>NC_040096.1:27253217-27556247 GCF_003369695.1 Bos indicus x Bos taurus
TGCTGAAACTCCAATACTTTGGCCACCTGATGCAAACAGCTGACTCATTGGAAAAGATCCTGATGCTGGAAAAGATTGAGGGCAGGAGGAGAAGGGGACGACAGAGGATGAGATGGTTGGATGGCATCACTGACTCAATGGACATGAAATTGAGCAAACTCTGGGAGATAGTGGAGGACAGAGAAGCCTTGCAGGATGCAGTCAATTGGGTGTCAAAGAGTAGGACATGACTTAGTGCCTGAACAACAACAGAATAGCAGGCTGTGAGTAGCCATCTGCGATCTTAAAAAGTGTTCATCTCTACTTCTTGCCCTGGATTGAGTTTGAGTAACCCAGCTCTGAATATGTCCTTTGCACATCATCCCTAGCCTCACTAAACTTGGTGACCAGGGTCATGGACTTCAGTAGACATGTAAGTGCCCTGGGATGATGTCAAGCGTTTTAAGTGGTTAAGATGCAAAGGGCATCCTTCTTGCTTAATTGCATGTGTGCTCAGTCACTTCAGTCATGTCCTCGGCAACCCCATGGACTGTACCTACCAGGCTCCTCTGTCCATGGGATTCTCCAAGCAAGAATACTGGAGTGGCTTGCAATGCTCTCTTCCAGGGGGATCTTCCTGACCCAGGGATGGAACCTGAGTCTCCTGTGGCTCCTGCATGCAGGCAGATACTTTATGCTGAGCCACCAGGGAAACCCTCTTGCTCGATTACTAGTGGGCAAAGTGTTGCCTGTGGTCAGAGGAACAGTGGTTAAAAAGGCAACAGACATGGCCTCTGGGCTCACGTGGTGGTCAGGGTCCGTACTTAAAGCCACGTCAGACAATCTGTAAAAGTGACCTAGTTGCTACACTTAGTGTGCCCTGCCCCAGCCTCTGCTGGCTCCTCTGTTCATCACTTCCCTCCTGGCATTTCACCATCTTTCAGGCCCCAAGTGTATGTGTGAGTGTGTGTGTGTGTGTATGTGTGTGTGTAGGATGGGTTCAAAGGAGAAAGAGTTGCCCTCCTGGCTACTTTTTTCCTAAAGTCTTTGTCTAATCTTTAACTCCTTCTGTTTTCTCTCCAGACGTGTGTTTTTATATCAAATCAAATAGCAGCTACTTTTATCCCTGCCGTCACACTCTCCTTCAGAAATAATAAGCAGAGAACAAACCAGTTCCTACACAGAATTGATGTTTTTGAACTGTGGTATTGGAGAAGACCCTTGAGAGTCCCTTGCACTGCAAGGAGATCCAGCCAGTCCATCCTAAAGGAAATGAGTCCTGAATATTCACTGGAAGGACTGATGCTGAAGCTGAAACTCCAATACTTTGGCCACTTGAAAGGAAGAACTGACTCATTTGAAAAGACCCTGATGCTGGGAATGATTGAAGGCAGGAGAATGGGACGACAGAGAATGAGATGGTTGGATAGCATCACCAACTCAATGGACATGAGTTTGAGTAAACTCTGGGAGTTGGTGATGGACAGGGAGGCCTGGCATGCTGCAGTCCATGGGGTCACAAAGAGTTGGACATGGCTGAGCGACTGAACTGAACTGAACTTAATAGAGAAACAGACATAGCGAATAGACTTATGGACATGGGGAGAGGGGATGAGAGGGTGAGATGTATAGAAAGTGTAACATGGAAACTTACATTATCATATGTAAAACAGATAGCCAAGTGAAATTTGCTGTATGGCTCAGGAAACTCAAACAGGGCCTCTGTATCAACCTAGAGAGGTGGGGTGGGGAGGGAAATGGGAGGGAGGTTCAAAAGGGAGGGGATATATGTATACCTATGGCTGATTCATGTTGAGGTTTGACAGAAAACAACAAAATTCTGTAAAGCAATTATCCATCAATTAAAAAATAAATAAATTTTTAAAAAAGAGGCTCTTTGGTTCCTCTTTGCTTTCTGCCATAAGGATGGTGTCATCTGCATGTCTGAGGTTATTATAAATAATTTAGAGATGATTTAAAGTATACAGGAAGGTGTGTGTAGGTTTTATGCAAATACTACACCATTTTATGAAAGGGATTTGAGCATCCATGAATTTTCCAGATTTCACGTTGCTTCATCATTGTCATCTTTTATTGTTAACCATTTGGACATATGCTCCATGAGAGCAAGACCTTTGAGTGGTCATCACTCACTTAAAAGAGTGCCCAGCACTACAGAACAAATATCCAGTGAATTAATTACTCCCCCAACTATTTCCTAGTAAGGCAAGCTGGAGCCTTTTGCATTGTTCTATAGCCTCTTATTGGGCTTCCCTGGTGGCTCAGAGAGTAAGGAATTTGCCTACAATGTGGGAAATCTGGGTTCCATTCCTGGGTTGGGAAAATCCCTTGGAGAAGGGAATGGCTACTCACTCCAGTATTCTTGCCTGGAGAATTCCATGAACAGAAGAACCTGCTGGGCTAGCTGGACACAACTGAACAACTAACAGAAAGCCTCTTATTAGAGGAAAGGTCAAGACATATTTTACAGTCTAAAATGTTATAATGGTATATACTCTTAAAGAAGTTTGAATTTTCATACAACTATTTCCATATTTAAAAAAACTTATGTGAACAAATATACCCATTGCTTTTTTTAAAATATTTATTTATTTGGCTGTGAGGTTTTAGTTATTCGTGACATATGGGATCTAGTTCTCTGACCAGGGATCAGTCTTGAGTCCCCTGCATTGGGAGTGCAGAGTCTTAGCCACTGAACCACCAGGGAAGTTCTGCCCATTGTTTTTTGTTTACTACTCTGAATTTCTCATCTGAGTCAGAAAGATCTCTCCTGGTTTTCATCATCTTGTTACTTATTTTAAATCATTTTTTTTCTGTATGAATTTTATTACTCCAAACTAAGTCATGACCTGGATAACTATGATGGTGTGATCACTCACCTAGAGCTAGATATCCTAGAGTGTGAAGTCAAATTGGCCTGAGGAAGCATTACTAAGAACAAAGCTAGTGGAGGTGATGGAATTTCAGCTGAATTGTTTCAAATCCTAAAAGATGATGCTGTTAAAATGCTGCACTCAATATGCCAGCAAATTTGGAAAACTCATAGTGGCCACAGGACTGGAAAAGGCCAGTTTTCATTTCAATCCCAAAAGGGCAATGTCAAAAAATGTTTACCACACAATTACACCCATTGCACATGCTAGCAAGGGAATGCTCAAAATCCTTCTAGTGAAGCTTCCTGAAAGAAATCAACCCTGAATATTCATTGAAAGGACTGATGCTGAAGCTGAAAATCCAATACTTTGGCTACCTGATACGAAGGCTGATTCATTGGAAAAGACACTGATACTGGGAAAGATTGAGGGCAGAAGGAGAAGGGGGGTGGCAGAGGATGAAACAGTGGGATGGCATCACTGACTCAATGGACAGGAGTTTGAACAAACTCGGATAGCTAGTGGAGTACAGGGAAGCCGGCTTGCTGCAGTCCATGGGGATTTACATCCTTTCAGCCAGGCCTCCCCTCATTGCTCATTTCTAACTTCCTTGCTAACAAGGGACACTTGAATTGTTTCCACTCATTTGCTTTAACAAATAGTGCTCCAGGACATAACTTTGTGTACACATCAGTCTACAACATATCTGCCAGAAGTAGGTAAATGTATTTGCATCTTGATAGTGAAGTGAAGTGAGTGAAGTCGCTCAGTCGTGTCCGACTCTTTGTGACCCCATTGACTGTAGCCTACCAGGCCCCTTTGTCCATGGGATTTTTCAGGCAATAGTACTGGAGTAGATTGCCATTTCCTTCTCCGGGGGATCTCCCCAACCCAGGGCTCAAACCCAGGTCTCCCGTATTCTAGACAGATGCTTTACCATCTGACCACCAGGGAAGTCCAAAACCAAGCTTTGTCACGATAGTGTTAATCGCTCAGTCGTGTCCGACTCTTTGTGACCCCATGGACTGTGGCCTGCCAGGCTCCTCTGTCCATGGGATTCTCCGGGCAAGAATACTGGAGTGTGCAGCCATTCCCTTGTCCAGGGGATCTTCCTGACCCAGGGATCGAACCCAGGTCTCCTGCATTGCAGGCAGATTCTTTACCATCTGAGCTACAGGGAAGATCCTTGTCATCTTGATAAACATTGCTCAATAGTCCTCCATAGGTCATATTCCATTTTCATTCTCATCAGAAAAACTCTGGAGTTGAGACTTAGAATAAGGGGGGTTTTATAGAGATGACCAAGATTTTATAAGCCTATAACACCTCTCTTTCTCAGCTTCCTCTCATGTATTGAATACCAGCCTTTTCAACCCTTCTTCTTATCTATCACCTCCCCTTTGGGGACCAGTAAATATCTTTTTATTCAGAGAAAGTCAGGCCTTTCGGTAAAAAGTTATTAAAGTGTCTTGGCTTCCTCCTTACTCTCAGTCTTGTACTCTGTTCATATCACTGGGGAAGCAGCCATCCTTCACTTGTCTAGGACCAGTCCTCTGGGTGCTCTAGGTCAAATCCGTACATAATTCCTCAGGGACCTCGATTTGTCAATTTAATATTGTTGGTGTTGTGGGTCAGGCTCAGTCTATCAATAACCAGTGCTGTGGCTGGACCAGCCCTTGTGGGTCTTAAGATTACAAGATGCCCTTCAATAACTATCAAGAAATGTTGGCAGGGGGGGTGGGGGAAGTTTAACACTTACAGGACCTGGAAATTACATGGCAAACCTGAGGCCACACCACACAGTCATGGGTAGAGAGAACAAGGGCCTGGAGTTCTACTTTTATTGGGGTTGAGCACTGGAGGGTGGAGCCTAGGATTTTGAGGGCTCACTCATTATTGGTGAATTTAACAGGAATTTAAGGCACAGGAAGAGAAAAAGCAAGTGGCCCAAGTGGTTAATCATTGAAGTCAACCATAATCTCTAAAACAAAGGGGCCTCAGTGTGGAGGTGGGGGATGGGGATGGGAGGAGCCCGGCTTTTTATCTAGTTGTGTGGCTGGCAGTGTGTTTATTGAAGACAGCCATCTTCAAAATGCAGGCCTTGGCAAGCAAAGCTTAAGTCAAACATTTGGATTATACACACACACAAAACAAAACCCAGCTGTCAAGGCTACACTACACTCCCTTTTCCTCCTCCTCCTTCTGTTGCCTCCTGGCTGCCTGACTGCCTGCTCTCCTTTTTGTTTGTCTCATCATGACAAAACTGCTCACAAATATATCAGTGAATCCCTCAGTGCTAGGCATAACTGACTGTCAACACTTCAGCTTGCCTAACACTTCTCAGCATTTGACCTTGTCTGCATTCTTGAAATTCTCCCTTGACCCAGGGGACCACTCACCTATTGGCAGGACTGGTTTTCTGTTTCCTCCCTGGGCTTCCCTTCTTCCTCCTGTACCTTAAGTATTGCAATTTTTTAGAGTTGTGTCCTGGGTCATTTTATCTCACTCTGGATATTTCCCTGCCTGATGCCAGGTGGCTTCAATCATTCCTGCTGTTGGCTTACGACTTCCAGATCTATCCTGTCCGGGCCATGTTGTTGTTCTGAATCTATAGTCAGCTGTGCACCAGACTTCACTGTTTGGCTGTCACACAAGCTCCTCAAACTCAACGTGTTCAAAATAGAATTCATCATTGTTCTCTGACAATTTCATTCTGCTCCTGTTTTTGCTATATCCCTGAATAGTCCCACCAATCACCCACTCTAAAAATACTGACTCTCAGCCTATTTCTTAACCCAGTATTTAGTTCCTTACCAAGTACAACCATTTGGTCTTCCTAAAATATTTCTCAAGTCTGTTTTCTCTTCTGCTCCCAGTGCCCCTGCCTCAGTTCAGACTGCCTGAATTACTGACAGCCTCTTGCCTGATGCCTGATCTTTCCATCTTTGGTCTTGAACAAAAATACCCCACTGTTACTGAACCAGGTAACTGAATCATGTTCGTTTGTACAGCAAGTCAGGGCTGAGACCTTGAGGTCTGCAGCAGAGAAAGGGGTTACATGGGTACAGGCAGCCAAGCAAGGAGACAAGAGAACAAATCTCAAATTGGCCTCCTTGAAGGAGACGCTTAGGATATTTATGGGGTAAAGAAGCAGTGTGGGAGACTTCCTGGTGGTCCAGTGGCTAAGAATCCATGCTCCCAATGCAGAGGACCCGGGTGCAATTCCTGGTTGGAGATCTAGATCTCAAGTGCCACACCTAAGACCCAGTGCAGCCAAATAAATAAAATTCAAAAAGAGAAGCAGGGTGGTTTGAAGCTTCAGGAAAGGTTATTGAAGGTTAGAAAAAGGTGAAGTAATTGGAACTGTGCACAGAGGTATCTGAGTTACATGGTTCTTCACAGGATGCACGTTACGAAAATGATGGGCCGCATTATCATGATCTCAAGATGGAGATTTTTGCCCTTGACAATGAAAGAGCACCCATTGGACACTTGTGCAGGCCCAGTTGAATGGTCAATGGTCTCAACTGGTTTGAGCTGGGCAAAACTAACCCCGAATTCTGAACAACAATTTAATCAACTATTACTACACTGACCCCTGGTCAGAAGTGTTGTCTACAGGGGGCAGTTAGAGGAGTTGTGTGATATATTTTCTAGGCTGTGAAGCCAGGAGGGTATGCAGTTTGCAGGAACAATTAAAACACACTTGGTCAGTGAAAGCAAGTTATAGGTTGTTATTCATTTATGTACAGATTATAGTTCAAGGAATCTAATTAATGACTGCTCCTGTTTCACCATCACTGGTTTGGGCTTCAAAATGAAAATTTGCTCACGGCATTCTGCTGCTTGAAATTCTTCCTTGTTCACTGTTGCTCTGAGATAAACTCCAGAATGCCTAAGCGAGGCCTGGCCTTGCTCCAGCTCCCACTGTCACACAGATTGTGCTCTTCCCAACAAAGGTGATGTGCTTCCTTGTATTTCACCTGCTGCCTGCTCTACCATCAGTTCCTTTGACCCTCTCTTTCTCTCCTCCCCTGTACCAGCTTGTTACAACTGCTCAAGCTTTCAGACCAGCTCTAGTGTGGACTTCCTGAAGGAATTCCTGGGCTACCACGCAGGCGTGGCACTAGCCTGTCCCTGCCTTTCCTTCCCCAGTTTTCTCACAGCATCCTTTGGTGGGATCCTTCTCATAGTGTTGCTGGGTGTTAATACATTTGTCTGTACCACCAGATTGTATTTTCTTTTTTTTTGAATGTCCACTTAGGAACAGGCCCTGAGCGGGGTACTTATTACACATTATACCATTCAATCACACAGCAGTCTTTTTTGTGTTTTGTTTTGTTTTGGGGTGCATAGTGGGGTAGGTAGGATCTTAGTTCCCCAACCAGGGATCAAACTCCACCTCCATTGGATCTTCCAGCTCCTTGCATTGGAGGCACAGTCTTCCTTACTGCACTGTCAGGGATGTCTGGACTGTATGTTTCCTGAAGGGAAAGACTGTCTTCTTGCATCATCAGGATCTAACTGGGACCTGTCATGCAGTGAGAGGAATCCAGCTGACATGAAATGAAATGACCAAGAGTAGTTGGGTGTTGCTCTCAGCACAGAAGAGTAGGCTGTAGTCATTTAGTGGCGCAAGACAGAGACTGCATTTGCAGTTTTTCCAAGCCTTCTTTTCATGGATTTATCTCTAGTGTTACATAATCCGTTAACTGTTCTGATAGGAGATGTCTTCACAAATGGCAAATCTGCTTCTTTTTTTCATGGGTATTTACACAGGGAATTTGCAGTCTTGGTCAGTTCCCAGACTGGCTGAAGTCTTTGATGTCAGCACTGGTGTGATCCGAAGGGTTTTAGAAAGCAAATTTGTACCTGTTAGGGTCCACAAGGGGCACAGAGCATGTTATTTAAAAATGGTCCATTGCGCTGACCTGGCGAACAAGGGATGCAGTCACAGTGGCCACGTTGCCCTGGTAGCGTCCTGTTTTTCCTTAAGACAGTGTCCCATTTTTCCCTGCTGGTGCCAGTTTCTCAAGACTACGTGACCATCCGCCTGTGAGACCCCTCTGACTATGTGATCACAAGACCCCCAGCTGCAGGCTAAAGATAAACTAAGGCCCCCTCCCTTCGGGGCACAATTTCCCATCGATAGGGTATGAGAAGGGTTGGCTCTGAAGGGAGATCACTGGTTTCTCTCTAACGCCAGTTACTTCCTCTCTTCCTATAATAAAGCTTTCTCTGCCGGAAAGCCCAGCTCACTCTCGTTTTCTCCGTGTTCACCTTCCAGTAACCACATTGGAACAGAAACTGAAGCAGGATCAAAAAGTCCTTAAGAAACTGGACTTGCCCACTCATTCCAGGAGCTCCCAGGCCCTGGATTCCTCAGAACTACTTTCTGCAAGCCAGTCTGCATCAGGCTGTTTGCTGATGCCTGGGGATGAAGCCTCATCCAAAGGCCATGGTCACAGCACAGCTTTGAAAGCCATTGAATTGAACACTCACAGTAGATACACCAAGGATACAGAAGGAAAGGAATAAAGGAGTCCAGGACCTGGAGGAGGGGAAGTGTTTAGTGCCTGTTGCTGCTGCTCTAGGTCACCCACCAGCAATTGTGGGGGAGCGAGAGGAACTGACAGCGACCAGAGGTTGGAAGAGCTGAAGGCAGGGGACCCAAGTGACCAGATCTTCAGCGACAGAGTTGTGCAGAGGGGATGAGAGTTTTCCAACAGCAATGGGAACTTCCTGTACAGAATCTGAGCCAGAGACGTGCCACGTGACACACAGCCGGCCAAGAATATTTGGTTCTGCCTGGGTTTCTGTGTATGAATTACCCACCTTGGAAGCGGGGGAAATGATGAGCATGGAATGTGGGATGAAAGGTTTGAATCTGACAAAGGGCAGAGGACTTCACAGGACAGAAGTGCCTGGGAGTGGGGCAGTGACCAGCCACGTACAGTCCAGCCTCCTGGAGCACAGCCCCTGCTCAGATCCACATGCATCTTCAGGACTCACCTGTCTTGCATGTGCTCTTTGACTTGCTCTCTGTTACTTTTGTTACTGTAGTCACACATAATGGCCTGCCTCAGAGAATCCTGCCCCTCTGCCTGACTGTTAAACTAAAGTGCCTTTGTTCAGAACTCTGTCCACCTGTGGATGGCAGGAAGGAAGAAATTAACACATTCCCTTCCTGAGACTTGCCATTCTACAAGATATTTGCAAGATTAACAGCCTTTTCAGTTTGTTTCCTCACCTCTTCTATCTCTAATTCATAAAAGAACCTGGCATCCAGCCCCCGAGAAGATGGTTATTTGGAAACATTAATCGGCCATCCTCTTGGTCAGCCGGCCCTCAGAATGCAGCTGTATTCTTTGCCTCAACACCTCGTGTCATGTGGTGAGCATAGCGAGCTTGGACCCTTGACCTTGCTCCTGACCTCTGTCCTCAGCTGATTTTAATCTGCATCCTAAGCAGCTCTGTGCCAGCTGCAAAGACAGGGAGCCAGTTCACACATCCCTCCCAGGGCAGGAGGCCCGTCTGGGCAGGACTCAGCACACAGGAACCGTGCACAGAGCCCTTGTTGCAGAGCACCCCCAGCCCTCTTCCTGGGCAGAGCTGGCTCTGAGCACCTCAGAGCAGGATTTGGACTAACAGCTGCTCCTGGACAAGTTGGTGACCCTGGGCTTCACTCTGTGTGGCCTCCCTCCACCAGGTCTTCCAGAGGCTTCCACTGCACCAGGACCCTGGGCCCCTGTCTCCACCCACTACCCCTTTTCTTCCTGACTCCTGGGTCCCTCTCCTTAGGAGAAAGCCTCCTTGAAATTCTGTCCCGCTCGTGGGCCAGAAAAAATGATTAGAAATCAGGCCAGAGCTTCAGGCCCAGGTCCATCCTGACCCTCAAGACTACACTTTTCTGTTCCTTGCCCCTGGCCAGCACAACAAGGCCCATTTTTGCAACTGTGAGCCCCTGAGGGGTGAGGATTGGCTGACCTAGACGAGCCACCCAGCCCTTCCCAGCAATGCCTGGGTTGAGGTCTTTACAAACAGCCCCCTCCAGGAGATGGGGCTTCCCTGGTGGTTCAGTTGGTAAATGAATCTACCTGCAATGCAGGCGATGCAGGTTCCATCCCTGGATCAGGAAGATCCCCTGGAGAAGGGAATGGCTACCCACTCCAGTATTCTTGCCTGAAAAATCCCCTGGACAGAGGAGCCTGGCGGGCTACAGTTTATGGGGTCTCAAGAGACCAACCTTACACTTAGACCTTTATCTTGAAAATCTGTTGCTAAGCCATGTCTGATTCTTTTATGACCCAATGGACTATAGGCCACCAGGGTCCTCTGTCCATGGGATTTCCCAGGCAAGAATACCGGAGTGGGTTGCCATTCCATTCTCCATGGAATCTTCCCCACCTAGGGATCCAAACCCAAGTCTGTGGCATTGACAGATGGGTTCTTTACCACTGAGCCATACTAAAATGGGATCTTTATCTTATTTGGAGCTTATTCTTGTGTATGGTATTCGGGAATATTCTAATTTCATTCTCATTTTCACTGTTCAAGAAACCAGTGAGGTAGGAGATAGATGGGCTCCAGGTTGGAAATTCACAATCAGCCAGCCTCTGCTCTGCATTTCCTGAGGCAACATAGGTGGGGTCCAGTTGAGGAATTTAAAACCAGCCCCCTGTTTGCTCTCAGAAATTGAAGTAACAATAGAAACGGAGTAAGTAGCCAGTCTTTGTCTCTAGTAAACATCTCAAGGGAATAATCTTGGCAAGGACAAAGAGAGGCAAAGCCCTGATTGAGTAAAGGATTAGGGAGAACACTACACGCGCGATGCGCATAAAGGCTCCTTGGAGTCAAAAGTCAGAGGATAATTCCAGGCCGTAAAGAGTCATGCTCCTCCCAGAAGCCTCCCACTTCAAGATACATCTTGGCTAAGGTTTGTATGTGCACCCCAGGGGAGGGTTCTGAGACAAATTAACCGGTGGGGGGGGAGGAGGGGTTACAAAGATCACAAAGCAAGATGATTGGCCTGAGGGAAGACAAAGACCCAGATAACTGGCCTCTTATAAAGGATATAAACTTCCAAAGGCACGACTCTCTGAGCTCACCTGTGGATCTTTCCACATGTACTTTTTTCCTCAATAAACTTTTTACTTTACTCTTTACCTTCTGCCTCCTCACCTGAATTCATCCTTGACCAGGCAGGCAAGACAAGGGACCTTAGCCCTGACTGCTGGCTCCTGTGGTTCAGTGGTTAGGACTCCCGGTCTGGGAAGCTAAGACCCTGCTTCCAGCTACTGCTCACTGCCGCTTAGAGCTGGGCACATCGGAAATGACCAGCACTCTGTCCTCCAGAGTGGCTGTCACCAATTTGTATTTCCAGCAGCAGAGGAGGACGGTTCCCCTTCCTCCACAGAGTCTGCAGCATTAAACGCTTGTGGAGTGCTTAACAATGGCCGCTCTGACTGGTGTGAGGTGATTCCTTCTTGTAGTTTTGATTTGCATTTCTCTAATATTTAGCGATGGTGACATCGTGTGACTTTTCTTAAAGGATGTGAGTTAAAGGTACCTGCTGAAGGCGGCTCCCTGAACATCTGCCCAGTTTTGAATTCTTTTTTGGTGACCACTCCTGGGGGACTTCCAGAGAGCAGTTGTTTACTTCCAGCCCCAGGTCCTTGGGAATATAAAGTGCCTATCAGTGCAGCTTGTATAGTTGCTGTCACAAAAAACAGCACAAGGGGGCAGCATTTCTTCATGTTCCACTTTCATTTTTCCTTTTTCTGGGCATTCATTGTTACTTTACTTTGGAGTAGAATTGATTTCTGATATTGCGTTTTGTTTCAGGTGTATGGGCACTTGATTTACTTAGACACAGACGTTTATCAGTTCTTTTGGGGGTTCTCTTTCTCATATAAATGATTAAAATCTGTTCCATAGACTGCCCTGTACTATTCAATGGATTAGTTGATTGTATCAAACAACTATATTAATGATATATAGTTTGATATATATTAATTAGCATAGGTTATTAGCAAAGTCTTAATTTATCCCTCAATTCTAAGATTTTTTTTTGGTAATCATAAATTTGTTTTCTAAGTTTGTGAGTCTGTTTGTATCACGCAATATCCGACATTTGAATTCATTTCAAGAATTCAACTGTCAGTGATGCCCTGTGATATTTGTCTCTCTCTCTGACTTCCTTTACTGAGTAAGGTGATCACTCTGTCCATCCACGCTGCTGTCAATGGCGTTATTCTGTTCTGATTCACGGCTGAGTAGTGTTCCAGTATAGAGGTACAACACTCGGTCCTCATTTTTCTGTCAATGGATTTCTTGGTTGAATTTGTTGCAGTGAAAAGGAAAAAAGGAGGAATGAGTTTTTTTATTTCTTAAGAACAAAGAAGATGAAGAAACAGTGAGCAGGCCTGAAAGTTCCTAGTTTTTTTACTTTAATGCTCTAACTCTGCATGCCTGTAACTAAGTTTGCTTTTCTGCCCCCTAACTCTGCAGGAGCCACACTTTGCACCTATTTTCCTTTTCTGTGCTAAATACATCCCCTATCTGGTGTTTACTCTTGCAACACCCTTCCCCTTCTAGTTGCACATCAGAAAGAAGGCCACCGAATTGCCAGACTCAACTACTGGGTTATTGATGCCAGTTTATGACTATCTTTGAAACAGTCTCACAAACTTAGAAAACAAATTTATGATTACCAGAAAAAGTCTTAGAATTGAGGGATAAATTAAGACTTTGCTAATAACCTATGCTAATTGATACATATCAAACTATATATCATTAATATAGTTTGGAAGAGGAAGAAATCAAGATCCTGTCGCCTTTGTTCCTCATCACTGACTGCGAGCCCTCCTCTTATATGAGCCCCTAAACTCATGGGGAGCACAGTTCTTGAGGCACGAGCCTACTGCGTTCCCCGTTTCACCAGCTGAGAATTAAAGCCACTTTCTATTTCCTCCAAACTCTGTGTCCATATTTTTTATTTGGCTTCACCTGGCAGAGAAACTCAAGATTTTGGCCAGCAGCAATTCTAGTTCTTGGCCATTGTCAACCGTGCTGCCCTGAAAAGAAGGGTGCGTGGGTCATTGTGAATTCTGATCTTCTCTGGGTCTAAGCCCAGACGTGGGATTATCGGACCTTACGGTTTCTGGATGTTTAGTTTATAAGGAACCTCTTTGCTGGTTTTTATTGTTCCTGCACCGGTTTACATCCACACCAAGAGTGTAGGAGTGTTCCCTTTTGCCTCCATGCTCTGCCAGTCGGATTTTCTGTAGATGTTTTAGATGGTGGCCATTCTGACCTGTGTGAGGGGACTTCTCAATGGTAGTTTTGATTTGCCTGGGCTTTGGAGAAGGCAATGGCACCCCACTCCAGTACTCTTGCCTGGAAAATCCCATGGACAGAGGAGCCTGGTGGGCTGCAGTCCATGGGGTTGCTAAGAGTCGGACACGAGTGAGCGACTTCACTTTCACTTTTCACTTTCATGCATTGGAGAAGGCAATGGCAACCCACTCCAGTATTCTTGCCTGGAGAATCCCAGGGACGGGGAAGCCTGGTGGGCTGCCGTCTATGGGGTCGCATAGAGTCAGACACAACTGAAGCAATGCAGCAGCAGCAGCAGCGTTGAGTACAGTTTGTCTCTTGAAATCGTCTTCTTGAAAGATGACCCTGTTTGAATTCCTTTCCCCTGTCTTCCTTCTGATATAGGGCAGGTGACTGAAGGGCAGGTGTCATTTACAGATACCCAGGCTTGTGAATGTTCAGAGCCTGACAGCACCTGTTTTAAAGTTGTCTGGAACGCAGTCCTGAGGAAACAGCATTACTTCCTGCACAACTCTCGTCCTCAGCCAATGAGTCTTATGGAAAACTCTGCTCCTGGATTGTCAACTAAGGAGAATGTGCCAGAAGAAACACCGAAGGCTTGGGTCTCCTTTCTCCTCCCCTTTACCCTTTATCCCCAGGATACATTCCAATTTTTGGAACACCACTCTGCAGAGGGTGCTATCATCTGTCAGTGGGGCAGCCCTAAGGACAGAGGCTGGAGTTGGGAAATCCAGCATATGGGACATATGGTGCCCAGGGGACCGTGCAAAGCTTTTCCAGCCCAGAGGCTCCACCATTTTTGGGGTGAAGTAGTTGAAGTAGGTGTGGTTTCTCTGCAGGTGGGCCTGGATCTGGAGATTGGGTGCTCATGCAGATAGCAAGAGGCCCTCCAGGTCCATCGTAGGAAGCACGTTTCCTGCCACATGCTCCTAGCTCTGTCCGCCCCGAGACCCTCCAGTCTTGAGACCGAAGCCTGCTCAGGCTCCAGGGATGTGACACCAGGCCAGGTTACTGTAGCCTGAGGGCAAGAGTCAGCACTCTTTATTTCTCTTCTTTTTTGTGTTTTTATTATTCTCTAATTTGAATTAGAGTATATAGTTGAATGACAAGGTTGTGGGGTTTTTTTTCTTTCCTTTTGGATCTACAGCAACTAGATTCACTTACACATAGATGTACATATGTTCTTTTCCGTGTTCTTCTGCAGTGCAGGATATTACAGAGTGCTGAATAGGATTTCTGTGTTACACAGTGATTCCTGGTGGCTTTTTATAATAGCCTCCCTATGTTAGACTGAAACAGCTCTTTTCCCTCAGGCACAGCTTTCTTTTCTGGGGAACATAGTTTGTGAGACTGTTTCTCTTTGGTAAAGTTCATTTGTATCCATTTTTGGATTTCAGCTAGAAGTAATATCATATGGTAATATCTCTCCCTGTGTCCCCCACTTAACTTGGTATGGTCATTTCTACTTTCTTCTCTAAGGCTGGACATAGCATTACGCTCTGCTTCTTTATGGCTGAGTGATGTTGCTTCGCATCTATGTACCCCCATCTTCCTTATCCATTCATCTGTCCTTCTATACTTAAGTTGCTCCGAGTCTTTGCTATGGTACCTCGTGCAGCCACGATCACAGGGACCACTGCCTTTCAAAATTTTGACTTTCTCGGGATTGATGCCCAGGCGTGGGGTTGCTGTGTCCTCGGGTAATGTTATGTTTATATTTTTTAAGAACCTCCATGGTGTTCTCCCTAGTTCATGTACCGTTTCACTCTCCCAACAAGAGTGTAGGAAGGGTCCCTTCCCTTCACAGCCTCTCTAAACTTATTTTTTGATGTTTAGAGATGGCCAGTCTCACCGGTGTAAGGTGATACTCACTGGGCTTCTGATTGGCCTGTCTCTAATAATTAGTAATGCTGAGCATCTTTTCATGTGCCTAATGGCAATCTGCATGCCTTCATGTAAGAAATATCCATTTTGATCTTTGACTCATTGATTTCTTGGGTTTTTCATCTTTTTGATATTAAGCTGCAAGAATTGTTTCTATATTTTGGACACAGATTCCTTGTGAGTATCTTCATTTGCAAATGTACTTTCCCATTCTGAGGGTTGTCTTTCTCTTTTGTTTAAGGTTTCCTTTGCTGTGCAAATGCTTTTAAGATTAATTTGGCCCCGTTTTCTAACTTTCGTTTGAAAGTGAAAGTCACTCAATCATGTCCAACTCTTTGTGGCCTACCAGGCTCCTCTGTCCATGGGGATTCTCCAGGCCAGAACACTGGAGTGGGTAGCCTTTCCCTTCTCTAGGGGATCTTCCCCACCCAGGGATCGAACCTAGATCTCCCACATTGTAGGCAGATTCTTTACCAGCTAAGACACAAGGAAAGCCCAAGAATACTTGATTGGGTAGCCTATCCCTTCTCCAGGGTATCTTCCTGACCCAGGAAATAAACCAGGGTCTCTTGCATTGCAAGTGGATTCTTTACCAACTGAGCTATCAGGGAAGCCCAACTTTTGGATTATTTTTCATTATTCTGAGAGGTGGATCCTAAAAGCACTGGTGGAATTGATGTCACAGCATGTCCCACCTATAGTTTCCTCAAGAATTTCACAGTATCCATCCTTACATTTAGATCCTTATCTTATTTGAAGCTTATTTTTGTGTATGGTTTGAGGAATGTTCTAATTTCATTCTCATTTTCAGTGCTCAGAACCACCCTGCTGGCCTCCATACTGACTTTCACCTATTTTCCTTTCCGGCAGTGGAGGAGGGTTCCCTCTTCTCCACAGCTTCTGGCGGATTTACCCTTAGCAGTTGTTGTTCAGTCTGTCACATCCGCCTCTTTATGCCCCGTGAACTGCAGCACGCCAGGCTTCCCTGTCTTTCACTACCTGCCTGAGTTTGCTCAAACTCACATCCACTGAGTCAGTGTTGCCATCCGACTATCTCATCCTCTATCACCCCCTTCTCCTCTTGCCCTCAATCTTTCCCAGCATCAAGGTCTTTTCCAGTGAATCAGTTCTTCACATCAGGTGCCAAAGTATTGGATTTTCAGCTGCACTCAATATGCCAGCAAATTTGGAAAACTCAGCAGTGGCCACAGGACTGGAAAAGGTCAGTTTTCATTCCAATCCCAAAGAAAGGCAATGCCAAAGAATGCTCAAACTACCAAACAATTGCACTCATCTCACACGCTAGTAAAGTAATGCTCAAAATTCTCCAAGCCAGGCTTCAGCAATATGTGAACCGTGAAATTCCTGATGTTCAAGCTGGTTTTAGAAAGGCAGAGGAACCAGAAATCAAATTGCCAACATCCGCTGGATCATGGAAAAAGCAAGAGAGTTCCAGAAAAACATCTATTTCTGCTTTATTGACTATGCCAAAGCCTTTGACTGTGTGGATCAAAAGAAACTGTGGAAAATTCTGAAAGAGATGAGAATACCAGACCACCTGACCTGCCTTCTGAGAAATCTGTATGCAGGTCAGGAAGCAACAGTTAGAACTGGACATGGAACAACAGACTGGTTCCAAATAGGAAAAGGAGTACGTCAAGGCTGTATATTGTCACCCTGCTTATTTAACTTATATGCAGAATACATCATGAGAAACGCTGGACTGGAAGAAACACAAGCTGGAATCAAGATTGCCGGGAGAAATATCAATAACCTCAGATATGCAGATGACACCACCCTTATGGCAGAAAGTGAAGAAGAACTCAAAAGCCTCTTGGTGAAAGTGAAAGTGGAGAGTGAAAAAGTTGGCTTAAAGCTCAGCATTCAGAAAACTAATATCATGGCATCTGGTCCCATCACTTCATGGGAAATAGATGGGGAAACAGTGGAAACAGTGTCAGTTAATAACACTGTTATTATTATTAACCCAAAACAGTTATTGTTTTGGGCTCCAAAATCACTGCAGATGGTGACTGCAGTCATGAAATTAAAAGACGCTTCCTCCTTGGAAGGAAAGTTATGACCAACCTAGATAGCATATTGAAAAGCAGAGACATTACTTTGCCAACAAAGGTTCATCTAGTCAAGGCTATGGTTTTTCCTGTGGTCATGTATGGATGTAAGAATTGGACTCTGAAGAAGGCTGAGCGCCGAAGAATTGATGCTTTTAAACTGTGGTGTTGGAGAAGATTCTTGAGAGTCCCTTGGACTGCAAGGAGATCCAACCAGTCCATTCTAAAGGAGATCAGCCCTGGGTGTTCTTTGGAAGGAATGAAACTCCATTACTTTGGCTAAAGCTGAAACTCCAGTACTTTGGCCACCTCATGCGAAGACTTGACTCATTGGAAAAGACTCTGATGCTGGGAGGGATTGGGGGCAGGAGGAGAAGGGGACGACAGAGGATGAGATGGCTGGATGGCATCATTGACTCAATGGACATGAGTCTGGGTGAACTCCGGGAGTTGGTGATGGACAGGGAGGCCTGGTGTGCTGCGATTCATGGGGTCGAAAAGAGTCGGACACGACTGAGCGACTGAACTGACTGACTGAACTGACCAGTTCTTCCGGTGAATATTCAGGACTGATTTCCTTCAGGATTGACGGGTTTGATCTCCTTGCAGTCCAAGGGGCTCTCAAGAGTCTTTACCAGCACCACAATTTGAAAACATCAATTCTTTAGCATTCAGCCTTCCTTATGGTCCAGCCTCACATCTGTTCATGACTACTGGAAAAACCATAGCTTTGACCGTAATGGACCTTTGCCAGCAAAGTCATGTCTGCTTTTTAATACACTGTCTAGTTTGGTCATAGCTTTTCATCCAAGGAGCACGCGTCTTTTAATTTCGTGGCTGCAGGCACAGTCTGCATTGATTTTGGAGCCTGAGAAAATGAAATCTGACACTGTTTCCACTTTCTCCCCATCTATTTGCCATAAACTGATGGGACCAGATGTGAGGATATTCTTTTTTTGAATGTTGAGTTTTAAGCCAACTTCTTCACTTTTCTCTTTCACCTTCATCAAGAGGCTCTTTAGTTCCTCTTTACTTTCTGCCATTAAAGTAGTCTCATCTGCATATCTGAGGTTATTGACATTTCTCCTGGCAGTCTTGAATCCAGCTTGTGAGTCATCCAGCATTTCATTGTGAAATCCAGCATTTCACATGATGTACTCTGCATATAAGTTAAATAAGCAGGGTGACAATATACAGCCTTGACGTACTCCTTTCCCAATTTGGAACCAGTCTGTTTTTCCATGTCCAGTTGTAACTGTTGCTTCTTGTCCTGAATGGAGGTTTCTCAGGAGGCATGTAATGTGGTCTGCTATTCCCATATCTTCAAGAATATTCCACAGTTTGTTGTGATCTAAAGAGTGAAAGTCTTTAGCATAGTCAAGGAAGCAGAAGTAGAGGTTGTTTTTTTTTTTTTAATTCTCTTGCTTTTTCAATGATCCAACAGATGTTGGCAATTTTATCTCTGGTTCCTCTGCCTTTTCTAAATCCATGTTGTACATCTAGAAGTTCTTGGTTCATGTACTGCTGAAGACTAGCTTGAAGGATTTTGAGCATAATCTTACTAGCATTTGAAATGAGTGCAATTGCATGGTAGTTTGAACATTCTTTGGCATTGCCTTTCTTTGGGATTGGAATGAAAACTGACCTTTTCCAGTCCCATGGCCATTGCTGAGTTTTTCAAATTTGCTGGCATATTGAGTGCAGCACTTTCACAGCATCATCTTTTATGATTTGAAGTAGCTCAGCTGGAATTCCATCACCTCCACTAGCTTTGCTTGTAGTAATGCTTCCTAAAGCCCACTTGAATTCACACTCCAGGATATCTGACTCTAGGTGAGTGACAACACCATTGCAGTTGTCTGGGTCATTAAGAACTTTTTTGTACAGTTCTTCTGTGTATTTTTGCCACCTCTTCTTAATCTCTTCTGCTTCTGTTAAGTCCTTGCCATTTTTGTCCCTTTTTGCGCCTATCTTTGTAAGAACTATTCCCCTGGTGTCTCCAGTTTTCTTAAAAGATCTTTAGTCTTTCCCATTCTATTGTTTTCCTCTATTTCTTTGCAGTGTTCACATAACAAGGCTTTCTTATCTCTCCTTGCTGTTCTCTGGAACTCTGCATTCACTTGGGTATCTTTTCCCTTCTTCTTTGCCATTCACTTCTCTTCTTTCCTCAGCTATTTGTAAGGCTAGTCACACAACCACTTTGCCTTCTTGCATTTCTTTTTCAGTATGCCTTCCTGGAAGAAATATCGATTTTGATCCGTTGATTTCTTGGGTTATTCAACTTTTTGATATTAAGCTGCAAGGATTGTTTCTATGTTTTGGACACAGATTCCTTGTGAGTATCTTCAATTACAAATATATTTTTCCTATTCTGAAGGTTGTCTTTCTCTTTTGTTTAGGGTGTCCTTTGCTATGCAAATGCTTTTAAGATTAACTTGGTCCCATTCTCTAACTTTTGGTTTATTTTTCATTATTCTGAGGGATGGATCCCAAAAGCACCTGGTGGAATTGATGTCACAGCATGTCCCACCTATAGTTTCCTCAAGAGTTTCATAGTATCCATCCTTACATTTAGATCTTTATCTTATTTGAAGTTTATTTCTGTGTATGGTTTGAGAGAGATTCTAATTCATTCTTCTTTTCTTTTTTTTTTTTTTGTAAAATTAGATCATTTTAATGTTGGCTTTTTTCTTTTTTAAAACAGTAGAATAAATAGTTTTCTTTGACTGAAGACAACATGTAAGGTTGATTGGTAGTATTCAGAAATATCAGAGTAATGGTTTCCCAATTGGTGTGTAGTCTTCAGTAATTATAAGGAGTTATTTGTATGTAACTGCTGTCAAACCAGTAAGACTGCATTTATGCATCCATCATTTTCAGGATTATTAGTAACCTGGGCATATTTTCCCCAGATGACTTTGCCTCCTTGTGTTACAAGGCCCAACTTGCTCACGTTCACCTCAATGACAGTTCCTTTGGTAATAACACCCAAAGTTGTATATAGTGGGGATGAGGGATTCTTCTTTACACCAAGTATTGGCAAGCAAAAGGCAGCTTTCAGTTCAGGATGTGTTACATGAGCCTTCTTGAAACGTAATCCCATTGGCCTAATGAATCTTTCATATTTAGGTGGTTTTCGAGTAAAGCCATCTCCAACAAAGCAGACTTTAGTAACCATCCTCTTCCAGGCTTTCTTCTTTCTCTTTCCTGTTCAAATAACTTTTAATACTTCTGTTTCTCCCTGGGCATGAACTTTAGGCAGAGGGACCTCCCATTTTCCTGCTTTCTCTTTTCGTTTCTGTTTAATCATATTGGAAAGTACTTTAGCTCAAGACTGTCCCTCTCGGTCCAGTAGATATGCAGGTACTGCTCCTTGTGGAGTCTTTTCATCATTCTTCTGTTTGGTGTTTCTCTTTTCATGGATCTTAATAGTCTTTGTCATTTGTATTTTCTCAGCATGGCGCTGTTTATGGTAGAGCTTAGCTTTCAGACCAGTCATCTTTTTTGCTTTCTTTGAACGTTCATGAGTCTCTCAACCTTCCTTCTTTCTCTTTTTCTCATGGTAATCCAAACGATATCCATAGCGCTTACGGTGTAACTCAACATATCCATTTTGTGGCATGGTGATAGCTGCCGAGCCGCCGGGTGCAATCTCCGCGGCACGAAGAAGCTCTCAATTTTCGGCTCTCAGAGACCCACCTCATTCTTCTTTCCATTGCTCAAGGAACCAGCAGGCTGGCCTCCATATTGGTGTTCACCTGTTTTCATTTTTAGCATCAGAGGAAGAGAGTTCCCTTTTCTCCACAGCATTTGGTGGATTTGACCTTTGTAGAGTATTGACAGTGTCCATTCTGGCAGGTTTGGGGTGATACCTCATTTCAGGATTGAACACACTTCCCTAATATTTAGCGATGCTGACATCTGTTCATGTGATTTTTTTTTTTTAAGGTGTGAGTTAAGGGTACCTGTTAAAACTGGCTTCATGAAGGTCTACCCAGTTATGAGTTCTTTTCAATGACCACCCTCGGCTGAGCGACTTCACTTTCACTTTCACTTTTCACTTTCATGCATTGGAGAAGGAAATGGCAACCCACTCCAGCGTTCTTACCTGTAGAACCCCAGGGACGGGAGAGCCTGGGTGGGCTGCCGTCTATGGAGTCGCACAGACACGACTGAAGCGACTCAGCAGCAGCAGCAGCAGCAGCAGCAGCAGCAGGAGACTCCGGAAGGCAGTTGTTTACTTACACCTCCCTCCCACTCCCAGATCTTGTGACTATTAAGTGTCAGTCAACACAACTTTTATAGTTGTAGTTCCCAATATGGCCACACTTTCTTTTGCGCTGCACTTTCTTTTTTCTTCTTCTTTTTTAACCCTTTTTCTAAACTGTCATTGTTTTTTTTTATATTGGAATAGGGCTTCCCAGGTGGTACTAGTGTTAAAGACCCTGCCTGCCAATGCAAGAGACATCCTTTTAGGTGTTTTGAGATGGCCATCCTGACTGATGTGAGGTGATATCACATCAGACTTTTGATTTGCCTTTGTGTCAGAATGAGAGATGCTGAGCATGTTCTCATGTGCCTAATCACAATACCCATGTCTTCCTCCAAGAAATATCCATTTCTGTGTTTGGCCCATTTGTGTCTTGGGTTGTTGTGTTTTTGATATTGAACTATTTGGGGCTCCTTGTATGTTTTGGAGATGAATTCCTTGTCCGTATCTTCATTTGCAAATATTTCTTCCCATTCCAGGTTGCAATTGTCTTTCATTTGGGGTTTCCTTTGTTGTGCAAATGCTTTTATGGTTAATTAGTTTCTGTCTTCTTATTTTTGGTTTATTTTTCATTCATTTAAGAGGTGTATCCAAAGAGACCTTCCTGCAATTTATGTTACTGTATGTCCTGGCTATGGCTCCTCAAGATTTTCTAAATCCTGACATTTAGATCTTTTATTTGGAGTTATTTTGTGTATGGTGTTAGGGACTATTCTAACTCATCCTCATTTTCCTTGTATCAGTATCCATCTCTCTATCCTTCACAGTGTCTGTTAGCAATTTACATTCCCAGCATCGGTGGAGGAATGCTCCCTTTTCTCCACACCTTCACCAGTGGTTATTGTTTGTCAAGTTTCTAGGAATGGCCATTCTGACTGCTGTGTGGTGATACCTCGCTGCGGTTTTGACTTGCATTTCTTTGATATTTAGCCATGTTGATGTCTTTTCATGAGATTTGTTTTAAAGGGTGTGAGTTAAACTTACCTCTTGAGATGGGTCTTGTATGCCTGCCCTGTTTTGAATTCTTTTTCAATGACCACCACTAGGACATGTCTTGAGGTTAGTTGTTTTTCACTTACGACAAAAGTCCAAATAGTCAAATCTAAGGTTTTTTCAGTAGTTATGTATGGATGTGAGAGTTAGATCATAAAGAATGCTGAGCGCTGAAGAACTGATGCTTTGCAATTGTGGTGCTGGAGAAGACTCTTGAGAGTCTGTTTGACAGCAAGATCAAATCAGTCAGTCCTTAAGGAAATCAACCCTGAATATTCATTGGAAGGACTGATGCTGAAGCTGAAGCTCCAGTACTTTGGCTGCCTGACACGAAGAGCTAATCGTTGGTAGAGACCCTGATGCTGGGAAAGATTAACGGCAGGAAGAGAAGAGGGTGACAAAGGATGAGATGGTTAGATGACATCACCTACTCAATGAACATGAGTTTTGGAAAATTCCAGGATATAGTCAAAGACAGGGAAGACTGATGTGCTGCAGTGCATGGGGTTGCAAAGAGTCAGACATGACTGAGCAACTAAATTTAAACAGGAACCCTGTGAATATTAAATATCAGCACAGCTTTTCAAGTTGTTGTTACTGACAATGACCACAAGGTGGCAGCATTACTTTATGTCCAACTTTTTTTTTTTTCCAGTCCTGTCATTTTCTTATTATTTAGCATTGGCATAGAGGTGATTTTAGAGGTGATTTACGATGTGGCATTTGTTTCAGGGGTAAAGGAACTTGATCCAGTTATATATAGACATTTATCTATTCTTTTTCTTGTTCTTTTTCACATCTAGATGATTACCATCTGCTCAGTAAACTTCCTGTGGTATTCAAAACTCTTAATTTTCCCAACTTTATCTGGAGATTGAGGGCTCATGCAGAGGGCAAGAGGCACTCCAGGAACATCATGGGGCACCCTGCCTCCCACATCCTTCCAGGACCTGAGCCCCACAACAATCCAGCCTTAGCAGCTCAGCCAGCCCAAACTCCAGAGATTTGAAACAAGCCAAGGAAACCATGGGCTGAGGGGAACAGAGTCAGTTTTTGTTTTTCTTTTCTTTTTTTATCCTCTAGTTTGCAATGGAGTGTGTAGGGGTGCTTCCCTTGTGGCTCAGACAGTAAAGACTCTGCCTGCAATGCAGGACACCTGGGTTCGAAAGACCCCCTGGAGGAGGGCCTCCAACCCACTCCAGTATTCTTGCCTGGGAAACCCCAGGGACAGAGAAGCCTGGTGGGCTACAGATGGTGGGTGTTCCCGTGTCTTTTAAAATGTTGGTTTTCTCTGGATGTATACCCAGGCACAGGATTGCTGGGTCTGAAGGTACTTCTCTATTTTGTTTTTTAAGACTCTCCATACTGTTCTCCCTAGTGGATCGCCATTGGACATGTCCAACCACAGTGCAGGAACATTCTCTTCTCTCCACACCATCTCTAGCATTTATTTTTGGACATATTTTGAGATGGCCGTTCTGACCTGTGTGAGACCTCACTGGATTTGCTTTGTGTTTGTGTAAGAATTAGTGATGCTGAGAATGTCCTCAGGTCCCTAATCACAGTCTGCATGTCTTCCTCCAAGAAATACCCATTTCTGTGTTTGGCCCATTGGTGTCTTGGGTTGTCTGTGCTTTTGATATTGAGCTGTATGAGCTGTCTGTGTGTTTCAGAGACGTGTTCCTTGTGGATATCTTCGTCTGCAAACATTTCTTCCCATTCTGGGCTTCGTTTGTCTTTCATTTTGGGTTTCCTTTGCTGTACAAATGTTTTATGGTTAATTAGGTCCCATTTTCTTATTTTTGGTTTATTTTTCATTCATCTAAGAGGTGAATCCAGAAAGACCTCACTGGGATTTATGTCTATGTGTGTCCTGCCTATGTTTTCCTTGAGCTTTCACAGTATCCATCCTCACATTTAGATCTTTATATTCTTTGGAGTTTGTTTTGTGTATGGTGTTAGGAAGTATTCTAACCTTATTTTCTTTGCCTCAATAACCATCACACCATCCTTCACAGTGTCTGTTACCAGTTTATACTCCCAGCATTAGGGGAGGATACTCCCTTTTCTCCACACCTTCACCAGCGGTTATTGTTTGTAGAGTTTCTGAGAATGGCCACTCTGACTGGTGTGACGTGATAGCTTGCTGTGGTTTCTATTTGCACTTCTAATATTTAACAATGTTGACATCTTTTCATGTAATTCTTTTTTAAGGGTCAAAAATTACATTTGACATTCTGTGAAAAATGACAGAATGATCTCACTTCATTTTCAAGGCAAACCATTCAACATCACAGTAATCCAAGTCCATGCCCCAACCACTGATGCCAAAGAAGCTGAAGTTGAACAGTTCTGTGAAGACCTACAAGACTTTCTAGAACACCAGAGAAAAGATGTCCTTTTCATCATAGCGGATTGGAATGAAAAAGTCAAAAGTCAACAAATACCTGGAGTAACAGGTAAGTTTAGCCTTGGAGTACAAAATGAAGCAGGGCAAATGCTAACAAGAGTTTTGTTAAGAGAACACACTGGTCATAATAAACATCCTCTTCCAACAACACAAGAGACAAGTCTACACGTGGACATCATCAGGTGGTCAATACCGAAATCAGATTGATTATATTCTTTGCAGCCGAAGATGGAGAAGCTCTATACAGTCAGCAAAAACAATACCATGAGCTCCTTATTGCAAAATTCAGACTTAAATTGAAGAAAGTAGGGAAAACCACTAAGCCATTCAGATATGACCTAAATCAAAGCCCTTATGATTATACAGTGGAAGTGAAAAATAGATGCAAGGGATTAGAGCTGATAGAGTGCCTGAAGAACACATGGAGGTTCATAACACTGTATAGGAGGCAGTGATCAAAACCATCCCTAAGGAAAAAGAAATGTGACAAATCAACATGGTTGTCTGAGGAGGCCTTATGAATAGCTGAGAAAAAAGGCAAAGGAGAAAGGGAAAGATATACCCATTTGAATGCAGAGTTCCAGAGAATAGCAAGGAGAGATAAGAAAGCCTTCATTAGTGAACAATGCAAAGAAATAGAGGAAAACAATAGAATGGGAAAGACTAAAGATCTCTAAGAAAATTGGAGATACCAAGGGAACATTTCATGCAAAGACGGGCACAATAAAGGAAAGAAATGTCAAGGA
The DNA here is from genome assembly GCF_003369695.1 of Bos indicus x Bos taurus. Taxonomy (NCBI): domain Eukaryota; kingdom Metazoa; phylum Chordata; class Mammalia; order Artiodactyla; family Bovidae; genus Bos; species Bos indicus x Bos taurus. The sequence continues at coordinate 27,278,804 of NC_040096.1, forward strand.
CCTAACAGAAGCAGAAGATATTTAAAAAGAGGTGGTAAGGAAACACAGAACTATACAAAAAAGGTCTTACCAACTTGATAACCACAATGGAGTGATCACTCACCTAGAGCCAGACATCCTGGAGTGTGAAGTCAATTGGGCCTTAGGAAAGATTATTATGAACAGAGCTAGTGGAGGTGATAGAATTCCAGCTGAGCTACATCAAATCCTAAAAGATGATGCTGTTAAAGTTGCACTCAATGTACCTGCAAATTTGGAAACTCAGCAGTGGACACAGGAGTGGAAAGGATCAGTTTTCATTCCAATCCCAAAGAAAGTTCAAACTACCAAACAATTGCACTCATCTCCCACGCTAGCAAAGTAATACTCAAAATCCATCAAGCTAGGCTTCAACAGTATGTGAACCAAGAACTTCCAGATGTACAAGCTGGGTTTAGAAAAGGCAGAAGAACTGGAGATTGCCAACATTCATTGGATCATAAAGAAAACAAGGGAATTCCAGAAGAACATCTACTTCTGCTTTAAAGCCTTTGACTGTGTGGATCAAAACAAATTGTGAAAAATTCTTAAATAGTAGGGAATACCAGACTACCTTACCTGCCTCCTGAGACACATGTATGCAGGTCAAAAGCAACAGTTAGAACTGGACATGGAACAACAGATGGGTTTCAAATTGGGAAAGGAGTGTGTCAAGGCTGTATATTGTCACCCTGCTTATTTTAACTTATATGCAGAGTACATTATGCAAAATGCTGGGCTGGACGCATCGCAAGCTGGAATTGAGATAACCAAAAGAAATATCAACAACCTCAGATGTGCAGATGATACCACTCTAATGGCAGAAAGTGAAGAGCAACTAAAGAGCTTCCTGATGAGGGTAAAAGAGGAGAGTGAAAAAGCTGGCTTAAAACTCAACATTCAAAAAGCTAAAATCATGGCATCTTGTCCCATAACTTCATGGCAAATAGATGGGAAAAAGTGGAAACAGTGACAGACTTTATTTTCTTGGGCTCCATAGTCACTGCAGATGATGACTGCAGCCATAAAATTAACAGACACTTGCCCCTTGGAATACAAGCTATGACAAATGTTTTTTCAGTCATTCAGTCATGTATGACTTTTTGTGAGCTCATGGACTGTAGCACGCCAGGCTTCCCTTTCCTTCACCATCACCCAGAGTTTGCTCAAACTAATGTCCATTGAGTCAGTGATGCTATCCAACCATCTAATCCTCTGTTGTCCCCTTCTCCTCTTGCCCTCAGTCTTTCCCAGCACCAGGGTCTTTTCCATTGAGTCAGCTCTTTGCATCAGGTGGCCAAAATATTGGAGCTTTATTTTCAGTATCAGCCCTTCCAATGAATATATAGGGTTGATTTCCTTTAATATTGACTGGTTTGATCTCCTTGCACCCCAAAGGACTCAAGAGTCTTTTCTAGCACCGCAATTCGAAAGCATCAAGTCTTCACTGCTCAACCTTCTTTTTGGTCCAACTCTCACAGCCATATATGACTGCTGGAAAAACAAGTAGCTTTTATTCTCGCATATGGGATATTGAATTTGTCTTCACAAATTGTCTGCTATATTTAGACTCTTGGTTCATACTCCATGTCACCATGTAGTGTGGTAATTAAATACAATTAGAAACAAAGATTTAAGGATGTGGTTTGCCTACCAGCAGCATAGGAATGTTCCATTTTCTCCAGCCCCTCTTACCCTGATATGACATCTCAAAACTCAGAAACTGTTACTTGTTGATATGATTATCAATTTCATTTTAGCTCAGTTTGAACAGAGAAGCAAAAAAATGAGGGGGTCAAGTTTTTTCAGGTTTTAGGGTTTTTCTTTTGTCTGTTTTACTTTTGTCTGTTAGAAGACAAAGTACATGCAGCTTGTGGGCTCTTTGAGTCACTCATTTTTTGCAGGAATTTTCTTGTATTTGTTTTCAAGTGTGATCTTTCATTCACATAATAACAAATAACATAATTTGAAGAAACTAGTTTGAAATGATGGCTTGCTTCTGCTCAGAAAATCTGAACACAAAGGAACCAATGTGAACCGCAAAGATCAGGATGGATGCCAAGCTTTTAAGAATATTTTAGGTTTGCAAATAATAACTAATGTGCTTGTTTTTTCAAGAGTATATTTTCACTCTGATAAATAATAAGCTTTTCCAGAAGGCTTCCAGTGTCCACCTCCTGCTGGAAGCCTAGGATGCTGGAATCAGGCCACTTCCTGTCTGTCTTCATAAGACACTGGGCTGCACTCTAAGAATATCTTGGCTCTCCCCAGGATCTGGACCATCACAGGGCCACAGAAATTGGTAACAGTTTTGTTTTGCCTGTTGAAATGTTTAATGGCAAAGGTTCTTTCAATTCCTGATGTGGCTGAAGTGTGGAGCCCAGTGATGATTTCTTTAAGAAATGTACATCCTAGTTCCCACATGAGGGTGAGTCCTCTGTCCAACAACGAGAGACCCTGCATGTGTGTGGCCGGTGCCTCCTAGACAGCAGCTTTACACTAGTCTAAACCTGACCAAGTTCTATCTACATGGTAGATTCAGGCCTCCCTAAATCATGAAATTAAAAGACGCTTACTCCTTGGAAGGAAAGTTATGACCAACCTAGATAGCATAATCAAAAGCAGAGACATTACTTTGCCAACAAAGGTCTGTCTAGTCAAGGCTATGGTTTTTCCTGTGGTCATGTATGGATGTGAGAGTTGGACTGTGAAGGCTGAGCGCCAAAGAATTGATGCTTTTGAACTGTGGTGTTGGAGAAGACTCTGAGAGTCCCTTGGACTGCAAGGAGATCCAACCAGTCCATTCTGAAGGAGATCAGCCCTGGGATTTCTTTGGAAGGAATGATGCTAAAGCTGAAACTCCAGTACTTTGGCCACCTCATGTGAAGAGCTGACTCATTGGAAAAGACTCTGATGCTGGGAGGGATTGGGGGCAGGAGGAGAAGGGGACGACAGAGGATGAGATGGCTGGATGGCATCACTGACTCGATGGACATGAGTTTGAGTGAACTCTGGGAGCTGGTGATGGACAGGGAGGCCTGGCAGGGAGGCCTGGCGTGCTGCGATTCATGGGGTCGCAAAGAGTCGGACACGACTGAGCAACTGAACTGAACTGAACTGAAATCTTGTCTAGGGGTTCCCTTGTGGCTCAGGTGGAAAAGAATCTGCCTGCAACGCAGGAGACCTGGGTCAGATCCCTGGGTTGGGAGGATCCCCTGGAGAAGTGAATGGCTACCCACTACCAATATTCTTGCCTGGGGAATTCCATGCATAGAGGAGCCTGGCAGGCTACCGTCCATGGGGTCACAAGTGTCAGACATGATAACACTTTCATTTTACTGTTCAAGTCCTGTCTACACTCATGTTTAGATGAGACAGTGCACTTTTTATGAGAACATTTAGACCTGACTGTTCTGTGTGCGCTGGGACGTGGGGACCTGGGTGCAGGCCTGGCCTGGCCTCTGTCTGGGAAACTCCGTGCCTGTGTCTGAGCGTCAGTGCTCAGATGTCTGGGCTCTGGGGCTGGGGTGGGCTTCTCAGGGTGACCGTGCTCTCCTATGAGTGGGGTTCCATGGCCCTCCCAGGGGTCAGTGCTGCAGTCGGGCTCCTAGTCTGTCCCCTGCCAGGTTCACCTCCCTGGGGCTCCTGGAGAACCCCCAGGTGGCTACCTGGAAATCATTCCAATGTTCCAACACATTTTCAGGTTGAGTAGGGAGGCAGGTTCACCTGGTGAATTGATTCCCGGGCACAGGGATCGGGCAAAAAGTCAATGGGCAGCAGGTGAGGTTGCTGCTGTGCTCTCCTTCCGGTCGACTCTCTCCTCCAAAGAGAACAGAGCTGCCCCTCGTCTTTCAGCCCAGCTCTCCTGTGTTTTCTCAACACCTCAGCGGGACAAGAAAGATAGAGCCTGCCAGAACCAAGGTAGCGTGTTCACCTCTAGCATGAGCTTTCAAAGCAGCAAAAAAATCACACAGAACCAAAGTGAAAACAGGAGGGGCCTGACTTCTCAAGGACAATTGTGGGGAGAGGAGACAGTCACTACACTTCTTTCTAGGATCCAAGGGGGTCCCAGAGACCTGGCTTTTTTACACATTGGGGACCCTCTGACCACAGCCATGGTGTTCTTGTCCTGACCGAGGGGACGTATGACCCCAGGTAGGGGTCTGGGGACCATGTGAATCTCACCCCATCTCCATGGGTCAGGATCACGTGTATGGGGAGACCACACACACACAAAACTAAGAACAAGGGAAGAATATATGACAGCTTCACTTGTGTGCAGGAATTAATACTTTACGGTGTTCACTTTATACAGGCCTGTGCCTGTTTGCCTCTTTATCCCTGGGAGGTTCACCTTCCCTGGGGCTCCTGAGGACCCCTCAGGTGGCTACCTGGTAACTATTCCATTTTTCCAGTACCTTCAGGTTTAGAAGGGAGGCAGGTTCACCTGATGAGTTGATTGCAGGGCACACGGATCAGGCAAAAAGCCAAAGGGCAGCAGGTGAGGTTGCTGCTGTGATCTCCTTCCAGTCGACCTTCCATCCTGAGCAGAGAGCAGACCTGCCCCTCGTTTCCCAGCCCTGCACCTGGTGTGTTTTCTCAACGCCTCAGTTGAACAAGAAAGGACTGAGCCTGCCAGAACCAAGGTAGTGTGTTCAACATTATCATGACAGCTGTAAAAACAGTTAATATCACACAAAACCAAAGGGAAGAGAGGAGGACTTCTCTGGGACAAGCATCGGGAGAGGAGACCAACCCCACACTTCTTTCTGCCATCCCAGGAGATTACAGGAACCCACTCGTTTCCACCTTAGGGGCCCAGCAGAGACCTGGTGTCCTAACCAAGGGTCGTGCGAGCCCAGGTGCAGGGTCTGGGGAGGTGGTGTCACCTGGAGAGTGTGGAAGTGTGCCCCAGTGCAGGCTCTGGGGACTGTGTGGGTCTCACCCCATCCACGTGGGTCAGGATCCCGTGTACACAGAGACCACAGGTCTGCTCTTTCCCTGCAGTGTGTCCTGTCCCCTCGGAGATTCCCAGCATCTGAATTGAGAGTATTGCCCTGAATAACCTGTGGTCCTTTTCCTTCTCTTCATCTTGTCGCATTCACATGAGGTCAGGCGGGTTGCTGCTCTGTGTTCTGCTGAGTGAAAACCTTTGGTGGTGTCGTGTTAATATCGGCATATCCCATATCTAATCGTGGGGGTCACCACTGTCTGGTGTCCCCTGGACCGAGCTCAGGTAATTTATTTTATATTGGAGCAGAGTTGATTTCCAGTGTTTTGTTTGTTTTAGGTATATATGAACTTCATTCAGTTATACATAGACATATATCTATCCTTTTACTGTTTTTTGCCTCATATAGGATATTACCATCTTTTTCAGTCGAGTTGCCTGTTCTATTCCATAGGTCCTTTTTCATTATCAACTTGATATATATCAGTGTGTATATTTTCATTCCAAACTCTTAATTTGTCCCTCCCTTCTTTGCTTTGATAATCGTAATTTGGTTTTCTCAGTCTGTTTCTGTTTTGTACACTAGTTTATTGGTATGAATTTATAGATCCTGTGTATACATGATATCTTAGGATATTTGTCTTTTTCTCCCTGACTTACCTTTTTAGTATGATGATTTCTTGGTACATCTATGCTGCTGCCAATATCATTTTTTCTGTTTTTTGACTGAGTGGTATTCCAGTTTATAGACGTACCATGTAGTCTTCATTTTTCTGTCACTGGACATTTTGATGAGTTCCATGTCTTGGCTGTTGTGAATAGTGCTACCCTGAAAATTGGAGTGCACATGTCATTTCAAATGATGAACTTCTCCAGATCTAAGCCTGGGAAGGGATTGCAGGATCATACGATACATCTCTGTTTAGTTTTTCAGGGAACCTCCATGCTGTTTTCCATAGTGGCTTCACCATTTACATTCCCACTGAGACTGTAGGAGGATTCCCTTTTCTGTACATCCTCTGCAGTATTATTCTTTGTAGATCTTTTTGAGGATGGCCATTGTGACCAGTGTGAGGTGATACCTCATTGTAGTTTGGCATTGATTTAATAATTGCTGATGTGGAGTACCTTTCCTTGTGCTTTTATTGTTTTATGCCTTATGAGTACAGTTTACCTCTTGTAACGTGGCCCTGTATGGAATTCTTTTCTCATTACTTACCCCAGGACATTTCTTGAGAGGTTTCATTTACAACCCTGTCAGACTTGTGACCATTAAAACCCCTTCAGCACCTGTTTCATGGCTTCCCTGCTGGCTCAGTGGTAAAGAATGCGCCTGCAATGAAGGAGACTTGCAGGAGACATGGGTTCAATCCCTGGGTCGGGAAGATCCCCTAGAGCAGGAAATGGCAACCCACTCCAGTGTTCTTGCCTGGAGAATCCCGGGGATGGGGGAGCCTGGTGGGCTGCCGTCTATGGGGTCACACAGAGTCAGACACGGCTGAAGCGACTTAGCAGCAGCAGTCTAAGTATGAAATTGCTGCATCACTTGGTACCTCTATGTTTAGTTTTTAAAGACCCTCCATAATGTTCTTCCTAGTTGGGGTACCATTTTATAATCCTACCAACAGTGTAGAAGGGTTTCCTTCTCTTCACACCCTCTGCAGAATTTACTGCTGTAGCTTTTTTGATATGGCCATTCTGATCAATGGGAGGTAACACCTTGTTGTACATTTGATTGTTTTTCTTTAAGAACTCATGATACTAAGCATCTTTTTATGTGCTTTATGGCCATCTCTATGACCTCTCTGGAGAAATGTGCATCTGGATCTTTGGGCAATTTTTTATTGTTTGGGCAAGTTTTTGTTGTTGTTGCTTATATTGAGCTGTACTAGTGATTTGTGTTTGTTTCGGGTGTACAGGAACTCAGTTCAGTTATATTAATACATAATATTCTCATTTGGATTCTTTTTTCATATAGGTGATTAGAGTATGTTCAATAAACTTCCCTATGCTATTCCAAAGGTACTTGTTGATCATCTATTTGATGTACATTAATGTGTGTATGGAGATCCAACCAGTCCATTCTAAAGGAGATCAGCCCTGGGTGTTCTTTGGAAGGAATGATGCCAAAGCTGAAACTCCAGTACTTTGCCACCTCATGCGAAGAGTTGACTCATTGGAAAAGACTCTGATGCTGGGAGGGATTAGGGAAAGGAGGAGAAGGGGATGACAGAGGATGAGATGGCTGGATGGCATCACTGACTCGATGGACGTGAGTTTGAGTGAACCCTGGAAGATGGTGATGGACAGGGAGGCCTGGCGTGCTGCAATTCATGGGGTTGCAAAGAGTCGGACACGACTGAGCGACTGAACTGAACTGAACTGAATGTGTGTATGTTAATTCCAATCCCTTAAATTATCCCGCCTGCATCTGGAGGACAACAGGCACTCCAGGTCCATTGTGGAGGCACACAGCCTGCTACACACTCCCAGCTCTCTCAGTTCCAGGACACTGCAAGCCAATCAGGCTCCAGGGACGTGACACCAGCCTTATTTTTTTTTTTAATTTTTTAAATTTATTTTAGTTGGAGAATAAGTACTTTACAATATTGGATGATTTTTGTTGTACATCAACATGAATCGGCCACAAGTATTCATGTATCCCCACATCCTGAATCCCCCCTCCCCACCACATGCCTCTGAGTTGTCCCCGAGTACCAGCTTTGGGTGCCCTGCTTCATGCATCGAACTTGTGCTGGTTGTCTGTTTTACACATGCTAATGTACATGTTTCAATGCTATTCTCTTTCTCAAATCATCCCACACTCACCTTCTCCCACTGAGTCCAAAAGTTTGTTCTTTACATCCGTGTCTCTGATCAGAGTCAGCATTTCCTTTTCTTTTTTTTCCACCATTTGAACTGGAGTATATAGGTGAATTACTGCCTTGTTGGTGTTTTTTTTCCTTCCACCACAACTTGTTTCACTTCTTCTAATACATAAATGTGTATATATTTTGTTTTTTTTTCCATATTGGTTATTACAGAGTGTGGAGTAAGTTTCCTTGTGTTATACAGTGGGTCCTGGTCATTTATTTTATAAACAGCATTGTGCATATATTAATCTGAAGTTACTCATTTCTCCATGGCCCCCATCTTTATATCTTGGTGACTGGAAATTTCTAAGTCTATGAGGCAGTGTCTCCAGGAAAGAAGTTCATTTATATCCATCTTTAGATTCCATCTAGAAACTATATCATAGGCTACTCATCTCTCCCTGTCTGCCTTAATTCACTTGGAATGATCATCTCTACTTTCTTTTCCCTGGCTGAACATGGCATTATTTCCTATTCTTTATTGTTGAGAAATATTGTATGTATGTACCCCATTGTCTGTATCCATTCATCTGTTCTTCTACAATTAACTTGATTTTCCCTGTCTTGGTTGTTGTACCTACTGGGCCAAAATCGCACACCCATCTCTTTGAAAGACCCATCTCTCTTAAAATTTTGGTTGTCTCCACCTGGCTTTCTCAACCGCATCCCAGTCCAAACATGAGACACAGCCCGCTCGGGCTCCAGGGATGGGATAGCAGCCCAAGAGTGGGAGGTTGCAGGGAATTGACTAGGCATCGGTTTTTTCTTTTCCTCATGCCGATCCTATGTTGGAGTATAGTCGGTTTATAGTTTTGTGCTTACTGTCAGTGTACAGCACTCGATTCAGTATTGACATATACATACAGGATGACTGTTCTTCTTTGGATTCTTTTCCCATAGAATTTACTGCAGAAGGTCAAGCAAAGTTCTGCATGCCTATATGTACCACATCTTCTATAAGCTTTACTCTTTCGGGGGACATTTTGATGGCTGTGTGTCTCGGCTATGGTAAGTAGTGCTGCAGTGAACATCGGGGTGCATGTGTTATTTTGAATGATGGTTTTATCAGGACATCAGGATACCAGGCCCAGGTGTGGGAATGTCAGATCCTAGGTGTAGTTTCCTTGGAAGTTTTTTTTTCCCTTTGGCATGTGAAGACGGTCTTTTCTAGTGGCTATTGCCAGAGTCCCTTGCCACCAACCACGTAGGAGGGTTCCCTCTCCTCCTGGCCCTGTCCCCCATTTGTTGTCTGTGGACTTGTGAGGGTGGTCATTCTGACTGGTGGAATTTAATTTCTTGTGGTTGTTTTGATTGGCATTCCTCCTGTAATAATTCGGGATGCTGAGCATCTTGTCCTGTGAAAGTATGCTTTTTTCTTTGTTTTCTCCTTCATGGTTGTGAGGGAAATATACCTGTTGTAGTTAACTTTTTGACAGTGGGTTGTGTTTGTAATTTATTTCTACAGTATTCTCCCTAGGATCTTTCCTGAGGGCAACTGTCATTAACAGCCCCCAAGTCTTTAATTGGAGGTGCCATTAAGCACAGGTCAGGCTTCCCTGGTGGCTCAGATGGTAAAAAAATCTGCCTGCAATGCAGGAGACCTGGGTTCGATTGCTGGGTGGGGAAGATCCCCTGGAGAAGGGCATGGCAACCCACTCCATTATCCTTGCCTGGAGAATCCCATGGACCGAGGAGCCTGGCAGGTAAGCACGGGTGGTCAAGTTGTAGTTACAGAAAATGTCCACATGGTGGCAGCAGTTTTCATTCCCAACTCTGGTTCTTGGGACTTGGACTTGGCTTCCTAAGCTGTGAACCGGAGTGGAATGTGCCTGAGCAAACGCCCAAGGGCCTGTGTCTCACTACTTGTTCCCCCTAAAGCTTCACCCCTTTCCTCCAGACTCATCGCAACGGGGGCCACAGCACCCTGCTGAGGTGCTAGGAGGCTGCATTCTCAAGAAGAAGGCTTGAGCTGTGAACCCCATCACCAGGAGAACTGAAAGCTAGGTGGCATTTCCAAGGTCCTTGAGGCCAGACGGTCGTCACAACATCCCTTGGTGCACTAGGGACTATGGTCCTTGTCAGAGCAAACCAGAAGGTGTAAGTTTAAGAGGGGCTCAATTAAGGGCACCCTGCCTGGTGGTTTCAACCCCACCCCAGTCCAGTCTTTGGACCAAAGCCTGCTCAGGCTGCAGTGATGGGATAGCAGCCTGGGTCAGGAGAGTCAGCAGGAATAAACTAGGCAAGGCTTTTCTTTTTTGTTCTTTTCTTTAATTTCATGTACGCTGCAGTATTGTCGGTGTGCAATGTGACTGTTGTCAGTATCCAGCCACCTGATTGAGTTATGACATGTATGCCATAACCTGTATTCTTTTCTGGATTCATCTGCTGTAGAAGTTATTGCAGAAGGTGGAGCAAAGTTCCCTGTGCTGCATATCATGTCCTTGTGGAATATCTGTTACATACATAGTTCTCTGTGGAAGGAATGAAGAAAGAAAAGGGATAATCCTTGTGGATTATCTACTACCAATACACATTTCTGTGTATTTGTTAGTCCTGACTTCCTAATTCATCCCTGGCTCTTCTTTGGTTTTATTTATTTTTTCGCAATTCTTCATTTTATTTGATTCTCAGAGTCTCTTTTTATGTTGTAATTGAATTCCATTGAATCTCTTTTTTCCTTTTACCTAGAAGGGATATCACATGCTATAGTCTTCCTCTGTCTGGCTGACTTCACTTAGTGTATGATCCTCCAAGGTCTATCCCTGTGACTACCAGTGGCATAATTTCATGATTTCAGTAGTAGTTTTTCATGGCTGAGTAATACTTCATTTTTTGTATGTACCACATTGCTTTTAAGCTTTAATCTGAAGATGGACACTTTGCTGGGTCTGTGTTCAGGCTACTTTAGTGCTGAAGTGAACATTGGTGTGCAGGTGGCTGCTTGAAAGATGATTTTCTTAGGATACAGGCCAACATGTGGGAATGTCAGATGGTAGGCTTCAGTTCAGTTCAGTCGTTCAGTCATGTCCGACTCTTTGCAACCCCATGAATTGCAGCACGCCAGGCCTCCCTGTCCATCACCAACACCTGGAGTTTACCCAAACTCATGTGCATCGAGTCAGTGATGCCATCCAGCCATCTCATCCTCTGTCGTCCCCCTTCTCCTCCTGCCCCCAATCCCTCCCAGCATCAGGGTCTTTTCCAGTGAGTCAGCTCTACGCATCAGGTGGCCAAAGTATTGGAGTTTAAGCTTCAACATCAGTCCCTCCAAAGAACACCCAGGACTGATCTCCTTTAGGATGGACTGGTTGGATCTTACAGTCCAAGGGACTCTCAAGAGTCTTCTCCAACACCACAGGTCAAACACATCAATTCTTTGGCACTCAGCTTTCTTCACAGTCCAACTCTTACACCCATACATGACTACTGGAAAAACCATAGCCTTGACTAGACGGACCTTTGTTGGCAAAGTAATGTCTCTGCTTTTGAATATGCTATCTAAGTTGGTCATAACTTTCCTTCCAAGGAGTAAGCGTCTTTTAATTTCATGGCTGTAGTCTAGGTTGGTCATCGGAGAAGGCACTGGAGACCCACTCCAGTACTCTTGCGTGGAAACTCCCATGGATGGAGGAGCCTGATGGGCTGCAGTCCATGGGGTCGCTAAGAGTCAGACATGACTGAGCAACTTCACTTTCACTTTTCACTTTCAAGCATTGGAAAAGGAAATGGCAATCCACTCCAGTGTTCTTGCCTGGAGAATCCCAGGGACGGGGTAGCCTAGTGGGCTGCCGTCTATGGGGTCACACAGAGTCAGACACGAATGACGTGACTTAGCAGCAGCAGCAGATTGATCATAACTTCCCTTCCAAGGAGTAAGCATCTTTTAATTTCATGGCTGTAATCACCATCTGCAGTGATTTGGGAGCACAAAAAAATAAAGTCTGACACTGTTTCCACTGTTTCCCCATCTATTTCCCATGAAGTGATGGGACCCGATGCCATGATCTTCGTTTTCTGAATGTTGAGCTTTAAGCCAACTTTTTCACTCTCCTCTTTTGCTTTCATCAAGAGGCTTTTGAGTTCCTCTTCACTTTCTGCCATAAGGGTGGTGTCATCTGCATATCTGAGGTTATTGGTATTTCTCCCGGCAATCTTGATTCCAACTTGTGTTTCTTCCAGTCCAGCGTTTCTCATGATGTATTCTGCATATAAGTTAAATAAACAGGGTGACAATACACAGCCTTGACGTACTCTCTTTCCTATTTGGAACCAGTCTGTTGTTCCATGTCCAGTTCTAACTGTTGCTTCCTGACCTGCATACAAATTTCTCAAGAGGCAAATCAGGTGGTCTGTTATTCCCATCTCTTTCAGAATTTTCCATAGTTTATTGTGATCCACACAGTCAAAGGTTTTGGCATAGTCAGTAAAGCAGAAATAGATGTTTTTCTGGAACTCTCTTGCTTTTTCTATGATCCAGCGTAGCCTAAGTAGGCTTAGCTTGCATTTATTGTTTGTAGACTTGTGAGGATGGCCAACCTGGTGAGATCTGATTTCTCGTTGTCATTTTGGTTGGCATTCTTCCTGTAATAATTAGGGATGCTCAACATCCTGTCTTGTGGTAGTAAGTTTTTTTCTTTTTTTTTCTCCTTCATCGTGTGAGAAAAATTTACCAGTTGTAGTTCATTTTTTGAAAGTAAGTTGTAATTGTATTTTTTTATGCAATATTCTCCCTAGGACTTTTCCTGAATGTAGCTGTCATTAACAGTCTCCAAGGTCTGTTGGAGAAGGCAATGTCACCCCACTCCAGTACTCTTGCCTGGAGAATCCCATGGATGGAGGAGCCTGGTAGGCTGCAGTCCATGGGGTCGCTAAGAGTCGGACACAACTGAGCGACTTCACTTTCACTTTTCACTTTCATGCATTGGAGAAGGAAATGGCAACCCACTCCAGTATTCTTGCCTGGACAATCCCACTGACGGGGGAGCCTGGTGGGCTGCCGTCTCTGGGGTCGCACAGAGTCTTACACGACTGAAGCGACTTAGCTGTAGCAAGGTCTGTTGAACTGGAGGTACCAGTAAGGGCAGGTAGTCAAGTTGTAGTTACAGAAAATTTCCACAAGGCGGCAGCACTTTCCCCACACCCAACTGATTCTTTAGGCAACTGAAGCCTAAAGAAGAGCTGGCTTCCTAGGCTGTGAATTAGAGTGGAGTTGCCTGAGCAAACACCCAGGGGCTTAATCTCAATACTTGTTCCCCCTAAAGCTTAACCCCTTTCCTGCAGACTAATTCCAACTCGGACCACAGCACCCTGATGAGATGCCTAGGAGGCTGCACTCTCTGGAAGAAGGCTTGACCTGGGGACCCCAGCACCAGAAGATGTGGAAGCTGGGTGACTTTTCCAAGGTCATTGAGGCCAGAATGTCAGGACACCATCGATTGTGTTCCCTAGGGACTGTGGTCCCTGCCAGATCAAACCAGAAAGTACAGATTTATGAGGGGCCTTAATGAAGAGCAACCAGCCCAGTCAGTTCAACCCCACCACAGTCCAGCCATGAAAACAGCCAGCTGAGGCTCCAGGAATGGGATGGAAGCCCAAGTCAGGTGAATGTTTCATATCTGAGGATGAGATGGTTGGATGGCATCACCGATTCAATGGACATGAGTTTGAGCAAGCTCTGTAAGACAGTAAAGAACAGGGAAGCCTAGCATGCTGCAGTCCATGGGGTCGCAAAGAGTCAGACATGACTGAGTGACTGAACAACAATATACCCTATATGAATACACGAGTGCAAATTTAATGAATGAAAATATAATTTTCTATATTTCATATATGAAAATGTGTGCATATTTCATGTCTAAAAATATTCTATATTTCTTACATGAAAGTATGTGTGAATTTTCATATATTAAAAGATGTGTGCATATTTCATGGATGAAAAATTGAATTTTCAATATTTCATATAGGAAGAAATGGGTGCATATTTTGTGAATGAAAATATAATTTTCTATAATTCATATACGAAAACATAGGTGCATATTTTGTGGATCAAAATGGAATTTTCAACATTTTATATATGAAAACATGGGTGTATATTTCATATATGAAAATAGAATTTTCTGTATTTCATATATAAATGATGGGTACATATTTCAAGGATGAAAATAGAACTTTCTATGTCATATGTGAAAGCATGAGTGCATAGTTCATGGATGAAAATGGATTTTTAATATTTCATATATGAAAACACAGATGTATATTTCATAGATGAACATAGAATTTTCTGTATTACATGTATGAAAACGATGCATGTTTCATATATGAAAATAGAATTTTTGATAATTCATATGTGAAGCTGTGGGTACATTTTATATGAAAATAGAATTTTTTATATTTCATATATGACATAATGGGTGCATATTTCATACATGAACATAAGTTTTACATATTTCTGATATGAAAATATGAATACATGTCATACACAGAAATAGAATTTTCTGTATTTCATAGATTAAAACATAGATGCATATTTCATATATGAAAACATTTTTTCACATTTTACAGAGCAAAATATATTTGTATATTTCACATATGAAAAGAGAATTTTCTGTATTTCACACGTGAAAATATATGTACACATTTCATATATGAAAAGAAAATTTTCTATATTTCACAGGTGTAAATATAGGTGCATATTTCATATATGAATAGAGGATTATCTGTATCTCACAGATGAAAATACAGATGCATATTTCATATGTAAAAGAGAATTTTCTGTATTTCATAAATGAAACATCAGATCAGTCGCTCATTCGTGTCCGACTCTTTGCGACCCCATGAATCGTAGCACGCCAGGCCTCCCTGTCCATCACCAACTCCTGGAGTTCACCCAGACTCACGTCCATCAAGTCAGTGATGCCATCCAGCCATCTCATCCTCTGTCGTCCCCTTCTCCTCCTGCCCCCAATCCCTCCCAGCATCAGAGTCTTTTCCAATGAGTCAACTCTTCACATGAGGTGGCCAAAGTATTGGAGTTTAAGCTTCAGCATCAGTCCTTCCAAAGAACACCCAGGACTGATCTCCTTCAGAATGGACTGGTTGGATCTCCTTGCAGTCCAAGGGACTCTCAAGAGTCTTCTCCAACACCACAGTTCAAAAGCATCAATTCTTTGGCGCTCAGCTTTCTTCACAGTTCAACTCTCACATCCATACATGACCACAGGAAAAACCATAGCCTTGACTAGACGAACCTTTGTTGGCAAAGTAATGTCTCTGCTTTTGAACATGCTATCTAGGTTGGTCATAACTTTCCTAACTTTCCTTCCAAGGAGTAAGCGTCTTAATTTCATGGCTGCAGTCACTATCTGCAGTGATTTGGGAGCACAAAAAAATAAAGTCTGACACTGTTTCCACTGTTTCCCCATCTATTTGCCATGAAGTGATGGGACCAGATGCCATGATCTTCGTTTTCTGAATGTTGAGCTCTCCTCTTTCACTTTCATCAAGAGGCTTTTTCGTTCCTCTTCACTTTCTGCCATAAGGGTGGTGTCATCTGCATATCTGAGGTTATTGATATTCGTAAGCCCTACCTGTGGTAATGTCAGATCCTAGGCTTAGTGTCTTGATAGCTTTTATTCGGGCATGCAGACATTGTCCTTTATTGTGGTTGTTGCCAATGTACGTTCCCACCGACAGTGTAGGAGGTTTCCCTTTACTCCAAACTCACTGCTGCATTTATAGTTTGTAGACGTGAATATGGCCATTCTGACTGGTGGGATTTGATTTCTCATTGTCATTTTGATTGGCATTCCTCCTGTAATGATTGGGGATGATGAGCATCCTGTCCTAGGTGGAGGTATGGGGTTTGTTATTGCTGCTGCTGTTGTTTTTTTTACCCTTTAAGGGTGTAAGGAAAATAGACCTGTGGCCCTTGGCCTGAAAGTTGTTTGTGTTTGGAATTTATCTTGCAGTTCTCGCCACAGGACATTTCCTGAGGGCAGAGGTCATGAGCCCCCGCCCAGCCCTTGTGAATTAGTGGCGCGGGTAAGCCCTGATGGTCAGTTTGTAGTTACAGAAAATGTCCACAAGGCGGCAGCACTTTTTGATGCCCACCTCTGGTTCTTGGACTTCCCTGTTGGCTCAGACGGTAATGCGTCTGTCTACAATGTGAGAGACATGGGTTCGATCCCTGGGTTGGGAAGATTCCCTGGAGAAGGAAATCACAACCCATTCCAGTACTCCTGCCTTGAAAATCCCATGGACGGAGGAGCTTGATGCAGGCTACTATCCATGGGGTCGCAAAGAGTCGGGCACAACTGAGCGACTTCACTTTCTTTCTTTCTGGTTCTTGGGGCAAGCAGAGGCTTCGGGAAAGTCGGCTTCCGGGCTGTGAAATAGAGTGGGATGTGCCTGAGCAACCACTGAAGGGCTTGTGTCTCACTGGTCTTTTCTCTTAATGCATCACACACACACCCTTCTAGATAGCATCACTTTTTCCACCTTAGAGCTTCTTGATAGCTTTCTCTTTTTTTTTTTTTTTTGAACATTTGGAGACTGTCCATATATTATTGTCTGTGTATATTTCCACAGACAGTTTAGGGGATTATTTCCCTTCCACACTGTCTCCCGTATTTATAGTTTGTTGAATTTTGACAACGGCCATTGTGTGTGGTGGGATTTGATTTCCCGATTTTCATTTTGATTGGCATTCCTGCAGCCGTTAGGGATGTTGAGCATATTGTCTTGTGGAGGATATTTGTTTTGCTTTTTAGTTTTTTTCCTTTAAAGGGTGTGAGGACAATTTACCTTTGGCAGTTGGCTTCCTGAGAGTTGGCTAGTTTTGAAACATATTTCTCCAATACCCACCCCATGGCATTTCCTGAGGGCAGCTGTCATTAACAGAACCACAGCCTTTGTGGATTAAGATACCTGTGGGCGCGCCCATGATCAAGTTGTAGTTACAGAAATGTCCACAAGGCGGCAGTACTTCTGCCTGCCCAACATTGGTTCCTGGGGCAACCAGATTCTTAGGGCCAATTGGCTTCCTGGGCTGTGAAATAGAGTGGAATGTGCCTGAGCAACAAGGAAAGGGCTTGAGACTCACTACTTTTACCCCCTAAAGCCTCACACAAACATTCTGTCCAGACTAATGCCTTCCAGGTCCAGGGCACACTGCTGAGGGCGCTTAGGTGTCTAGGAGGCAGCCCTCTCAGGAAAGAGGTTTGAGCTGGGAACCCCAGCGCCAGGAGAGGTTGAGGCTAGCTGAATCTTGCCTTCAAATTCCTGGAGGCCTTCATGCCACATGGGACTCTGGTCCCAGAACATAACAGATAGTAGTCCTTTAAAAAGGGTTCAACGAAGGGCACTGTGCCAGACTGTGTCAACCCCACCCCAGTCTGGGAGTGGGACCCCAGCCTGCTCAGCCTCCAGGGATGGGATTGCATCCCAAGTCAGGGAGGTAGATAAGAGAGCAGGCACTCCTTTCCTTTTCTTGAATCTCTTGCCGACGCTACTTTGCAGAATAGTTGATTTGCAATGTTGTGATTGTTGTCAGTGTACAGCCACCTGACTCAGTATTATGTATCTATGGGATATCTCTATTGTGTTTTTTTGGACCTTTGCCATAGAAGTTCGAGCAAAGTGCTGAGTATCAGGTCCTTGTGGAATATCTATCTCAGATGATCATTTTTGTGAATTATTTCTTAGAGATATAGAGTTCTTTGTATAGGTTAGAGATACAGATTTCTGTGCATATGTGGAAGGAAGGAAGGAAGAGGATAATCCTTGTGGGTTATCTATTACAGATACAGATTTCTCATTCATGTAGGATTCTACCTCCTAACTCATTCCAGACCCTTCAATTTTTTTTGTTTCTGGATTCAAATTCTGACTTTGAATTCTCGAAGTCCCATTTTAGGTTGTAAATTTGTTTCCTTGTATGTCTATTTTTATTTTTCCTGGAAGGTATCTCATACCATCATCTTCCTCTGTTTGACTGACTTCCCTTAGTGCATGATTCTTCCAGGTCCATCCCTGTGGCTCCCAGCATCATAATTCTCTAATTTCAGTGGCAGTTTTTTAGGAGTGAGAAATCGTCTACCATATATATGTACGACATCTTGCTTAAGTTTTAATCTTGGTGGAGATTTTCCTGGTTGTGTGTCTTAGCTATTGAAAGTAGTCCTGCAGTGTTCGTTAGGGTTCATGTGCAATTGATCAATGATTTGCTCAGCATATAGGCCCAGAGTGGGAACGTAAGATCCCAGGTTTACCCATCTTGGTAGCTGGTTGTTTTCTTTTTGGGTTTTTTTTTTTTGAGGCATTCAGAGACTGTTCATATACTGGCTGTAGCCAATGTATCTTCCCACTGACAGCTTAGGGAGATTCTTTTACTTCCAGGTTCCTTCCCACATTTATTGTTTGTAGACTTGTGAGGATGGCCATTGTGACTGGTGGAATTTGATTTCCCATTGTCATTTTGATTGGCATTCCTGCAGCAATTATGGATGCTAAGCATCTTGTCCTGTGGTGGAGGTTTGGATTTGTTTGGTAGCTAGCTTCCTGAAAGTCAACTGTGTTTGGAATTTACTTCTCCAGTATCCACACCATCATATTTCCTGAGGACAGCTATCATTACAGAACCCCAGGCCTTGTAAATTGAGGTGCTTGTGAGAACTGGTGATCAAGTTGTTTGGTTCAGTTCAGTTCAGTCACTCAGTCATGTCCGACTCTTTGTGACCCCATGAATCACAGCATGCCAGGCCTCCCTGTCCATTACCAACACCCAGAGTTCACTCAAACTCATGTCCATCGAGTTGGTGATGCCATCCAGCCATCTCATCCTCTGTCGGCCCCTTCTCCTCCTGCCCCCAATCCCTCCCAGCATCAGAGTCTTTTCCAATGAGTCAACTCTTCACATGAGGTGGCCAAAGTATTGGAGTTTAAGCTTCAGCATCAGTCCTTCCAAAGAACACCCAGAACTGATCTCCTTTAGGATGGACTGGTTGGATCTCCTTGCAGTCCAAGGGACTCTCAAGAGTCTTCTCCAACACCACAGTTCAAAAGCATCAATTCTTCGGCGCTCAGCTTTCTTCATAGTCCAACTCTCACATCCATACATGACCACTGGAAAAACCATAGCCTTGACTAGACGGACCTTTGTTGGCAAAGTAATGTCTCTGCTTTTTAATATGCTATCTAGATTGGTCATAACTTTCCTTCCAAGGAGTAAGTGTCTTTTAATTTCATGACTGCAATCACCATGCAGTGATTTTGGAGCCCCCAAAAATAAAGTCTGACACTGTTTCCCCATCTATTTGCCATGAAGTGATGGGACCAGATGCCATGATCTTCGTTTTCTGAATGTTGAGCTTTAAGCCAACTTTTTCACTCTCCTCTTTCACTTTCATCAAGAGGCTTTTTAGTTGTAGTTATAGAAAATGTCCAAAAGGCGGCAGCACTTTTGCACGCCCACACTTGGTTCCTGGGGCAACCGGAGCCTTAGAGAAAGTTGGCTTTCGTGCGTGTGAAATAGACTGGACTGTGCCTGGACAAACATAAATGGGCTTGAGTCTCAGTACTTTTTGCCCCTATGAAAGTGAAAGTGAAATCGCTCAGTCGTGTCCGACTCTTTGCGACCCCATGAACTGTAGCCTATCAGACTCCTCCGTCCATGGGATTTTCCAGGCAAGAGTACTGGAGTGGATTGCCATTTCCTTCTCCAGGGGGATCTTCCCAACCCAGGAATCGAACCCAGGTCTCCTGCATTGCGGGCAGACGCTTTTACCGTCTGAGCCACCAGGGAAGCCCCTATGGCATCACACAAACCCACCATCCAGACTAATCCCTTCCAGGTCCACAGCACCCAGTGCCTCAGAGGCTGCCCTCTCAGGAAGGAGGCTTTTGCTGTGAACCCCAGCTCCAGGAGAGGTCGAGGCTAGCTGAATCTTGCCTTCAAATTCCTCGGGCCCTTGATGCCAGAGAGCTGTAGATGATGGACCTTTAAAAAGTGTTTAATGAAGGGCACCATGCCAGGCTGTATCCACCCCTCCCCAATCCAGGAGTGGGACCCAAGCTTGCTCAGACTCTGGGGATGGGATAGCATCCCAAGTCAGGAAGGTTATTTATAAAAGAGGAGGCCCTGCTTTCCTTTCCTCTCCATTACCATCTTGCCAATACTACATCGCAGCGTAGTCGAGTTGCAATATCGTGATTGTTGTCAGTGTACAGCCACTTGATTCAGATATTGCATGTCTATGGGGAATCGCTGTTGTGTGTTTGGACTTTGTACAATAGCAAGTTGAGCGGGGTGCTTAGCATCAGGTCCTTGTGGATACCCCCTATTTCCTGCAGCAAAAACATGGGTGCAGGTTCTCCTGCATGAAATACGGAATTCTCCATATTGCCTTTTCTCTGCGTCTTCATCAGCAGTTATTGTTTGTCGAGTTTCTGACAATGGCCATTAAGCCTTTTGTGAGATGATACTTTCCTGGGGTTTAGATTTGCATTTCTAATATTTAGCGATGATGACCTCTTTTTCATGTGGTTTCTTTTCAAGGGTGAGTTCAGCTCACCTCTCCAGATTGGTTCCCTTGAACTCGTCCTGTTTTAAATTTTTTCTGATAACCACCACTAGAACGTTTGTGGAGATCAGCTGTTTTTTACCTCCAGACCCTCTGACCTTGAGAATACTCAATGCCCAACAGCACAGCTTTTCAAGTAGTTGTTATGGAAAATGGCCTCAAGGTGGCAGCTTTATTCAGCTCCACACATTTTTCCCCCTGTAATTTCCATGTTATTTTATTTTTAATAAAGATAATTTCTGAATTTATATGTTTCAAGTATATAGGAACTTGATTCATTTATGTATAGGTGTTTATCTCTTCTCTTTCAAGTTCTTGTTCCCATCTAGGTAATTACAGTGTGTTCAGTAAACATCCATCTGCTATTCAATCAGTAGGTCAATTTCGATCATCTATTTGGTACATATAAGTGTGTCTATGTTAATTCAAAGCTCTTAATTTACTTCACCTATATCTAGAGATTGAGGGCTCCTGCAGAGAGGGCAAGAGGCACTCCAGGAACATCATGGGGACGCACTGCCTGCCACATCCTCCCAGGTCCTTGAGCTCCACCACAATCCAACCTTGGGACCCAAGCCTGCCCAGTCTCCAGAGATGTGATACAAGCCAAGGTAACCACGGGATGAGGGGAATAGAGCCAGAATATGTTTCTATCTTTATAGTGTTTATCCAGTTATTTGAACTTAAGAATATAGGTGAATTACAATGCATTGGGTGTTTGATTGTTTTTTTTTAATTCATAGCAACTTGTGATTCACTCCTTATGTTCAGTTGTTCAGTCATGTCTAACTCTTTGTGACCCTGTGGACTGCAGCACACCAGGCTTCTCTGCCCTTCACCGTCTCCCAGAGTTTGCTCAAACTCATGTCCATTGAGTTGGTGACGCCATCCAACCATCTCGTCCTCTGTCATCCCCTTCTCCTGCCTTCAGTCTTTCCCAGCGACAGGGTCTTTTCTAATGAGTTGGCTCTTCACATCAAAGTTTTGGAGTTTCAGCATCAGTCCTTCCAATGAATATTCAGGATTGATTTCCTTTAGGATTGACTGGCTTGATCTCCTTCCAGTCCAAGGGACTCTCAAAAGTCCTCTCCAACACCACAATTCGAAAGCATCAATATTTTGGCACTCAGCCTTCTTTATGGTCCAACTCTCACATTCATACGTGACCATTGGAAAAACCATAGCTTTGACTATGTGGACCTTTGTCAGAAAAGTAATGTCTCTGCTTTTTAGTATGCTGTCTAGGTTTGTCATAGCGTTTCTTCCAAGGAGCAAGAGTCTTTTAATTTCATGGCTGCGTCACCATCCAAAATCATGCAGTGATTTTGGGGCCCAAGAAAATAAAGTCTGTCATGATTTCCATTGTTTCCCCATCTATTTGCCATGAAGTGATGGAACCAGATGCCATGATCTTAGTTTTCTGAATGTTGAGCTTTAAACCAGCTTTATCATTGTCCTCTTTCACCTTCTGTAGTTCCTCTTCGCTTTCTGCCATTAGGGTGGTGTCATCTGCATATTTGTTATTGATATTTCTCCTGGCAAATTCTAGCTCATGCTTCTTCCAGCCCTGCATTTCGCATGATGTATTCTGCATATAAGTTAAATAAGCAGGGTGACAATATACAGCTTTGACATACTCAGTTCTCAATTTTGAACCAGTCTGTTGTTCCATGTCTGGGTCTAACTATTGCTTCTTCACCTGCATACAGGTGTCTCATGATGCAGGTAAGGTGGTTTGGTATTCCCATCTCTTTTAAGAATTTTCCACAGTTAGTTGTCATCCACACAGTCAAAGGTTAGCGTAGTCATTGAAGCAGAAGTAGATGTTTCTCTGGAATTCTCTTGCTTTTCCTATGATCCAATGGATGTTGCAATTTGATCTCTGGTTTATCTGCCTTTTCTAAATCCTGCTTGAACATCTGGAAGTTCTCCATTCACGTACTGTTGAAGTGTGTCTTGGAAACTTTTGAGCATTACTTTTGCTACTGTGTGAAATAAGTGCAGTTGTGTGGTAGTTTGAACATTCTTTGGCGTTGCCCTTCTTTGGAATTGGAATGATAACTGACCTTTTCCAGTCCTGTAGCCACTGCTGAGTTTTGCAAATTTGCTGTCACATTGAGTGCACTTTAACACCATCATCTTTTAGGATTTGAAATAACTCAGCTGTATCCTACCAGGCCCCTCTGTCCTTCACTGGGATTTCCCAGGCAAGAATACTGGAGTGGATTGCCATTTACTTCTCCATAGGACCTTCCTGACCCAGGAACCAAACCCCAATCTCCTGCATTGCAGGCAGATTCTTTACTGACTGAGCTACCAGGGACTGTTCGTGATTCACTCATATGTAGATGTGTATAGTTGTATTTTGGGTTCTATGCCTGTTTAGGTATTACAGAGAGTGGAGTACCATTCCTTTTGTTACCCAGTGGGTCCTTGTGATTTATTTTCTAAATAGTAGTGTGCATGTGTTAGTTCAAATAGCTGATTTCTATGGGCCTGGTACCTTTCTTCTCTGCTAACAATAAGTTCTTTTTTCTAAGTCTGTGAACTGTGTATCTTTGCTCAAGGAGCTCATATGTATCCATTGTTAGATTCCACCTAATAGATTCCACCATCATATTACATTTGTTCACTGTCTCTCTTCAGCTGCTATGATCATCTCTACCTTCTTCCCTGTGCCTGAAGATGCCATTGTTTCATTGCTTTTTATGGCTGAGTCATATAGCATTGTGTGTGTATCCCATTTTCTTTGTTCATTTCTGTGTCCTTCCACACTTAGGTTGCAGCAGTGTCTTTGCTATGGAAACCAGTCCGCCCGGGATGGCATGGATACCCTTGTCTCTGAAAATGTCACTTCTCCCTGACTGTATGCCCAGGCATGTGACTGCTGTTTCTGAATGCACTTCTATTTTTAGTTTTAAGGAAACTCCATGTTGTTTTTTTCTATTGGATGAACCATGGACATTTTTAATAATCTCCAGATTAATTTCTAGATGGGATCTTTATTTTTAAAACTTTCCCATTTGAATTTTGTTAATGTTTCTTCTTGATTATGTTTTGTGTTTGTAGCTTTCCATCCATTATCTCTTTTAAAATTGAACTACAGTTGATTAATACTAATATATTTGCTTTGGGTTACAGCATAGTGATCCAGTATTTTAATGGAATATACTCCATTTAAAGATATTACAAAATCATGGCTATATTTTCCTCTGCTGCATACTATATGCTATTAGTTTACTTACATTGTTTATTGTGTTTATACCTCTTAATCTCTACCCTAGTCTGGCAACTCCCGCAGACAAATCCCCACAGGCATCCATTAGTTTCTATATTTGTGAGTCTCTTTCTGTTTCATAGATAAGTTCATCTGTGTCATAATTTAGATTCAACATAAATATTATTTCATATGGTAGTTGCCTATGTCTTTCTGAGAAATTTGGCTTAGTATATGGCTTAGAATATGTAGTTTCATATTCCTCAAAATAGCATTATTTCAATTGGAATTTTCCATATTCCATACAGAAAATATGGACACAGATTTTCCTGAAGGATATATAGAAGTTGCCAGTATTTCATACAAGAAAATATGGTCACAGATTTTCCTGCAGGAAATATGCAAGTTGCATGTTTCATTCAAGAAAACATGGGTGGAGATATTCTTGCATGGAATTTGGAGTTTTCCATATTGCCTACAGGAAAATCTGGGCACATATGAAAATATAGGAAATACATTTTTTAATGTATTTCAAAATGTATTTCTTTTGAATCATTCTCTAAAGAAAATGGTCAAAAAAATTTTATATCTTATAATGGTACTAATTATCACATTGTGGGCTTGGTAAAATGTGGGTTTATCCTGGCCTTCTGGACCATCTTTATCTTGTTGGTAAATTAATTGGATTGCTTTGAATAATTAGTTCTTTCTGAAGCAACAATTAAAATGGTCAATCTAGCTTCTGTGATTTTTAGTAATCTCATTTAAATTAATTTCTTGATTGGATCTTCTGTTAAGAATTTTCCACTGTCATTTTGCTACTTTTTAATTCTTGATTTTCTTTCATGTTTGTAGCTATCCATCAAGTATTTTTTAATTGAAATACAGTCAATTAACATAATTCTATTTGTTTTTGGATACAACATAATGATTCAATATTTTACAGAATAAACTCCATTTGTGCATGTGTGTGTGCCTGGAAATGTGTGTATACATATAGTGTCTTTTAGTCGTTCAGTCATGTCCGACTCTTTGTGACGCTATGGACTGTAGCCCGCCAGGCTCTTCTGTCCCTGGGATTCTCCAGGCAAGAATACTAGAGTGGATTGCCATGCCCTCCTCCATGGGATCATCCCGACCAGGGGATCAAAACCACATCTCTTATGTCTCCTGCATTGGGAGGTAGATTCTTTAACCACTAACACCACCTGTGAAAGTGAAAGTGAAGTCGCTCAGTCATGTCCGACTCTCTGCGACCCCATGGACTATAGCCTCCCAGGCTCCTCCCTCCGTGGGATTCTCCAGGCAAGAGTACGGGAGTGGGTTGCCATCACCTGGGAAGTCCTAAACTCTATTTAAATATTACAAAATTATGAGCTGTTTGTTGGTTTCAGAGATGAATTCCTTGTGGGTATCTTGGTTTGTACATATTTCTTCCCATTCTGGATTGCTTTTGTCTTTCCTTAAGGTTTCTTTGCTGGGTACCTGCTTTTAAATTGAAGTAGATCATGTTTCACAAAGAGTTGGACACAACTGAGCGACTGAACTGAACTGAACTGAATTGAGGTCATGTTTTCCTATTTTCAGTGTCTTTTTCATTGCTCCGAGAGATGGATTAAAAAAGACGTTGCAGTTTTTATCATCACATGTCCTGCCTATGTTTTCCTTAAGATTCTCATAGAATCTCTCCTGAACTTTAGATCTGTATTATTTGAAGTTAATTTCATGTGTTGTGTTAGAGAAGTATTCTAACCTCATTCTCATTTTCTTTATTTTAATAACCCTCACTCTACCCTTCAGTGTCTGTTACCAATTTATATTCCCAGCATCAGGGGAGGAACATTCCCTTTTCTCCACATCTTCATCCGCAGTTATTGTTTGTTGAGTTTCTGATAATGCCATTCTGCCTTCTGTGAGGTGATACCTTCCTGGGGTTTCAATTGGTATTTCTAATATTTAGCAACATTGACTTCTTTTCAGGTGATTTATTTTCAAGGGTGAGTTCAACTTACCTCTCAAGACTGGCTTCTTGTAACTTGGCCCTGTTTTGAAATCTTTTCTAATGACCACCATTAGGATGTTTGTTGAGATCATCTGTTTTATATTTGTCACTCTCTGTCTCTCTTATTTCACTTACTATGATCATCTCTACCTTCTTCCCTGTGCCTGAACATGCATTGTTTCATTCTTCCTTATGGCTAACTAATAAACCATTGTGTGTATATATATCCTATTTTCTTTATTCATTTCTGTGTCCTTCCACACTTAGGTTGCAGCAGTGTCCTTGCTATGGAAACCAGTCTGGCAGGGATGGCATGGGTACCCTTATCTTTGAAAATGTTGCTTCTCCCTGACTCTATGCCCAGGCACATGACTGCTGTTTCCTAAGGCACTTCTGTGTTTCATTTTTTCAAGATCCTCCATGTTGTTCATTCTCGTGGATGGACCAATGGACATTTTTAGTAATCTCATCCAAATTAATTTCTTGATGGGAATTTCTATTTCTAAAATTTTCCCATTTTTATTTTGCTAACCTTCATTCTTGATTATTTTTTGTGTTTATAGTTATCAATCCACTATTTCTTTTTCCACTGAAGTATGGGATACCACATAGTGATTCAGTATTTTAATGGAATATTCTCCACTTAAAGATATTACAAAATCATGGCTATATTTCTTTCTGCTGCATACTATATCCTATTATTTTCCTTACATATAGTGATTTTTATCTCTTAACCTCTACCCCAGTCTGGCAATATCTACACCAAATCCCCACAGACATCCATTAGTTTCTGGATTTGTGAGTCTCTTTCTGTTTCATAGATAGGTTCCTTTGTGTCGTATTTTAGATTCTACACAAATGTGATTTCTTATGGTCATTTTATGTTTCTGACAATCATGCCTTAGTATGAGAATATATAGATTCATTTTCCTGAAAATAGTATAATTTCAATTGGAATTTTCCATATTTCATACAGGAAATTATGGGCACAAGTTTTCCTGTGTGGAATATGAAATTTGCCATATTTAATGGAGGAAATTATAGACACGATTTTCCTGCATGAAGTATGAAATCCTCCTGCATGAAATATGAAATTTTCCATATTTCATACAGGAAAATATTGGCATATATAAAATATGAAAATTATATCTTCAGACTGAACTCCTTTTGATTCATTCTTTAAAGAAAATCATCAAAATTTTTCTGTATTTTTTAATTGTACCAATTATCACAATGTGATAAAATGTGTCTGGTAAAATGTCTTTCACCTGCTTTCTAGGCCGTATTTATCTTGTTGGTAGATTAATTGGCCTTATTTGGCTAATTAGTTCTTTTTGAAATATAGATTAAAGAGGTAAACTAGTCTCTGTTTTTTTTAAATAGTCTCATGCAAGAAAATTTCTCTGTTGTGTCTCCTGGTGTAAGAAATATCCTATTTTCATTTTGCTAGTTTTTTCTTCTTGATTTTCTATTGTGGCTGTAGCTATACATTAAGTATATGTTTTCAAATTGAAGTTCAGTGTTTAACATAACTACGTGATTTTCTCAGGATATAGGCCCAAGTGTTGTAATGTCAAATCCTAGGCTTAGCCCCCTGGATAGTATTTTTTCAGTCATTCGAAGCCTGTGCACTATACTGGCTGATGCCGTTGTATATGCCCACCAATAGCTTTGTGCGATTGTTTTTCCTCCAGGCTCTCTCCCGCATTTATTTTTTGTAGACTTGTGATGATGGCCTGATGGCCATTGTGAGTGGTGAAATTTGATTTTCCATTGTCATTGTGATTGATATTCCTCCAGCATTTAGGGAATCATAGCAACATGTTCTGTGGTGGAGTTTTCCATTTGTTTTGTCTTTTTTTTTTTCCTCCTTAAAGGGTATGATCACAATTTACCTTTGACAGTTGGTTCCTGAGAGTCAGCTGTGTTTCGAATTTTTCTCCAATATCCGTCCTAGATATTTCCTCAGGGCAGTTATCACTAACAGAATCCCAGGCCTAGTGAATTGAGGTTCCTTTAGAACCTGTGATCAAATTTTATTTACAGAAAATATCCACGAGGCGGCAGCACTTTTTAATGCCCACCTTTGGTTCTTGGGAGTAACCAGAGCCTTAGGGAAAGTTTGCTTCCTGGGCAGTGAAATAGAGTGGAATGTGCCTGAGCAAACACGAAAGACCTTGAGTGTCAGGTCTTTTTCCTCTAAAGCATCACACAAACACCCGGTCCAGGCTCATCCCTTCAGGGTCCGCAGCACACTGCTGAGGGTGCTTGGGTGCTAGAAGGCCGCACTGTCAGGAACGAGCCTTGAGCTGGGAACCCCAGCATCATGAGAAGACTAGGCTTGCTGAGCCTTGCCTGCAAATTCCTTGAGGCCTTGATGCCATGCGCAACCCTGACCCCAGCCAGAATGTAAGAGAAGGTAGACATTTCAATAGGATTCAACACAGAGCACCAGGCCAGGCTGTGTCGACCACCCCCAGTCTCAAATTGGGACCCAAGCCTGCTCAGCCTCCAGGGATGGGATAGCATCCCCTGGCAGGGAGGTTGGAGATCATGGAAAAGACAGTGATTTACTTACCTTTCTTTAACATCGTGTCGATGCTACAGCGCTGCACTGTCGATTTGCCGTGTTGTGACCGTTGTCAGTGTACATCACGGGGTTCAGGTATCACATTTCTATGGGGTATGTCTATGGTTGTTGGACTTTTGCCATAGAATAATGAGCAAAGTGCTGAGCATAGGTGCCTTCGAAATTATCTATCTCAGATACACTTTTCTGTGGATACAAAGAAGAAAGATAGTTAATTTTTGTGGTGTATCTCTTTAAGAAAGAGATTTCTGTGTATGGGTTCGAGATACATATTTCTGTGTATCCGTGGAAGGAAGCAGGAAGGAAGAGGATCATCTGGATTATCTACTCCAGATATACTTTTCCTGTCTGTGTAGGTACAGACCTCCCATTTCATTCACAACCCTTCAGTTATTTTTTTCCCTGGAACCCTCTGTTTGACTTTGAATCCTCAGAGTCT
Organism: Bos indicus x Bos taurus; assembly: GCF_003369695.1. Lineage (NCBI taxonomy): Eukaryota > Metazoa > Chordata > Mammalia > Artiodactyla > Bovidae > Bos > Bos indicus x Bos taurus. The sequence continues at coordinate 27,307,472 of NC_040096.1, forward strand.
CTCTTTGGGTTGTAAATTTGTTGACTTGTAGGTCTATTTTCATTTTGCCTGGAATGTACCTTATATACCGTAGTCTTCCTCTGCCTGACTGACTCCCCTTAGTGTATGATCCTTCAAGGTCCATCCCTGTGGCTCCCAAGGTCCTAATTCCCTAATTTCAGTGGTGATTTTTAATGAGTGAGAAATAGTCTGCTGTATATATGTACACTTCTTGTTTAAGCTTTAACTTCTTGTTGGAGATTTTGGTGGGTGTGTGTCTCAGCTACTGGAAGTCGTGCTGGAGGTTTGTTGGGGTGCTTGTGCTTTTTGATCAAAGGCTTTCTCAGGCCAAAGTGGGGGAATGTCGGGTCCTTGGCTTAGCAGGACTTGATCATTTTTTTCAGGCATTTGGAGATTGGCCATGATAGTGGCTGCTGCCAATGTATATTCCCACCGAGAGCTTAGGGCAATTCTTTGTCCCCCAGACTATGCCATATTTATTGTCACAGATTTGTGATGTTGGCCATTGTGAGTGGTAGGATTTGATTTCCCATCATCTTTTTGACTGGCATTTCTGTAGCAATTAGGAATGCTGAGCATCTTGTTTGGTGGGGGAGGTTTGGGTTTATGTTTTCTATCTTTTTTATTTTTTCTTAAAGGGTATGAGGACAACTTAGCTTTGGGCATTGGCTTCCTGAAAGTCGGCTGTGTTTGGAATTTATTTCTCCGGTGCCGGCCGCAGGATGTTTCCTGAGGATGGCTGTCATTCGCAGAACCCCAGGCCTTTGGAATTGAGGTGCCTTGTGAGCAAGAGTGATCAAGTTGAAGTTCCAGAAAATGTCCACAAGGCGGCAGCACTTTTTCAGGCCCACCTTGGTTCCTGGGGGCAACCAGAGCCTTTGGGCAAGTTGGCTTCCGGGGCTGTGAGATGGAGTGGAATGTGCCTGAGCAAACAGGAAAGGGCTTGAGTCTCACTACTTTCCCCCCTAAAGCCTCACACAAACACTGTATCCAGACTAATCCCTTCAGGGTCCACAGTACACTGCTGAGGGTGCTTAGGTGCTATGATGCAGCACTCTCAGGAAGGAGGCTTGAGCTGGGATCCCCAGCGCCAGGGTAAGTTGAACAAGGTAGAGTAAATTTCTCAGGGCTGCAAATCAAATCCTTGAGGAGTATCTATTAGAGATACAGATTTTTTGTATATATGCAAGAAACAAAGGAAGGAGATAGTCCTTGTGGATTATCTATTACAGCTACAGATTTCTATGTATATGATAGGGATAAAGATTTCTTTGTATATGTGCATGGAGGGAAAAAAGAAAGACAAGAAGGAAGGAGGAAGGCAGGAAATAATCCTTGTGAATCACCTAGTAAAGATTTCTGTCAGTATGTTAGAGATACAAATTTCAGTGCACATGTGGAAGGAAAGAGAACTCTTGTGGATTATGTATTACAGATAAAGATTTCTGTGTATACGTTGGTACCAACCTCCTAATTCATACCTGGCCCTTTCCTTTTTTATTTTTTTAAATCTTTGTGTTTGAATCTTAAGGTCTCTTGCTGTGTGGTAAATGACTTCCCCTGTATGTCTTCTTTTTGTGGAGAAGGGACATCATCTGCTATGTTTTTTCTGTGTTGCTGAGTACACTAAATATATGATCCTCTAACATCCATCCTTGTCTGGATCAGTGGCATAATTTCATAATTTTATGGTGTTTTTTTTTCATGTATGAGTAAAATCCTAATGTATGTGTGTACCACATTTCTTTAAGGTTTTATCTTTCAACGGAACGTTTCTTTGGTCTGTGTCTTGGCTGTTGGAAGTAGCACAGCAATGAACGTTGGGGTGCATGTGTCATTTGAATGATGGTTTTTGTTGTAATATGGGCTCAAGTGTGGGTATCAAAATCCTAGACTTAGCTCTCTTGAAAATTTTCTTTGTTGCCTGTGGAGGCTGACCTTTCTAGGGGCTGTTGCCAATATCCATTCTCATGGAGCATGTAGGAGACTTCCATCCTCTCCCATTTACTGTTTGCATACAATCAGGGTGGCCATTCTGTCAGATGGTGTTTGATTACTTGTTGTTTTGATTGGGATTCCTATGGTAATCATTAGGGATGATGAGCATCTTGTCCTGGGCTATTTGGGGTCTTTGATTTTACATTTTTTTCCTTAAAGGGCATGAGGAAAATTTTATCTGTTCCGATTGGTTTCTTGACAGTCAGCTGTGTTTGGAATTTATTTCTACAATACTGGTTGCAGGGCTTTTCCTGAGGTATCTGTCATTAAGAGCCCCACAGGTCTTGTGAATTGGAGGTGCTAGGAAGCAATCGGGGAGAAGGCAATGGCACCCCACTCCAGTACTCTTGCCTGGAAAATCCCATGGACGGGGGAGCCTGGTAGGCTGCAGTCCATGGGTCGCTAGGAGTCAGACACGACTGAGCGACTTCACTTTCACTTTTCACTTTCATGCATTGGAGGAGGAAATGGCAACCCACTCCAGTGTTCTTGCCTGGAGAATCCCAGGGACGGCGGGTGTGGTGGGCTGCCGTCTATGGGGTCGCACAGAGTCGGACATGACTGAAGTGACTTAGCAGCGGCAGCAGCAGCAGGAAGCAATCATGGCCAACACGTAGTTACAGACTGTCCACAAGGAGGCAGCACTCATTCATGCTCAAATGTGATTCCACATGTAACCAGAGCCTTGGGGAAAGTTGGCTTCCTGGGCTCCGAATTAGAGTGGACTGTGCCTGAGCAAACTCCCAAGGGTTTAGGTCTCATTATTTCTTCCCCAAAAGCTCCACCCCCAGCCCAGACTCATCCCAGCCTGGGGGCATGGCTCTCTGCTGCAGGGCCAAGGAGTTTGCGCTCTCAGGAAGGAGGCTTCAGCTGGGGACACCAGCACCAGGGGACCTGAATACTTGGTGACTTCACCTTGGTCCCCTAGGCCTGAGGGTCAGGCCATCATCTTTTGTGTGCACTCTGGATTCTGGTCACAGCCAGGGAAAACCAGGCAAAACAGGTTTAAGAGGTGTCTCAATGAAGTGCACTCTGCTGGCCCCAGTCCAGCCATGGGACTCAACACTACCCAGGTTCGAGGGATTGGATACTATCCCAAATTATGGAGGTCAGTGGGTGTAAACTGGGCTTTACTTTTCATTCCTGTTCTTTTCTTTACTCTCATGCCGAAGCTATTTCGAAGTATGGTTGATTTGCCTTTTGTGCTTGTCCTCAGTGTCCAATGGACTGATTCAGTTATGACATATACATAGAGCATAATTTTACTTTTTTGGATTCTTTTGCCATATAGGTTATTGAACAAGGTCGAGTAAAGTTCTCCGTGCTGAACATCAGATCCCTGTGGGACATTTACTAGAGTTACAGATGTCTTTTACATGTGCAAGGAACCAAGGAAGGAAAGAGTCCTTGTGGATTATCTGTTACAGCTACAGATTTCTATGTATACGTTAGAAATGTTTCTGCATATATGTGTATGGTAGGAAGGAAAGAAGGAAATAAACCTTGTAGATTACCTAATACAAATACATATTTCTGTGGATATGTTAGAGATACAGAATTTCGTGCCTATGTAGAAGGAAAGAAGGAAGGAGATAATTTTTCAATTACTGATTCTTGTCTGTATGTTAGTACTGACCTCCTGATTCATCCCTGGCCCTTTTCTTTTTCCTTAATTTGGAATTCTTTGTTTGTGTTTGAATCTCAGAGTCTCTTTTTATATTGTAAAATATTTCCTACGGATCTCTCCTTTTTTTTTTTTTTTTTTAATTTTACCCAGAAAGGACATCATCTGCTATTTTCTTCCTTTGCTGCTGACTTTGCTTAGTTTATGATCCTTCAAGGTTCCTCCTTGTGGGAACCATTGGCATAATTTCACGGGGTTTTTCAAGTCTGAGTAATAGCCCATTGTATATATGTACCATATTTCTTCAAGATTTAATCTGTCAATGGAACGTATCTTTGGTCTGTGTCTTGGCTATTGGAAGTAGCCCTGCAGTGAATGTTGGGGTGCATGTGTTATTTGAATGATGGTTTTTCGTAATATAGGCCCAGGTCTGGATATTAAAATCCTAGGCTTAGCTCTTGAAATTTTTCATTGTTGCCTGTGGAGCCTGTCCCTTCTAGAGCCTGTTGCCAATGTCCATTCCCATGGAGCCTGAAGGGGGATTCCATCATTTCTCAGCTCTCTCCCCCATTTACAGTTTGCATACAGTTAGGATAACCCTTCTCCCAGGTGGAATTTGATTACTTGTTGTCATCCTGTAATAAATAGGGATGTTGAGTATCTTGTTCCGTGACCATTTGGTGTTTTTTCCTTTTTTTATTTTTTTGATTAAAGGGTGTGAGGAAAATTTACCTGTCACAATTGGGGTTCTTGAACGTCAGTTATGTTTGACGTTATGTCGTTTTATGTCTCCAATACCTACTGTAGGATCTTTTCTGATGGCAGCTTTAACAGTCCCTCCCGCTTTGTGAATTGGAGATGCCAGTAAGCTCCTGTGGTCAAGTTGTAGTTATAGAAAGTGTCCACAAGGTGGCAGTAATTCTTCATGTCCAACACTGGTTCCATGTGCAACCAGCGCCTTCAGGAAAGACGGCTTCCTGGACAGTGAATTAGAGTGTAAGGTGCCTGAGCAAACACCCAAGGGCCTGTGTCTCATTGCTTCTTCCCCCTGAAGCTTCACCCATCCCCTCCAGACTCATGCCTACCTAGGGCTACCTACCTACCTGCTGAGGTGCCCAGGAGGCTGCACTCTCAGGAAGGAGGTTTGAAGTGGGGACCTCAGCACCAGCACCAATAGACCTGGATGGAGCCTAGGTTACTTTTCCAGGGTTTGAGGCCAGATGGTCGACCATCCTTTTGTTGTACTAGGGACTCTTGTCCCAGTCAGAGAAAACCAGACAGTACTCAGTTAAGGACACCCTGACCAACTGTTCGACCCCATTCCAGAGCAGTCATGGGTTCCAAGGCTGCTCAGACTCCAGAGATGGGATAGCAGCCCAAGTCAGGGAGATGGTAGGAAACTAACTAGGTATTTTCTTTTCTTTAATGCCAATGCTATATGGGAATATAGTTGATTTGCCATTTTTGCTTGTCATCAGTATACAACCACCTGATTCTGTTATGACATATGATTACATACAGCATATCTGTTCTTTTTTGGATTGTTTTGCCCTAGAGGTTATTGCAGAATTTCAAGCAAAGTTCCCTGTGCTGCACATCAGATGTTTGTGGAATATCTGTTAGACAAATTTCTGTGTAAATGTGGAAAGAATGAAGGAAGGAGATAATCTTTGCAAATTGTCTATTAACAGATGTAGATTTCTCTGTATATGTTAGAGATGCAGATTTTGTGTTTATGTGGGAGGGAGGAGCAAGGAAGGAGATACTCCTTATGGATTATCTATTGAAGATATTGGTTTATGTGCATATGAGGAAGGAAGGAGATAATCCTTGTGGATTTTCTATTACAGATACAGATTTCTGTATATACGTTAGAGATACAGATTTCTTTGTATATGTGGAAGGAAGGATGGTAGGAAATACTCATTGTGGATTATTTATTACAGATACATATTCTTGTGTATACGTTAGCCCCGAATTTCTAATTCATGCCCTTCACTTTTTTGGGTGAGGGGGACTTTGTGTTTGAGTTCTCAGAGTCTCTTTTTGTGTTGTAAGTTAGTTCCTTTGCCGCTCTTTTTTTCATCTTGCATAGAAGGGAGACAGTATACTATTGTCTTTCCTTGACTGGCTAACTTGTTAATGTAAGATTCTTCAAGGTCCATCCCTGTGGCAACCAGGGGCATAGTTTCATAATTTCAGTGGCAGTTTTTCATAGTTCATTTTATACATATACTGCATCTTCTTTAGCTTTAATCTGTCAGTGGACATTTTCCTGGGTCTGTGTTTTTCTATTGTAAGTAGGGCTGCAGTGAATGTTGGGGTGCATGTGTCTTTTTGAATGCTGGTTTTTTAAATATAAGCCCATGTCAGGATATGTCAGATTCTAGGCTGTTTTTCTGAAGATCTTTTTCTAGCATGTGGAGGCTGTACTTTCTAGGGCTGTTGGCAATCTCCATTCCCACTGATTGTGTCAGGTAGGTTCCATCACTACCCAGCTCTCCCCCACATGTATTGTTGCAGACTTGTGAGGATGGCCATTCTGATAGGTTGGATTTGATTTCTTGTTGTCATTTTGATTGGCATTTCTCCTGTAATAATTAGGGATGCTGAGCATATTGTCCTATGGCAGTTTGGGTTTTTTTTTTTTTTCTTAAGAGTGTGAGGAGAATTTACCTTTTGCCATTAGCTTCTTGAAAATTGGTTGTGTTTGTCATTTATTTCTGCAGTATCTGCTGCAGGACCTTTCCTGAGGGTGAGTGTGTCTGTGTGCTAAGTTGCTTCAGTTGTGTCCAACTCTTTGTGACCCTGTGAACCATAGCCCACAAGACTATTCTGTCCATGGGATTCTCCAGGCAAGAATAATGGAGTGGGTTGCCATGCCCTCCTCCAAGGGATCTTCCTGACCCAGAGATTGAACCAGTGTCTTTATGTCTCCTGCATTGGCAGGCAGTTCTTTACCACTAGTGCCACCTGGGAAGCCCCAGTAGAATTTTTAAAAGTCATTAACAAACTATAGAAATGATCCCTGAAAGTATAGTCTTAAAATTTTAAATACCCAAAAGAGTGGCAGATTGGATATTTGGTGTTAGGACAAGCAATTCTAAGGAAATTGTTGGGAAAAAAAAAAAAAAGTAACAATTCACCTAGTCATACAGAAAGAGGTCAAGCTGTATCACCAGGGCAACTGTTAAACCTCACATGGAATGGTCACACTGGGGCCTGAGATGTGGGAAGGGTCAGTAGACAAGGTGGTCTCACCATGTGGCCTCTTGGCTGTGACTGTATTTGCTCAAGGAACAGCTTGTATTGGATGGTGGAACTTGGTCCCACCAAAACTAAGCCTTCCCTTTGAAGGGAGCAGTGCACATCTTTAAAACTGCTCTAAGATGCAAAACTGAGCCCATCGCCTTGAGTAACATAACACATATCTCTATAGTTAGACTAAGAACAAAGGGAATAAATATTTCATAAATCCTTGTCTGTGAAAAAATTGTCAAGTAGGTCAAACCTAATTTATTTTACACATCTGAAAATTAAAGAATCATCCTATAATTCTCCTCATTGTTAATTATTTGAGAAATTCAAATCAAAACTTCAATGAGGTACCACCCCAAACTGGTCAGAAAGGCCATCACTTAAAAATCTCCAAAGAACAAGTGCCGCAGAGGGTGTGGAGAAAAGGGAGCCCTCCTACACTGATGGCGAAAATGTAAATCGGTGCAGTACCTGTAGAGAACAGTATGGAGGTTCCACAAAAAAACTAAAAATAGAGTTACCATATGATCCAGCAATCCCACTTCTAGCCAAACATCCAGAAAAAGCTATACTTCAAAAAGACACATGAAGTGTGTGCATACCAGCTGCGGATGTGACAAGAAACCTTAGTCTCACGTCTGAGATATCAAATTTGTTTTCACATATTGTCTGCTATATTTAGACTCTTGGTTCATACTCCATGTAACCACATACTGTCATAATTAAATCCAATTTGAATTTTAGCCTTATTTTTAGGATGTGGCTTCTCTCCAGCAGTGTAGGAACATTACCTTTTCTCCAAGTCCTACTTCCCTAAAGTGACATTTCAAACCTCAAAAACTGTTGATGTGAATATCGATTTCATTCTAGCTCAGTTTGAATAGAGAAGCAAAAAAAATCAGTGGGCCTATGTTTTCTGTTTTCTTTATGGAAAAAAATGAAACAGAAGAAAAAGTACCTGCAGCTCATGTGCTCTTTGAGTCATTAATCTTTTGCAGGAATTTTCTTTTATTTTCAAGTGTGACCTTTTATTCATATAACAACAACAGAATTAGGAGAAAATTATTTGAAATGATGGTTTGCTTCTACCTAGAAAATCTAAACCAAAGGAACAAATGGAAACTGTAAAATCAGAGTTCCAAGCTTTTAGGACTATTTAAGGTTTGCAAATAAGGCGATGGCACCCCACTCCAGTACTATTGCCTGGAAAATCCCATGGACGGAGGAGCCTGCTAGGCTGCGGTCCATGGGGTCGCTGAGAGTCGGACACGACTGAGCGACTTCACTTTCACTTTTCATTTTCATGCATTGGAGAAGGAAATGGCAACCCACTCCAGTGTTCTTGCCTGGAGAATCCCAGGGACGGGGGAGCCTGGTGGGCTGCTGTCTATGGGGTCGCACAGAGTCGGACACGACTGACGCGACTTAGCAGCAGCAGCAGTATCAGTTTCAGTTCAGTTCAGTCGCTCAGTCGTGTCCGACTCTTTGCGACCCCACGAACCACAGCACACCAGGCCTCCCTGTCCATCACCAACTCCCGGAGTTCACTCAAACTCACATCCATCGAGTCGGTGATGCCATCCAGCCATCTCATCCTCTGTCGGTCCCTTCTCCTCCTGCCCCCAATCCCTCCCAGCATCAGAGTCTTTTCCAATGAGTCAACTCTTCACATGAGGTGGCCAAAGTACTGGAGTTTCAGCTTCAGCATCAGTCCTTCCAAAGAACACCCAGGACTGATCTCCTTTAGAATGGACTGGTTGGATCTCCTTGCAGTCCAAGGGACTTGCAAGAGTCTTCTCCAACACCACAGTTCAAAAGCATCAATTCTTCGGTGCTCAGCTTCCTTCACAGTCTAACTCTCATGTCCATACATGACTACCGGAAAAACCATAGCCTTGACTAGACTGACCTTTGTTGGCAAAGTAATGTCTCTGCTTTTGAATATGCTATCTAGGTTGGTCATAACTTTCCTTCCAAGGAGTAAGCGTCTTTTAATTTCATGGCTGCAATCACCATCTGCAGTGATTTTGGAGCCCCAAAAAATAAAGTCTGACACTGTTTCCACTGTTTCCCCATCTATTTCCCATGAAGTGATGGGACCAGATGCCATGATCTTCATTTTCTGAATGTTGAGCTTTAAGCCAACTTTTTCACTCTCCTCTTTCACATTCAAGAGGCTTTTTAGTTCCTCTTCACCTTCTGCCATAAGGGTGGTGTCATCTGCATATCTGAGGTGATTGATATTTCTCCCAGCAATCTTGATTCCAGCTTGTGCTTCTTCCAGCCCAGCGTTTCTCATGATGTACTCTGCATAGAAGTTAAATAAGCAGGGTGACAATGTACAGCCTTGACGTACTCCTTTTCCTATTTGGAACCAGTCTGTTGTTCCATGTCCAGTTCTAACTGTTGCTTCCTGACCTGCATAGAGGTTTCTCAAGAGGCAGGTCCGGTGGTCTGGTATTCCCATTTCTTTCAGAATTTTCCACAGTTTATTGTGATCCACACAGTCAAAGGCTTTGGCATAGTCAATAAAGCAGAAATAGATGTTTTTCTGGAACTCTCTTGCTTTTTCCATGATCCAGCGGATGTTGGCAATTTGATCTCTGGTTCCTCTGCCTTTTCTAAAACCAGCTTGAACATCTGGAAGTTCACGGTTCACATATTGCTGAAGCCTGGCTTGGAGAATTTTGAGCATTACTTTACTAGCGTGTGAGATGAGTGCAATTGTGCAGTAGTTTGAGCCTTCTTTGGCATTGCCTTTCTTTGGGATTGGAATGAAAACTGACCTTTTCCAGTCCTGTGGCCACTGCTGAGTTTTCCACATTTGCTGGCATATTGAGTGCAGCACTTTCACAGCATCATCTTTCAGGATTTGAAAGAATTCAACTGGAATTCCATCACCTCCACTAGCTTTGTTCGTAGTGATGATTTCTAAGGCTCACTTGACTTCACATTCCAGGATGTCTGGCTCTAGGTCAGTGATCACACCATTATGATTATCTGGGTCGTGAAGATCTTTTTTGTACAGTTCTGTGTATTCTTGCCACCTCTTCTTAATATCTTCGCCTTCTGTTAGGTCCATACCATTTTTGTCCTTTATCAAGCCCATCTTTGCATGAAATGTTCCCTTGGTATCTCTAATTTTCATGAAGAGAGTCTTTCCCATTCTGTTGTTTTCCTCTATTTCTTTGCATTGATCGCTGAGGAAGGCTTTCTTATCTCTTCTTGCTATTCTTTGGAACTCTGCATTCAAATGAGAATATCTTTCCTTTTCTCCTTTGCTTTTCGCTTCTCTTCTTTTCACAGCTATCTGTAAGGCCTCCCCAGGCAGCCATTTTGCTTTTTTGCATTTCTTTTCCATGGGAATGGTCTTGATCCCTGTCTCCTGTACAATGTCACAAACCTCCCTCCATAGTTCATCAGGCACTCTGTCTATCAGATCTAGTCCCTTAAATCTATTTCTCACTTACACTGTATAATCATAAGGGATTTGATTTAGGTCATACCTGAATGGTCTAGTGGTTTTCTCCACTTTCTTCATTTTTCAGTCTGAATTTGGCAATAAGGAGTTCATGATCTGAGCCACAGTCAGCTCCCAGTCTTGTTTTTGCTGATTGTATAGAGCTTCTCCATCTTTGGCTGCAAAAAATATAATCAATCTGATTTCTGTGTGGACCATCTGGTGATGTCCATGTGTAGAGTCTTCTCTTGTGTTGTTAGAAAAGGGTGTTTGCTATGACTAGTATACTTGGATTTAAAACAGTATATTTTTATTCTGTTAAAAAATGTACTTTTCCAAAAGGCTTCCAATGTGGCAGCCTCCTGCTGGAAACCTGTGATGCTGGAATCAGGCCACTTCCTGTCTGTCTCTACAGGACACTGGGCTGCACTCTAAGAAGTTCCTGGATCTCCCCTGGATTCTGACCATCATGTGACCAGAAAAATTAGTAACATTGTTGTTTTGCCTTTTGAAATGCTTAATGACACAGATCCTTTCAGTTTCCTGATGTGGGTGAAGCCTGGAGCCCAGTGATGATTTGTTCTTCAAGAAAGGTACATTCTTGCTCCCATAGGAGGGTGGGCCCCTGTCCAACCATGAGAGACCCTGCATGTGTGTGACCTGTGCCTCCTGGGAGACCAGCCCTAGACTAGGTCTGAACTTGGTCTGAACCTGACCAAGTTCCATCTGCATGGTAGATTTAGACCTCTCCAAGTCCTGTCTGCACAGATGATGTTTAATGAGACCGTGTGCTTTCTGCAGTGAGGACATTTAGGCCTGACTGTTCTGTGTGTGCTGGGACGTGGGGACCCGGGTGCAGGCCTGGCCTGGCCTCTGTCTGGGAAACTCTGTGCCTGCATCTGAGTGTCAGCACTCAGATGTCTGGGGTCTGGGGCTGGGTGGGCTTCTCTGGGTGACCGTTCTGTCCTCTGAGTGGGCTTCCATGGCCCTCCCAGGAATCAGTGCTGCAGTCGGGCTCCTAGTCTGTCCCCTGCCAGGTTCATCTCCCTGGGGCTCCTGGAGACCCATCAGGTGGTTTGGTTACCAAATGATTACCTGGTAATCATTCCAATTTTCCAGCACATTCAGGTTGAGTAGGGAGGCAGGTTCACCTGGTGAATTGGTTCCAGGGCAAAGGAATCAGGCAAAAAGTCAACGGGCAGCAGGTGAGGTTGCTGCTGTGCTCTCCTCCTGGCTGACTCTCCTCAGAATACAACAGAGAGGCCCCTCATCTTTCAGCCTGCTGCTGCTACTGATGCTAAGTCACTTCAGTCGTGTCCGACTCTGTGCGACCCCATAGACATCAGCCCACCAGGCTCCCTCGTCCCTGGGATTCTCCAGGCAAGAACACTGGAGTGGGTTGCCATTTCCTTCTCCAATGCATGAAAGTGAAAAATTGAAAGTGAAATCGCTCAGTAGTGTACGACTCTTAGTGACCCCATGGACTGCAGCCTACCAGGCTCCTCCATCCATGGGATTTTCCAGGCAAGAGTACTGGAGTGGGGTGCCATTGCCTTCTCCAGTCTTTCAGCCTAGCTCTCCTGTTTTCTCAACACATCAGCAGGACAAGAAAGACAGAGCCTGACAGAACCAAGGTAGTGTGTTCACCTGTAGCATGAGCTTTCAAACCAGCAAAAAATCACACAGAACCAAAGTGAAAACAGGAGGGGCCTGACTTCTCATGAACAATTGAGGGAAGAGGAGACTGACCCTAGACTTCTTTCTAGGGTCCCCGGAGGTCCCAGGGACCTGGCTTGTTTACACACTGGGGGTCCTCGGACCACAACCATGGTGTTCTGACCAAGGGGACATAGACTCCAGGTTGGGTGGTCTGGGGACTGTATCTCACACCATCTACATGGGTCCAGATCATGTGTGTGGGGAGACCACACACACACAAAGCTAAGAAAAAGGGAAGAATACATGAGAGCTTCACTTGTGTTTAGGAATTAATACTTTGTGGTGTTCACTTTATACAGCATGTTCCTGTTTGCCTCTTTACGCCTGGCTCAGGTGTCTACCTCGTAATCATTCCGATTCTCTAGGATGATCATGGCAGGAAGGGAGGCAGGTCCACCTGGTGAGTTGATTGCAGGGCACGTGGATCAGGCAAAAAGCCAATGGGCAGCAGGTGAGGTCGCTGCTGTCATCTCCTTCTGGTCAACTGTCCCTACTCAGCAGAGAGCAGACCTGCCCCTCGTCTCCCAGCCCTGCGTCTGGTGTGTTTTCTCAACACCTCAGTGAAACAAGAAAGAACTGAGCCTGCCAGAATCAAGGTAGTGGGTTCAACATTATCATGACAGCTGTAAAAACTGTTAATATCACACAGAACCAAAGGGAAGAGAGGAGGACTTCTCTGGGACAGTGTGGGGAGAGGAGACCGACCCTACCTCTTTCTGCCATCCCAGGGGGTTACAGGAACCCACTTGTTTTCACTTTAGGGGCCCAAGCAGCAGAGACCTGGTGTCCTAACCATGGTCAGGGGACCCCAAGTGGAGGGTCTGGGGAGGTGGTGTCACCTTGGAGACTGTGGAAGTGATTCCCCAGGTACAAGGTCTGGAGATTGTGTGGGTCTCACCCCATCCACATGGGTCAGGATCCTGTACCCGGAGACCACATGTCTGCTCTTTACCTGCAGTTTGTCTCGTCTCCTCGGAAGTTCCCAGCATCTGAATTGAGGGTGTTGCCCTGATTAACCTGTGGTCCTTTTCCTTCTCTTCATCTTGTCGCATTCACATGAGGTCAGGCATCTTTGAGTGGGTTTCTGCTCTGTGATCTGCTGAGTGAAAATCTTTGGTGGTGTCATGTTACTCTCATAGCACATCACATGTCTATTCACAGGGGCCATGACTGTCTGGTTTCCCCTAGACTGAGCTCAGGTAATTTAATTTGTAATTTCATTGTTATTTTAAATTTGAGTAGAGTTGATTTCAATGTTTTGTTTTAGGTATATATGAACTTCCTTTGGTGTTGACCATCTGGTGATGTCCATGTATAGAGTCTTCTCTTGTGTTGTTGGAAGAGGGTGTTTGTTATGACCAGTGCATTTTCTTGGCAAAACTCTATTAGTCTTTGCCCTGCTTCATTCCGTATTCCAAGGCCAAATTTGCCTGTTACTCCAGGTGTTTCTTGACTTCCTACTTTTGCATTCCAGTCCCCTATAATGAAAAGGACATCTTTTTTGGGTGTTAGTTTTAAAAGGTCTTGTAGGTCTTCATAGAACAGTTCAACTTCAGCTTCTTCAGCCTTACTGGTTGGGGCATAGACTTGGATTCCTGTGATATTGAATGGTTTGCCTTGGAAATGAACAGAGATCATTCTGTCATTTTTGAGATTGCATCCAAGTACTGCATTTCAGACTCTTTTGTTGACCATGATGGCTACTCCATTTCTTCTGAGGGATTTCTGCCCGCAGTAGTAGATATAATGGTTATCTGAGTTAAATTCACCCATTCCAGTCCATTTTAGTTCGCTGATTCCTAGAATGTCAACATTGACTCTTGCCATCTCTTGTTTGACCACTTCCAATTTGCCTTGATTCATGGACCTGACATTCCAGGTTCCTATGCTAAAGACGCTTACTCATTGGAAGGAAAGTTATGACCAACCTAGATAGCATATTCAAAAGCGGAGACATTACTTTGCCAACAAAGGTTCGTCTAGTCAAGGCTATGGTTTTTCCTGTGGTCATGTATGGATGTGAGAGTTGGACTGTGAAGAAGGCTGAGCGCCAAAGAATTGATGCTTTTGAACTGTGGTGTTGGAGAAGACTCTTGAGAGTCCCTTGGACTGCAAGGAGATCCAACCAGTCCATTCTGAAGGAGATCAGCCCTGGGATTTCTTTGGAAGGAATGATGCTAAAGCTGAAAGTCCCATACTTTGGCCACCTCATTCGAAGAGTTGACTCATTGGAAAAGACTCTGATGCTGGGAGGGATTGGGGGCAGGAGGAGAAGGGGACGACAGAGGATGAGATGGCTGGATGGCATCACTGACTTGATGGACGTGAGTCGGAGTGAACTCCAGGAGTTGGTGATGGACAGGGAGGCCTGGCGTTCTGCGATTCATGGGGTCGCAAAGAGTTGGACACGACTGAGTGACTGAACTGAACTAAACTTCCTTCAGTTATACATAGGCATATATCTATCCTTTTACTGTTTTTTGCCTCATATGGGATATTAACTTTTTTCATTAGAGTTGCCTGTTCTATTTATTCCATAGGTCCTTTTTCATTATCAACCTGATATATATTCGTGTGTTTATTTTCATTCCAAACTCATAATTTACCCCTCCTTTCCAACTTTGATGATCGTAATTTGGTTTTCTCAGTCTGTGAACCTGTTTCTGTTTTGCACATTAGTTCACTGGTATGAATTTATAGATCCCACCTATATGTGCTATCTTAGGATACTTGTCTCTTTCTCCACGAGTTACCTTACTTAGAATAATAATTTCTTAGTACATCTAGGCTGTTCCCAATATTATTTTTTCTGTTTTATGACCATGTAGTCTTCATTTTTCTGTCACTGGATATTTTGGTGGGTTCTAAGTCTTGGATATTGTAAATAGTGCTACCCTGAAAATTGGGGTGCACGTGTCATTTCAAATGATGAATTTCTCCAGATCTAAGCCTGGGAAGGGGTTGTAGGATCATATGATACATCTCTGTTTAGTTTTTCAGAGAACCTCCATGCTGTTTTCCCTAATGGCTTCACCAGTTACATTCCCAACATGATTGTGGGAGGATTCCCTTATCTGTACATCCTCTGCAGTATTCTTTGTAGATCTTTTTGACAATGGCCATTGTGATCAGTGTGAAGTAATACCTCATTGTAGTTTGATTGGCATTGATTTAATAATTACTGGTGTGGAGTATCTTTCCATGTGCTTTTATTATTTTATACCTTATGAGTACAATTTACCTGTTGAAACTTGGCCCTGTCTGGAATTCTTTTCTCCTAACTTACCCCAGAACATTCTTGAGGGCAGGTGTCATTTACAGCCCCGTCAGACTTGTGACTACTAAGAGCTCTTCAGCACCTCTTTTATGTCTTCCCTGCTGGCTCAGTGGTAAAGAATCCACCTGCAATGCAGGAGACTTGCAGGAGACATGGGTTCAGTCCCTGGGTTGGGAAGATGCCCTGGAGGAGGAAATGGCAACCCACTCCTGTATTCTTGCCTGGAGACTCCCAAGGACAAAGGAGCCTGGTGGACTACGGTCCCTATGGTCACAAAGAGTCAGACACAACTGAGCGACTAAACAACAGCAGCACCTGTTTTAATGTGTGTGTTGATCAGAACCGGCTAATTCCTCCCTGCTCCCCCTTTCCATTTTGGCACCCATAACTTTCTTTCCCAAGTCTGTGATGCTTCTCTTTTGTAATGAAGTTCATTTGTATCCATTTTTAGATTCCACCAGAGGGGTATTGTATGATATCTCTCTCCCTGTCTCACTTCAGTTAGTATGATCACCTCCAGTTTCTTCCCTGCTGGAAATGGCATTGTTTCATGCTTATATATGTCTGAGTAATACTGCACTGGGTATATGCACCCCATTTCCTGTATCCATCCATCTGTCCTAGTATACTGGAGTTTTTTCCTTGTCTTGGCTATTGTACCTAGTGCTGCCATGATCAGTAGTGGGGTATAGGTGTGTTTTTAAATTTTGATTTTTCTTTGGATCTAAGCCTTGGTATGAAATTGCTGCATCACTTGGTATTTCTATGTTTAGTTTTTTTAAGACCCTGTATAGGTATTCCCTATTGAGTGTACCATTTTATATTCCTACCAACAGTGTAGGAGGGTTGCCTTCTCTTCACACCCTCTGCAGAATTTATTGCTGTAGGTTTTTTGATATGGCCATTCTGATCAGTGTGAGGTGACACCTCGTTGTACATTTGATTTGTTTTTCTCTAAGAGCTAGTGATGCTGAGCATCTTTTTATGTTCTTTATGGCCATGTCTCTGACCTCTCTGGAGAAATGTGCATTTAGATCTTTGGGCAATTTTTTATTGAGATTGATTGTTGTTGTTTATATTGAGCTGTATGAGTGATTTGTGTTTGTTTCAGGTGTTCAGGAACCTGGTTCATTAATACATAATATTTATCTATTCTCGTTTGGGTTCTTTTTTCATATAGGTGATTAGAGTGTGTTCGGTAAACTTCCCTGTACTATTCAGTAGGTACTTCTTGATCATCTATTTGATGTATATGTGGTGTTGGAGAAGACTCTTGAGAGTCCCTTGGACTGCAAGGAGATCCAACCAGTCCATCCTAAAGGAGATCAGTCCTGGGTGTTCATTGGAAGGACACTTCCAATGCTGAGGCTGAAGCTCCAGTACTTTGGCCACCTCATGTGAAGAGCTGACTCATTGGAAAAGACCGATGCTGGGAGGGATTGGGGGCAGGAGGAGAAGGGGACGACAGAGGATGAGATGGCTGGATGGCATCACTGACTTGATGGACGTGAGTCTGGGTGAACTCCGGGAGATGGTGATGGACAGGGAGGCCTGGCGTGCTGTGATTCATGGGGTCGCAAAGAGTCGGACATGACTGAGCGACTGAACTGAACTGAACTGAATGTGTGTATGTTAATTCCAATCCCTTAAATTATCCCACCTGCATCTGGAGGATAATGAGCACTCCAGGTCCACTGTGGAGGCACACAGCCTGCCACATGCTCCCAGCTCTCTCAGCCCTGGGACACTCCAGCCTTGGGACCCAAG
This sequence comes from Bos indicus x Bos taurus, assembly GCF_003369695.1. Taxonomy (NCBI): domain Eukaryota; kingdom Metazoa; phylum Chordata; class Mammalia; order Artiodactyla; family Bovidae; genus Bos; species Bos indicus x Bos taurus. The sequence goes on from NC_040096.1 coordinate 27,324,575, forward strand.
CCAATCAGGGTCCAGGAATGTGACAACAGTCTTTTTTTTTTTTTACGTTTTAAAAAATTTTTATTTTTTAAAATTAATTTATTTATTTTAGTTGGAGAATAAGTACTTTACAATATTGTGATGGTTTTTGCCATACATCAACATGGATCGGCCACAGGTATACATATGTCCCCCACATTCTGAACTCCCCACCACTCCCCCCGCCCTTCCCTCTGAATTGTCCCAGAGCACTGGCTTTGGGTGCCCTGCTTCATGCATTAAAGTTGCGCTGGTTATCTGTTTTACACATGCTAATGTACATGTTTCAATGCTGTTCTCTCTCTCAAATCATCCCACACTCACCTTCTCCCACTGAGTCCAAAAGTCTGTTCTTTACATCGGTGTCTCTGATCAGAGTCAGCATTTCTTTTTCGTTTTTTCCACCATTTGAACTGGAGTATATAGGTGAATTACTGCCTTGATGGTGGTGGTTTTTTTTTTTTTTTTCCTTTTCCTTCTACCACAACTTGTTTCACTTCTATTAATACATAAATGTGTATATATTTTGGTTTTTCTCCATATAGGTTATAACAGAGTGTGGAGTAAGTTTCATTGTGTTACACAGTGGGTCTTGGTCATTTATTTTATAAACAGTGTTGGGCATGTATTAGTCTGAAGTTGCTCATTTCTCCATGCCCCCATCTTTATATCCTGGTGACTGGAAATGCCTAAGTCTGTGTCTCCAGGCAACAAGTTCATTTTTATCCGTCTTTAGATTCCACCTAGGAGTGATATCATATGACACTCGTCTCTCCCTGTCTGCCTCAATTCACTTGGAATGATCATCTCTACTTTCTTTTCTGTGGCCCAACTTGACATTATTTCCTAGTTCTTGATTGCTGAGAAATATTATATTGTGTACATGTACCCCATTGTCTGTATCTATCCATTCATCTGTTCTACAGTTAACTTGGTTCTCTGTCTTGGCTGTTGTACATAGTGGGGCTGGAATTGCAGGGTGACTCATCTCTCTTATAATTTTGGTTGTTTCGACCTGGCTTTCTCAATGCCATCCAATCCAGACATGAGACACAGTGCTCAGACTCCAGGGATGGGATAGCATCCCAAGAGAGGGAGTTTGCAGGGAATAAACTAAGCATTGCTTTCTTTCTCTTTCTTTTCCTCATGCCGATCCCATGTTGGAGTATAGTTGATTTGTAGTTTTGTGCTTCCTGTCAGTATACAACACTTGGTTCAGTATTGACATATAGATACAGTGTGTCTGTTCTTCTTTGGATTCTTTTTCCATAGGATTTCATGCAGAAGGTCGAGCAAAGTTCCACGTGCTTGTATGTACCGCATCTTCTTTAAGCTTTAATCTGTCAGTGCACATTTTGATGGTTCGGTGTCTCGGCTGTTGTAAGTAATGCTGCAGTGAATGTTAGGGTGTGTGTGTCATTTTGAATGATGGCTTTATCAGGATTCCAGGCCTAGGTGTGGGAATGTCAGTTCCTAGGCATATTTCCCTTGAAAGTTTTTTTTGGCATGTCAAGGCTGTCTTTTCTGGTAGCTATTGCCAGTGTCCCTTCCTACCAACTGTGTGTGGGGGGTTCCCCTCTCCGCTTGACCCTCTCCCCCATTTACTGTTAGTAGACTTGTGAGGGTGGTCATTCTGACTGGTGTAATTTGATTTCTTGTAGTTGTTTTGATTGGTATTCCTCCTGTAATAATTCAGGATGCTAAACATCTTGTCCTGTAAAGATATGGTTTTTTCTTTTTCTTTTCTCCTTCATGGTTGCAAGGAAAATTCACCTGTTGCAGTTAACTTTTTGATAGTGTGTTGTGTTTGTAATTTATTTCTGCAATATTCTCTCTAGGACTTTTCCTGAGGGCAACTGTCATTCAGTTCAGTTCAGTTGCTCAGTCGTGTCCGACTCTTTGCGACCCCATGAACCACAGCACGCCAGGCCTCCCTGTCCATCACCAACTCCCGGAGTCCACTGAAACCCATGTCCATCGAGTCGGTGATGCCATCCAACCATCTCATCCTTTGTCGTCCCCTTCTCCTCCTGCCCCAATCCTTCCCAGCATCAGGGTCTTTTCAAATGAGTCAGCTCTTCGCATCAGGTGGCCAACTGTCATTCAGTTCAGTTCAGTGGCTCAGTCGTGTCCAACTCTTTGCGACCCCATGAATCGCAGCACGCCAGGCCTCCCTGTCCATCACCAACTCCTGGAGTTCACTCCGACTCACATCCATCAAGTCAGTGATGCCATCCAGCCATCTCATCCTCTGTCGTCCCCTTCTCCTCCTGCCCCCAATCCCTCCCAGCATCAGAGTCTTTTCCAATGAGTCAACTCTTCGCATGAGGTGGCCAAAGTACTGGAGTTTCAGCTTTAGCATCATTCCTTCCAAAGAAATCCCAGGGCTGATCTCCTTCAGAATGGACTGGTTGGATCTCCTTGCAGTCCAAGGGACTCTCAAGAGTCTTCTCCAACACCACAGTTCAAAAGCATCCAGCCCCCAAAATCTTGTGAATTGGAAGTGCTTCCTTGGTGACTCAGATGGTAAAGAAACTGCCTGCAATGCAGTAAACCCGGGTTCAATCTCTAGGTCAGGAAGATCCCCTGGAGAAGGGAATGGCAACCCACTTGAGTATTCTTGCCTGGGAAATTCTTACCCTGGCTGGTAAGCACAGGTGGTCAAGTTGTAGTTACATAAAATTTCCACATGGTGGCAGCAGTTTTCATTACCAACTCTGGTCCTTGGGGCAACCAGAGCCTAAGGAGTTGGCTTCCTAGGCTGTGAACTGGAGTGGAATGTGCCTGAGCAAACTCCCAAGGGCTTGTGTCTCACTACTTGTTCCCCCTAAAGCTTCACCCTTTTCCTCAGATTCATCCCAATGGGGGCCACAGCACCCTGCTGAGGTGCTAGGAGTCTGCATTCTCAAGAAGGAGGTTTAAGCCAGGAACCCCAACACCAGGAGAACTGAAAGCTAGGTGGCATTTCCAAGGTTCTTGAGGCCAGACAGTCATCAAAACATCCTTTAGTGTGCTAAGGACTATGGTCCCTGTCAGAGCAAACCAGAAGGTACAAGTTTAAGAGGGGGCTCAATTAAGGGCACCCTGTCTGGTGGTTTCAACCCCACCCCAGTCCAGCTTTGGACCGAAGTCTGCTCGGGCTGCAGCCATGGATAGCAGCTGGGGTCAGGAAGTCGGCAGAAATAAGCTAGGCAAGGCTTTTCTTCTTTCTTCTTTTCTTTAAGTTCATGCCTGTGGTACGCTGCTGTTAGTATCCAGCCACCTGATTAAGTTATGACGTGTATGTAAAGCATACGTATTCTTTTTTGGATTCATCTGCTGTGGAAGTTATTGCAGAAGGTGGTGCAAAGTTCCCTGTGCTGAATATCGTGTCCTTGTGGACTAGCTGTTACATATACAGATTTCTGTGGATATGGTAGAGATACAGGTTTCTGTGGAAGGAACGAAGAAAGGAAGGGGATAATCCTTGTAGTGGAGAAGGCAATGGCAACTCACTCCAGTATTCTTGCCTGGAAAATCCCATGGACAGAGGAGCCTGGAAGATTATCTATTAAACATACACATTTCCGTGTATATGTTAGTCCTGACTTGCTAATTAATCCCTGGCTTTTCTTTGGTTTTTTTTTTTTTTTTTAATTCTTTGTTTGTATTTGAATTCTCAGAGTCTCTTTTTATGTTTAAATTCTGTTTTATGTTTATGTTATATTTACATACTATGTTTTATGTTTATGTTTAAATTTTATGTTTACATTCCCTTGTATCTCTTTTGCCTAGAAGGGACATCACATGTTATAGTCTTCCTCTGTCCGGCTGACTTCACTTGGTGTATGACCCTCCAAGATCTATCCCGGTGACTACGAGTGGCATAATTTCATGATTTCAGTGGTAGTCTTTCATGGCTGAATATTAGATCATTTTCTGTATGTGCCACATTGCTTTTAGGCTTCAATCTGAAGGTGGACACTTTGCTGGGTCTGTGTTCAGCTGCTCTAACTAGTGCTGAAGTGAACATTGGGGTGCACGTGGCTTCTTGAAAGATGGTTTTCTTAGGATACAGGCGCAGGTGTGGGAATGTCAGATGGTAGGCTTAGTTTGCATTTATTGTTTGTAGTCTTGTGAGGATGGCCAATCTGGTGAGATCTGATTTCTCGTTGTCATTTTGGTTGGCATTCCTCCTGTAGTAATTAGGAATGCTCAGCATATGGTCCTGTGGCAGTTAAGTTTGGTTTTTTTTTCCTCCTTCATGGTTGTGAGGAAAATTTACTAGTTTTAGTTGATTTTTTGAAAGTCAGTTGTGTTTGTATTTTTTTCTGCAATATTCTCCCCAGGACCTTTCCTGAAGGCAGCTGTTATTAACAGTCCCCGAGGTCTGTTGAATTGGAGGTACCGGTAAGCGCAGGTGGTCAAGTTGTAGTTAGAAAATGTCCACCAGGGGGCAGCACTTTTCCACACCCTACTCGGATTCTTCAGGCAACCAGAGCCTAAGGAAGAGCTGGCTTCCTAGGCTGTGAATTAAAGTGCAATGTGCCTGAGCATACACCCAAGGACTTAGTCTCAATATGTCTTCCCCCTAAAGCTTCACCCCTTTCCTTCAGACTAATTCCAACCTGGACCACAGAATCCTGATGAAGTGCCTAGGAGGCTGCACTCTCAGGAAGGAGGCTTGAGCTGGGGACCCCAGCACCAGCAGACATGGAAGCTAGTAGACTTTTCCAAGGTCATTGAGGCCAAAGTGTCAGGACACCATCGATTGTGTACCCTAGGGACTGTGGTCCCTGCCAGATCAAACCAGAAAGTAAAGATTTAAGAGGGTAACCAGCCTGGTCGATTCAACCCCATCACAGTCCAGCCATGAAAACAGCCTGCTGAGGCTCCAGGAATGGGATGGAAGCCCAAGTCAGGTGATTGTTTCATATATGAAAACATAATTTTCTGTACATCCTATATGAACACATGGGTGCAAATTTAATGAATGAAAATACAGTTTTCTATATTGCATATATGAAAGCATATGTGCATATTTCCTATTTTGTGAGTGAAAAGATAAGTACAAATTTCATGAACATAGAATTTTCTATATTATACAAAAGTATGCAGGCATTTTAATGTATAAAAAGGTGCATATTTCATTGATGAAAATAGAATTTTCATTGTTTATATATGAAGAGATTGGTACATATTTTATGAATAAAATATAGTTTTCTATATTTCATATATGAAAACATGGGTGCATATTTCATGGATGAAAATGGAATTTTTCATATTTCATATATGAAAATATGGTTGCTTGTTTCAAAGATGAAAATATAATTTTCTATATCTCATATATAAACGGAGAAGGCAATGGCAACCCACTCCAGTACTCTTGCCTGGAAAATCCCGTGGACAGAGGAGCCTGGGAGACTGCAGTCCATGGGGTAGCAAAGAGTCGGACACGACTGAGCGACTTCACTTTCACTTTTCACTTTCATGCATTGGAGAAGGAAATGGCAACCCACTCCAGTATTCTTGCCTGGCGAATCCCAGGGACAGAGGAGCCTGGTGGGCTGCCATCTATGGAGTTGCACAGAGTCGGACATGACTGACACAACTTAGCAGCAGCAGCAGCATATATAAACATGGGTGCATATTTCAAGATAAAAATAGAACTTTCTACATGTAATATATGAAAACATGAGTGTATATTTCATGAATGAAGATGGAACTTAATATTTCATATATGAAAAAATTTTGATATTTATATATGAAGCTATGGGTACATATTTCATGTGAAAATAGAATTTTTTATACTTCATATATGACACTATGGGTGCCTGTTTCATATATGAACATAGAATTTTCCATATTTCTCATATGAAAATATGGGTGCATATGTCATACATAGAAATAAAATTTTCTGTATTTCATAGATGAAAATATAGATGCATATTTCATATATGAAAAATTCATATTTCACAGAGGAAAATATATGTATATTTCATACATGAAAATAGAATCTTCTGTATTTCACAGAAGAAAATATAGGTGGATATTTCATATATGGATAGAGGATTTTCTATTGTGCATATTTCATATGTGAGAGTTTTCTATATTTCATAAATGAAAAGATAGGTGCAAATTTCACATATGAAATAGAATTTTCTGTATATCATAGTTGTTGAATATTTCATATATGAAAATGGAATTTTCTGTATTTCATATAGAATAACATAAGCCCAGTTGTGGTAATGTCAGATCCTAGGCTTAGTGTCTTGATAGCTTTTATTCGGGCATGCCAACATTGTCCTTTATTGTGGTTGTGGCCAATTACGTTCCCACTGACAGTGTAGGAGGTTTCCCCTTACTCCAGACTCACTCCTGCATTTATTGTAGACTTGAGTATGGCCATTCTGACAGTTGGGATTTGATTTCTCATTGTCATTTTGATTGGGTTTCCTCCTGTAATAATTAGGGCTGCTGAGCATCCTGTCCTGTGGCAGAGGTATGGGGTTTGTTGGGGTTTTTTCCCTTTAAGGGTGTGAGGAAAATAGATTTGTGGTAGTTGAGGTCGTTTGTGTTTGGAATTTATCTTGCAGTACCCGCCACAGAATGTTTCCTGAGGGCAGCTGTCGTGAGCAGCCGCCCAGCCCTTGTGAATTAGAGGTGCCAAGTGCTAGCAGTCAGATGTAGTTGCAGGAAGTGTCCACAAGGCGGCAGCACTTTTTGATGCCCACCTTTGGTTCTTGGGGCAAGCAGAGGTTTCGGGAAAGTCGGCTTCCGGGCTGTGAAATAGAGTAGAATGTGCCTGAGCAAAAACCCAAGGGCTTGTGTCTCACTACTTTTTCCTCTTAAAGCATCACACACACACACACACACCCCCCCTTCTTGATAGCATCACTCTCTTCACCCTAGCCCTTCTTGATAGCTGTTTTTTGTACTTTTGGAGTCTGTCCATGTACTGGCTGTAGCCAATGTATATTACCACCAACAGCTTAGGAGTATTCTTTTTCTTCCATGCTCTCTCTGTATTTGTTGTTTGTCGACTTTTGATGATGGCCATTGGATGTCCGTTGTCGTTTTGATTGGCATTCCTGCAGCCATTAGGGATGCTGAGCATCTTGTCCAGTGGTGAAGGTTTGATTTAGTTTTATTTTCTGTTTTTTTTCTTTAAAGGGTGTGAGGACAATTTACCTTTGGAAGTTGGCTTCCTGGAGTTGGCTGGTTTGGGAATATATTTCTCCAATACCCGCCCCAGGGCATTTCCTGAGGGCAGCTGTCATTAACAGAGCCACAGCCCTTGTAAATTGAGGTGCCTATGTGTACTGATGATCAAGTTGTAGTTACAGAAAATGTCCACAAGATGGCAGCACTTTTTCATGCCCATCTTTGGTTCCTGGGGCAACTAGATCCTTAGGGAAAGTTGGCTTTCTGGTCTGTGAGAGTGGAAGGTGTCTGAGCAAACGCCCAAGGGCTTGAGTCTCACTTCTTTCTCCCTTAAAGCAGCTCACAAACGCCCCGTCCAGACTAATCCCTTCTGGGTCCACAGTACACTGCTGAGGGTGCCTATGTGCCTAGGAGGCTGCACTCTCAGGAAGGAGACTTGATCTGGGACCTCCCCCAAAACCAGGAAAAGTGGAGGCTCCGTGATTATTGCCCCCAACTCTGAGAGACCTTGATCCCACTCAGCACTCTGGTCCTCACAGCAGACAGTAGAATTTTAAAAAGGGTTCAACAGATGGCAATGTGCCAGGCTGTGTCAACCCCACCCCAGTTCAACTGTGGGACCTAAGCCTGCTCAGCTTCCAGGGTTGGGATAGCATCCCAAGTCAGGAAGATTGGAGATAATAGTCACTGCTTTTCTTTCCTTTGCTTTAACATCTTGCTGATGCTACATTGCAGTACAGTCAGTTCAAATGTTGTGTTTGTTGTCAGTGCACAGCTGATGGATTTGGGTATTATGTATCTATGGGATATCTCTATTGTCTTTTGGGACTTTTCTGCCATGGAAGGTCAAGCAGAGGTCCTTGTGAATTATCTATCTTAGATACAGTTTCCTATATACAAGGAAGGAAGTTAGGAGATAATTTTTGTGGATTATCTCTTAGAGATACAGATTTCTATGTGTATCTAGAAGGAAGGAATGAAGGAAGGAAGAGGATAATCCTTGTGGATTATCTATTAAGGTACAGATTTCTTATCTATGTAGGTTGCTGCTGCTAAGTCGCTTCAGTCGTGTCTAACTCTGTGCGACCCCATAGACGGCAGCCCACCAGGCTTCCCGTCCCTGGGATTCTCCAGGCAAGAACCCTGGAGTGCATTGCCATTTCCTTCTCCAGTGCATGAAAGTGAAAAGTGAAAGTGAAGTCGCTCAGTCGTATCCGACTTGTAGCAACCCCATGGACTGCAGCCTACCAGGCTCCTCCGTCCATGGGATTTTCCAGGCAAGAGTACTGGAGTGGGGTGCCATTGCCTTCTCCGATCTACATAGGTACCTACCTCCTAATTCATTCCAGGCCCTTCACTTATTTTTTTTTTTTTTTCTGGAACCCTTTATTTGACTTTGAAACTCAGAGTCCCTCTTGGGTTATAAATTTGTTGCCTTGTATGTATATTTTTATTTTTCCAAGAAGGTATCTCATATGCCATAAACTTCCTCTACCTGACTGATTTCCCTTAATGCATAATCCTTCAAGGTCTATCCTTGTGGTTACTTACCAGTGTCATAATTCCCTAATTCAGTGGCGGTTTTTTAGGAGTGAGAAATAGTCTATTGGATATATGTACAACATCTTGATGCCATGGAGAACTCTGGTCCCAGCCAGAGAGCAGTAGATTGTAGACCTTTAAAAAGGGTTCAGCGAAGGGCACTGTGCCAGGCTGTGTCCACCCCTCCCCAGTCCAGCAATAGGACCCAAGCTTGCTCAGCCTCCAGGGATGGGATAGCATCCCAAGTCAGGGAGGTCATTTATAACAGAGGAGGCCCTGCTTTCCTTTCCTTTCCTTTAACATCTTGCCACGCTACATCGCAGCATGGTTGAGGTATGGTATTGTGATTGCTGTCAGCACACAGCCGCTTGATTCAGGTAGTTGTATCTACGGTGTTTCTCTGTTGTGTTTTCGGACTTTGTGCAATAACAAGTCGAGCAGAGTGCTTAGCATCAGGTCCTTGTGGATACCCCCTATTTCCTGCAGCAAAACACGGGTGCAGGTTCTCCTGCATGAAATACGGAATCCTCCATATTGCCTTTTCCCCGCATCTTCATCAGCAGTTCTTGTTTGTCGAGTTTCTGACAATGGCCATTCTGCCTTCTGTGAGGTGATACCTTCCTCGGGTTTTGATTTGCATTTCTAATATTTAGCGATGATGACCTCTTTTCATGTGGTTTCTTTTCAAGGGTGAGTTCAACTCACCTCTCCAGATTGGCTCCCTTGAACTCAGCCCTGTTTTAAATTTTTTCTGATGACCACCAGTAGGACATTTGTGGAGATCAGCTGTTTTTTACCTCCAGACCCTCTGACCTTGAGAATACTCAATGCCCAACAGCACAGCTTTTCAAATTGTTACATAGAATGGCCTCGAGGCAGCAATTTATTCAGCCGCACACTATTTTTTCCTCTGTAATTTCCATGTTATTTTACTTTGAATGGAGATTATTTCTGAATTTATATGTGTTTCAGGTATACAGGAACTTGATTCATTAATGTATAGTGGTTTATCTCTTCTCTTTCAAGTTCTTGTTCCCATCTAGGTGATTACAGTCAGCGTGTTCAGTAAACTTCCATCTGCTATTCAGTAACTCATTTTCGACCATCTATTTGATCCATATAAGTGTGTCTTTGTTAATTCAAATTTCTTAATTTACTTCGCCTGTACCTGGAGACTGAGGGCTCCTGCAGAGAGGGCAAGAGGCACTCCAGGAACATCATGGGGGCGTGCTGCCTGCCACATCCTCCCAGGTCCCTGAGCCCCCCCAACAAGCCAACCTTGGGACCCAAGCCTGCCCAGTCTCCAGAGATGTGATACCAGCCAAGGTAACCATGGGATGAGGGAAATAGAGTCAGCATATGTTTCTATATTTTTTGTGTTGATACAGTTATTTGAACTTGCGTATATGGGTGAATTACAATGCATTGGGTGTTTGTTTTTTTTTTTAATTCATAGCAACTTGATTCACTCATTGTTGTTGCATATAAGTTAAATAAGCAGAGTGACGATATTCAGCCTTGTTGAAATCCTTTCCCAATTTTGAACCAGTCCGTTCTAACTGTTCTAACTGGTTCTAACTGTTGTTTCTTGACCTGCATACAGGTTTCTCAGGAGGCAGGTAATGTAGTCTGGTATTCCCATCTCTTTAAGAATTTTCCACAGTTTATTGTGATTCACACAGTCAAAGGCTTTAGCGTAGTCTATGAAGCAGAAGTAAATGTTTCTCTGGAATTTTCTTGCTTTTCCTATGATCCAACAGATGTTGCGATTTGATCTCTGGTTCCTCTACCTTTTCTAAATACCGCTTGAATGTTTTTAATTTCTTCATTCATATACCATTGAAGCCTGTCTTGGGAACTTACTTTTGCTAGTGTGTGAAATGAGTGCAATTGTGCAGTAGTTTGAACATTCTTTGGCATTGCCCTTCTTTGGGATTGGAAGAATAACTGACCTTTTCCAGTCCTGTGGCCTGAGTTTTCCAAATGTGAGTTTTCCAAGTATGCTGTCATACTGAGTGCAGCACTTTAACACCATCATCTTTTAGGATTTGAAATAGATCAGCTGTATCCCACCAGGCTCCTCTGTCCTTGGGAATTCCCAGGCAAGAATACTGGAGTAGATTGCCATTTCCTTCTCCATAGGACCTTCCCGACCCAGGAACCAAACCCTGGTCTCCTACATTGCAGGCAGATTCTTTACTGACTGAGTTACCAGGGACTGTTAGTGATTCACTCATATATAGATGTGTATATGTTGTATTTTGGGTTCTATTCCTGTATGAAGTGAAGTGAAAGTCTCTCAGTCGTGTCTGACTCTTTGTGACCCCATGGCCTGTACAGTCCATGGAATTCTCCAGGCCAGAACACTGGAGTGGATAGCCCTTCCCTTCACTGAGGAATCTTCCCAACCCAGGAATTGAACCCAGGTCTCCTGCATTGCAGGCAGATTCTTTACTGACTGAGCTACCAGGGACTGTTAGTGATTCACTCATATGTAGATGTGTATATATTGATTTTTGGGTTCTATTCTTATATAGGTTATTACAGAGAGTGGAGTACCATTCCTTTTGTTACCCAGTGGATCCTTGTGATTTATTTTCTAAATAATAGTGTGCATATGTTATTTCAAATAGCTAATTTTGCAAGGAGATCCAACCAGTCCATTCTGAAGGAGATCAGCCCTGGGATTTCTTTGGAAGGAATGATGCTAAAGCTGAAACTCCAGTACTTTGGCCACCTCATGCGAAGAGTTGACTCATTGGAAAAGACTCTGGTGCTGGGAGGGATTGGGGGCAGGAGGAGAAGGGGACAACAGAGGATGAGATGGCTGGATGGCATCACTGACTCGATGGACGTGAGTCTGAGTGAACTCCGGGAGTTGGTGATGGACAGGGAGACCTGGCGTGCTGAGATTCATGGAGTCGCAAAGAGTCAGACACGACTGAGTGAGTGATCTGATCTGATGCATCTCAGAGTCTCTATGTTGTAAACGACTTTCTCTTTTTTTCAGTTTTGCCCTCCGGGACATCTGCTATTTTCTTCCTCTGTTGCTGATTTCTCTTAGCATATTTTCCTCCAAGGTCCATAACTGTGGGGACCATTGGCCTAATTTCATAATTTCAGTTTCGATTTTTCAAGTCTGACTGAATAGCCCATTTTATATTTGTACCACATTTTTTTTTAATATTTCATCTGTCATTGGACCTTGTCTTGGGTCTGTGTCTTTGCAATTGGAGGTACCACTGCAGTGAACATTGGGGTACATTTTTCCTTTTGCATGATGGTTTTTCATACTATAGGCCAGGTGAGAGTATTAGAATCCTAGGTTTAGCTGTCTTGAAGTTTTTTCTTCTGGCCTGTGGAGGCTGTCCCTTCAAGGGGTTGTTTCCCATGTCTGTTCTCAGGGAACATGAAGAGGGTTCCTTCATCTTGTTGCATCAGTTCAGTTGCTCAGTTGTGTCCAAATCTGCCACCCTATGGACTGCAGCACGCCAGGCCTCCCTGTCCATCACCAATTCCCGGAGCTTGCTCAAACTCGTGTCCATTGCGTTGGTGATGCCATCCAACCATCTCATCCTCTGTCGTCCCCTTTTCCTTCCGCCTTCGATCTTTCCTAGCATCAGGGTCTATTCAAATGAGTCAGTTCTTCGCATGAGGTGGCCAGAGTATTGGAGTTTCAGCATCAGTCCTTCCAGTGAATATTCAGGACTGATTTCCTTTAGGATTGACTGGTTGGATCTCCTTGCACTCCAAGGGACTCTCAAGAATCTTCTCCAACACCATGGTTCAAAAGCTACAATTCTTTAGCATTCAGCTTTCTTTATAGTCCAACTCTCACATCCATACATGACTACTGGAAAAAACATAGCCTTGACTAGACGGACCTTTGTTGGCAAAGTAATGTCTCTTCTTTTTAATATGTTGTCCAGGTTGGTCATAACTTTTCTTCCAAGGAGTATGTGTCTTTTAATTTCATGGCTGCAGTCACCATCTTGTTGCATGGAGAAAACCAATTCTGACTCCATGTTGAAAACTGTTTTTTTTTTTTTTTTTTTACTTGCTTTTCATTGCTTTAATTATTATAATTGCACTCAATGACTTGCCTGGAGGTCCCTATCCCCCTGCCTGACTGTAAACTAAAGTGCCTTTGTTCAGCTCAGGGAGAGAGAATTTGTCCCTGCCCACCTGTAAATAGAAGAGATTAACACAGCCTTTCAGAATGCTTTTCATTCCCTTCGAAATGTTTTGCAAGACTGAAGACCCTCTCAATTTACTTCCCCACTGCATCTCCCTCTCCTTCTGCCTTTTGATTTTAGTTCCTCATTGTTTGTTTCTCTCTGGTCTTGAGATGCTAACCTGCCATCTTCTCAGTGTGCTGGCTCCCCGATTAAAGTCCCTTCCTTGCCTCAACACCTCATCTCTTAGATTCATTGGCCTATTGTGTGGTGAGCAGCGTGAGCTTGGACTCAGGAACAATTTGGCTTAGCCAGCCAGGACCCTTGTTGCTCGTGGCTAGCCGGCCCCAATTAGGGAATACTGGGGCAAGACCCTAGCAGCTGCTGGGACCGTTTGTCCTTGGAAGGAAAGTTATGACCAACCTAGATAGCATATTCAAAAGCAGAGATATTACTTTGCCAACAAAGGTTTGTCTAGTCAAGGCTATGGTTTTCCCTGTGGTCATGTATGGATGTGAGAGTTGGACTGTGAAGAAGGCTGAACGCCGAAGAATTGATGCTTTTGAACTGTGGTGCTGAAGAAGACTCTTGAGAGTCCCTTGGACTGCAAGGAGATCCAACCAGTCCATTCTGAAGGAGATCAGCCCTGGGATTTCTTTGGAAGGACTGATGCTAAAGCTGAAACTCCAGTACTTTGGCCACCTCATGCGAAGAGTTGACTCATTGGAAAAGACTGATGCTGGGAGGGATTGGGGGCAGGAGGAGAAGGGGACAACAGAGGATGAGATGGCTGGATGGCATCACTGACTCGATGGACGTGAGTCTGAGTGAACTCCGGGAGTTAGTGATGGACAAGGAGGCCTGGCGTGCTGCGATTCATGGGGTCGCAAAGAGTCAGACACGACTGAGCAACTACTGAAGTTCTTTAAGATTCACTGAAGTGGCACCAGGTACCCCCAGCACTTGACAGTTGAGACAAGGAACTGACAAACTTCTAGAGTCGAGGTACTCAATTTCATTTGTAGGGTAAGTATACACAATTCAATAGCGGTTCAGCCAGTATAATGTTTTTCTGTGTTAAGAGCCAATCGGTTCAATTTTGGAGGGCAAGTTGCTCCAGTGTGCACATGGGAACATATTTCCCCCTCAGTTTGAGCTTTTCCTTTACAGGATAAACAAATTTGGTTGGGTACCCATTTGCAGAGGGGAGGTGTTGTTGGACTCTGCCTTGAACAGGTTCATTGGGAACTAGCCTCATCGGGCATGCCCACGATAGTTGCAAGTACCTCACTTGTAGGGTAAATGTATTTACCTAATTTGGGAACTGATCCAATTGGAACTGGTTCATTTGGGAGGTAAATCTTATAGGGGTGGGTAGCCTAGTTGGAATTAGTTTGTTTTATAGGGTAAATTTATTACCCGATCTGGGAATCAGTTCATCTGGATGCATGGATGCTGGAATCTATGCCGGTTTTGTTGGAATCTGTCTGGGCCTTCTGTGTTTGACATATACAGCTAAGAAAAATGGGAAAACTTTCATCTGTCCCAAAGTTAAGATCTATGGGGGTGCACATTAGATACGTTAAGATCAGGAGAACAAAGCTCCTGAATGGTTCAAAATTAAACAATCTGGCCTCATAGTCACCCATGAGCTGAGTGTCAGCAAACAGGCCTCTAGTTAGACACAGGCTGACCATTTGCCCAGGTGCCTCATAGACAACATGAGCTGAGTGTCTGCCTAGAGGCCTCACAGACACACACAAGATGAGTCAGTCTTCAGGTTTGTAGTTAGACAGGAGCTGAGTGTCTGCCTACAGGTCTCATAGACATACACGAGATGAGCGTCTGCCTGGAGGCCTCAAAGATAAACACAAGCTGAGCATCTGACAAGAGGCCTGTATATAGACAGTCTAAGCATCTGCCTAGAGGCTACATAGACTCACACAAGCTAAGCATGTGCCTAGAGAACTCATAGACACATTTGAGCTGAGCTTCTGAATGGAGGCCTCATAGAAACACAGGAGGTTAGCATCTGACTAGAGGCCTCACAGATACACACATGAGCTGAGAGCCTGACCAGAGGTCTCATAGACAGACAATAGGCGAGTGTCAGCATAGAGATCTCAGAGATACACACGGGTTGAGCATTATTTTCAGATGTCTAGATAAACATGAGCTGAGTGTCAGCCTACAGACTTCATAGACACACACAACCTGAGCATCGGCCTATAGGCCTCTATATAGACACAGGCTGAGCATTAGTTTAGAGATCTAATAGTCACACTGAAGTTGAATGTCAGTGAGAGGCCACTGTAGAGACACAGGCTGAGAATCTGCCTAAAGGTGTACACACACACACACGCACACGCACACGCACACGCACACACACGCTCAGCATCTGCCTAGAGACCTTGTAGACACATAAGACCTGAGGGTCTGCTTAGAGGCCTCATAGACACAGCTCCTCTCGGCCCTCCTGTGCCCATGCAGCCACCGCTCCTTGGACGTGGGTGGCGGAGAGGAGATACCCCTCGTCCAAGGTAAGGAGCAGTGGCTGCGCTTTGCTGGAGCAGCCGTGAAAAAATACCCCACGTCCAAGGTAAGAGAAACCCAAGTAAGATGGGTGTTGCGAGAGGGCAGACACACTGAAACCATAATCACAGAAAACTAGTCAATCTAATCACACGGACCACAGCCTTGTCTAACTCAATGAAACTAAGCCATGCCCTGGGGGGCCACCCAAGATGGGCGGGTCATGGTGGAGAGGTCTGACAGAATGTGGTCCACTGGAGAAGGGAATGGCAAACCACTTCAGTATTCTTGCCTTGAGAACCCCATGAACAGTATGAAAAGGCAGAATGATAGGATACTGAAAGAGGAACTCCCCAGGTCAGTAGGTGCCCAATAGGCTACAGGAGATCAGTGGAGAAATAACTCCAGAAAGAATGAAGGATTGGAGCCTAAGCGTGATAGAAGCAAGGTCCGATGCTATAAAGAGCAATATTGCATAGGAACCTGGAATGTCAGGTCCATGAATCAAGGCAAATTGGAAGTGGTCAAAGAGGAGATGGCAAGAGTGAATGTCGACATTCTACGAATCAGCAAACTCAAATGGACTGGAATGGGTGAATTTAACTCAGATGACCATTATAGCTACTACTGCGGGCAGGAATCCCTCAGAAGAATTGGAGTAGCCATCATGGTCAACAAGAGAGTCCAAAATGCAATTCTTGGATGCAATCTCAAAAACGACAGAATGATCTCTGTTCGTTTCCAAGGCAAACCATTCAATATCACAGTAATCCAAGTCTATGCCCCAATCAGTAATGCTGAAGAAGCTGAAGTTAAATGGTTCTATGAAGACCTACAAGACCTTTTAGAACTAACACCCCAAAAAGATGTGCTTTTCAATATAGGGGACTGGAATGCAAAGGTAGGAAATCAAGAAACACCTGGCATAACAGGCAAATTTGGCCTTGGAGTACGGAATGAAACAGGGCAAAGGCTAATAGAGTTTTGCCAAGAGAACGCACTAGTCATAGCAAACACCCTCTTCCAGCAACACAAGAGGAGACTCTACACATGGACATCACCAGATGGTCAACACTGAAATCAGATTGATTATATTCTTTGCACCTAAAGATGGAGAAACTCTATACAGTCAGCAAAAACAAGACCGGGAGCTGACTGTGGCTCAGATCATGAACTCCTTATTGCCAAGTTCAGACTTAAATTGAAGAAAGTAGGGAAAACCACTAGACCATTCAGGTATGACCTAAAGCAAAACCCGTATGATTATACAGTGGAAGTGAGAAATAGATTTAAGGGACTAGATTTGATAGAATGCTTGATGAACTATGGATGGAGGTTTGTGACATTGTACAGGAGACAGGAATCAAGACCATCCCCATGGAAAAGAAATGCAAAAAAGCAAAATGGCTGTCTGGGGAGGCCTTACAAATAGCTATGAAAAGAAGAGAAGTGAAAAGCAAAGGAGAAAAGGAAAGATATAAGCATCTAAATGCAGATTTTCAAAGAATAGCAAGGAGAGTTAAGAAAGCCTTCCTCAGTGATCAATGCAAAGAAATAGAGGGAAACAACAGAGTGGGAAAGAGTAGAGATCTCTTCAAGGAAAATTAGAGATACCCAGGGAACATTTCATGCAAAGATGGGCTCGATAAAGGACAGAAATGGTATGGACCTAACAGAAGCAGAAGATATTAAGAAGAGGTGGCAAGAATACACAGAAGAACTGTACAAAAAAGATCTTCACAACCCAGATAATCACAATGGTGTGATCACTCACCTACAACCAGACATCCTGGAATGTGAAGTCAAGTGGGCCTTAGAAAGCATCACTACGAACAAAACTAGTGGAGGTGATGGAATTCCAGTTGAGCTACTCCAAATCCTAAAAGATGATGCTGTGAAAGTGCTGCACTCAATATGCCAGCAAATTTGGAAAACTCAGCAGTGGCCACAGGACTGGAAAAGGTCAGTTTTCATTCCAATCCCAAAAAAGGCAATGCCAAAGAATGCTCGAACTACCACATAATTGCACTCATCTCATATGCTAGTAAAGTAATGCTCAAAATTCTCCAAGCCAGGCTTTAGCAATATGTGAACCATGAACTTCCTGATGTTCAAGCTGGTTTTAGAAAAGGCAGAGGAACCAGAGATCAAATTGCAAACATCCGCTGGATCATGGAAAAAGCAAGAGAGTTCCAGGAAAACATCTATTTCTGCTTTATTGACTATGCCAAAGCCTTTGACTGTGTGAATCACAACAAACTGTGGAAAATTCTTCAAGAGATGGGAATACCAGACCACCTGACCTGCCTCTTAAGAAACCTGAATGCAGGTCAGGAAGCAACAGTTAGAACTGGACATGGAACAACAGACTGGTTCCAAATAGGAAAAGGAGTACATCAAGGCTGTGTATTGTCACCCTGCTTATTTAACTTATATGCAGAGTACATCATGAGAAACGTTGGGCTGGAAGAAGCACAAGGTGGAATCAAGATTGCCAGGAGAAATGTCAGTAACCTCAGATATGCAGATGACACCACCGTTATGGCAGAAAGTGAAGAGGAACTAAAAAGCCTCTTGATGAACGTGAAAGAGGAGAGTAAAAAAGTTGGCTTAAAGCTCAACATTCAGAAAACGAAGATCATGGCATCTGGTCCCATCACTTCATAGGAAATAGATGGGGAAACAGTGTCAGACTTTATTTTGGGGGGCTCCAAAATCACTGCAGATGGTGATTGCAGCCATGAAACTAAAAGACGCTTACTCCTTGGAAGGAAAGTTATGACCAACCTAGATAGCATATTGAAAAGCAGAGACATTACTTTGCCAACAAAGGTCCGTCTAGTCAAGGCTCTGGTTTTTCCAGTAGTCACGTATGAACGTGAGAGTTGGACTGTAAAGAAAGCTGAGTGCCAAAGAATTGATGCTTTTGAACTGTAGTGTTGGAGAAGACTTGAGAGTCCCTTGGACTGCAAGGAGATCCAACCAATCCATCCTAAAGGAGATTAGTCCTGTGTGTTCTTTGAAAAGAATGATGCTAAAGCTGAAACTCCAGTACTTTGGCCACCTCATGCGAAGAGTTGACTCATTGGAAAAGACTCTGATGCTGGGAGGGACTGGAGACAGAAGGAGAAGGGGATGACAGAAGATAAGATGGCTGGATGGCATCACCAACTCGAAGGATGTGAGTTTGAGTGAATTCCGGGAGTTGGTGATGGACAGAGAGGCCTGGCGTGCTGCAGTTCATGGGGTTGCAAAGAGTCGGACATGACTGAGCGACTGAACTGAGACACACAAGCTGAGCGTCTGCTTAGAGGCTTCATATATGCCCGTGAGCTGAGCTTATGCCTGTAGACCTCATAGAAACACAGGAGTTGAGCATCTTACTAAAGCCCTCATAGACACACGAACTGAGTGTCTGCCCAGAGTCCTCAGAGACACACAGGAGCTGAGCATCTGCCTCGAGGCCTCGTGGACACACTGAGCTGGACCTATGGCCAGAGGCTTCAGCAGACAACTGCCCTCAGGAAAGGTCCTGCGGCAGTTATTGCAGAAATTCCAAACACAACCGACTTTTAAGAAGCCAATTTCAAAGGTCAATTTTCCTCACATCCTTTAAGGAAAGAACCCAAACGGCCACAGGACAAGATGCTCAGCATCCTGAATTATTACAGGAGCAGTGCTGATCAAAATGACAACAAGAAATCCAATCCTGACAGAATGGCCATCCTAACTGTCTGCAAACAGTGCATGGGGAGAGAGGTGCGAGATGATGGAACTCCCCCTTCACGTTCCCTGTGAACACACACTGGCAACAGCCACAGGCCAGAGCGAAACATCTCAGGAGAGCTAAACTTGGGATTCTCGTACCCACGCCTCGGCTTACATCACGAAAAACCGCCACTGAAAATGACACACGCACCCAACGTTCACTGCAGTGGTTCCTCCAGTTGCCGAGACACAGGCCCAAGAATAGGTTCACTGACAGATGAAATCTTAAAATCATGTGGTACATATATACAAAGGGCTATCACTCAGACTTGAAACCCCACTTCTGAAATTATGAAATTAGGCCAACAGTCCCAACAAGGATGGGCCTTGGAGGAAAATACACTTAAGAGAAGTTAGCAACAGAGAAAGAAAATAGCAGATGATGTCCCTTGAGGGTAAAACTGAAAGAATGAGATACAGAGGAAGTAATTTACAACATAAGAAGAAACTCTCAGTTGCAAACACAAAGAGTTCAAAAAAAAAACAGGAAAGGGCCAGGGATATCGAATTAGGAGGTTGGTATTAATGTATACAAAGAAATCTGTATCTGTAGTAGATAATCCACAGGATTATTTCCTCCTCCTTTCCTTCCATCCTTCCTTCCTTTCACATAGGCACTGAAATCTGTGTACCTAACCTACCTCCAGAAATCTGTATCTGTATGAGCTAATCCACAAGGATTATATCCTCCCTTCCTTCCTTCTGAGAGGGTTACAGGCAGGAAGGCTAGGGTCCCCCAAACTGAGGAAATAGGCTGCAAGTGTCAGACTTTTTAAATCTCTTTCTTAAGTGACAGGAGGAAACAAACTGCAAGTGTCGGACTGTTTTTTGCCTCGGCTCTACAAAATTAAAAGGTTTCTTTTAAGATTCTGTGTTGCCATGATGACACCTCATTCCACCTGAACTTAACTTTTCTCAAACCTTGAGCGAACCCATGCCTTTTTCTTATGGAAATGTTTTGCTTAAGCTTTTCTTAAGCTATGTTAATGAACTATGTATTTACATTAGACTCTTCAAGTCAGTTCTGCCTGAGACTCAGAACCAATGATGGCTCAACAAGCCAGGACGTTTCACTCATGGAAATGTTCTCTTAAGCTATGTTAATTAAACTATGTATTTGCTTGGAAAACTGCCTTTCATCAAAATTCATGTCAGTTGTTTTATGGCCCTGGATGACTCAACTTGTGCCAATGTTACCTCAAAATGCATGTTGTGGGTGAGGGGCCTGGTGCCTCTCTCTGAGTTTTGAGGCATTTCCTTTCTCTAATTAGCAGCTCGCTAATAGATATATAACTTCTTGCTAAAAACTAACAAGGGGGCACTCTTTCTTGCCCCCTTCTGATGTCTATGTCAGATGCTTTCTCTATCTCTTTTATGCTTTAATAAAACTTTATTACACAAAAGCTCTGAGTGATCAAGCCTCATCTCTGGCCCCAGATTGAATTCCTCTCCTCCGGAGGCCAAGAATCCCGGCGTCATTCACGGTGCATTGTGGCAACCTTTCACTTCCATGCACATACACACAGAAGTATTTGTTTCTAACATATTCATAGAAATCTACCACTGGAATAGATAATCTACAAGGACTACTTCTTTGGTTCCTTGCACATGTACAAAAAATCTGTATCTCTAATACATACTCCACAGGGACCTGAAGATCAGAATAGAGAACTTTACTGAACCTTGTTCAATAAACTCTATGGCAAATAAACACTACACATATGCTGAATATATCTGTCATAACAGAATCAGCTCATTGTACACTGAGGACAAGCACAAAACTGCAAATGGACTAGACTTCAACATAGCATCAGCATGAGACTAAGGAAAGGAAAGAAAAGTAATTCCTACTTTATTCCCTGCCTCCTCCAAGACTTGGGCTGTTATCCCATCCCTGGACCCTGAGTAGGCTTGAGTCCCAGGGCTGGACTGGGGATGGGTAGAGATAGCACAGCAGGGTGCCCATCACTGATACTCCTCTTAAACTTGTACCGTTTGGTTTGTCATGTCCTGGACCAGAATCCCTAGTGAACCCAAATCCTACTGGCCCAACCCTCTGACTTTGAGAAACACAGAAAATCACCCAGACCCCAGGTCTCCTGGTGCTTGGGTCCCCAGCTCAAGACTCCTTCCTGAGAGTGCAGCCACCTAGGCATCTCAGCAGGGAGTGGTGCCCTAAGTAGGCATGAGGCTACAGGGGAGGAGTGAAGCTTCAGGGGGGAAGAGGTGGTGAGATAGAAGGGCTTGAATGTTTGCTCAGGCACATTCCACTCTAATTCACAGCCCAGGAAGTCGACTTTCCTTAAGGCTCTGGTTGCATGCCCAACCAGAGTTGGGCATGAAGAAGTGCTGCCACCTTGTGGACATATCCTGTAATGACAACTTGCCCACCAGTACTGACTGGCATCTCCAATTCAAAAGGCCTGTGGGGTTGTTAATGACAGCTGCCCTCAGGAAAGGTCCTGGGGAAGGCATTGCAGAAATGAATTCCAAACACAACTGACTTTCAAGAAGCTAATTTCAAACATCAATTTTCCTTGCACCCTTTTAGGAAAGGAAAAAAAGAAAAACCCAGATGCCTATAGGACAAGATGAGGACATGAGCTGAGAGTCTTTCCAGATGCCTCATAGTCACAGATGAGGTACGCATCTGCCTTGAGGCCTCATAGACACACATGAATTGAGCAAGAGCATTGAGGCCTCTAGATAGACACGAGCTGAGCATTTGCCTAGAAGCCTTATAGTCAAACATGTGGTCAGCATTTGCTTAGAGGTCCCATAACAAGAGATATGCTGTTTGTGTATGTCATAATTGAATCAGGTGGCTGTACACTGCTGCTGCTAAGTTGCTTCAATTGTGTCTGACTCTGTGCGACCCCACAGACGGCAGCCCACCAGGCTCCACTGTCCCTGGGATTCTCCAGGCAAGAACACTGGAGTGGGTTGCCATTTCCTTCTCCAATGCATGAAAGTGAAAAGTGAAAGTGAAGTCGCTCAGTTGTGTCCGACTCTTCACAACCCCATGGGCTGCAGCCTACCAGGCTCCTCCGTCCATGGGATTTTTCCAGGCAAGAGTATGGAGTGGGTTGCCATTGCCTTCTCCGGGCTGTACACTAACCTGAAGCAAAAAACTAGAGATTGAAGAAAAGTGAAAGAAAGAAAAGGAATGCTTATTTTCTTTCCTGTGAACTCCCTGCCTTTGGCTGTTAACCCATCCCTGGAGCCTGAGTAGGCTTGGGTCCCATGGCTGGACTAGATGGGGATGAGACAGCCGGGCAGGGTGTCCTTAATTGACCTCCCTTTTAAACCCATACTGTCTGAATTGGTTGGCTGGGAACAAAGTCTCCATGGCACCCAAAAGATGGCTCAGTCCTCTGACCTCCAGGACCGTGGAAAATTCACCTCACTTCTCGATCTCCTCATGGTGGGGTCCCCAGTTCTAGCCTTCTTCCTGAGATGCAGCCTCCCAGGCACCTCAGCAGGGTGCTGGGGCCCAGGTGGGGAGGTGTCTACAGGAGAGGGTGGAGCTTTAGGGGGAAGAAGTAGTGAGACACAAGCTCTTGAGTGTTTGCTCACACTTTCCACCATAATTCACAGCCCAGGAAGCCAGTTTTTCCCACGGATCTCTGTGCTCCAGGAACAACAGTTGGGCATGAAAAGATGCTGCTGTCTTGTGGACATTTCCTATGAATACAACTTGACCAGCAGTGCTTAATTGCAAGTCCAGTTCACAAGACCAAGGGGGCTTTTAATGAGAGCTGCCCTCAGGAAATGTCCTACGTGGGCACTGCAGAAAAATTTCCAAACACATTCAACTTTCAAGAAGTCAATTGGGACATGTAAATTTCCTCAAATCCTTTATGGAAAAGAAAGAAGAAAAAAAAAAAAAAACCCAAATGGCCACAGAACAAGATGTTCAGCATCGTAATTATTACAGGAGGAATGACAATCAAAACAATAACAAGAAATCAAACCCCCCCCCCAAAGAGAAATCAAATCCCACCAGTCAGAATGGACACCCTCAAATGTCTACAAACAGTAAAAGCAGGAGAGAGCCAGGACATGATTGAACCCCACTACACGGTTGGTGGGGATGGACATTGCCATCACCTCTTCTGGCTGCCAGACAGCCTCAGCATGCCAGAAGATAAACCACTGAAGAAAGCAAAGCCTAGTATCTGACATCCATGCCTGGGCCTATATCCCCAGGAAAACCATCATTCAAAAAGACACATGTACCCCAACATTCACTGCTGCACTACTTACTGTAGTCAAGACACAGAACCACAAGATGTCCTCTGACAGAATAAAGCTTATTGCAGATGTGGTACATAAATACATTGGTATTAATTAGCACACAAAAGCAGCACTAAAATTATGAAATTATGCACCACAAGGATAGACCTTGAAGGATCATACACTAACTGTATTCAGCCAGGCAGGAAGAGAATAGCATATGATATTCCTTCTAGGCAAATAAAAAAAGTGATATATACAAACTAATTTACAACACAAAAGAGACTCTGAAATTTTAAAAATAATTAAGGAATTACCAAAAAAAAGAATAGCCATGGATGAATTATGAATTAAGGACTAATGTATACACAGAAATCTGAAAGAGATATTTCACAAGGATTATCTCCTTTCTTCCCTTCCCTCCTTCCTTCTACATATACACTTAAATCTGTATCTCTAACATATACACCAAAAACTGTGTCTGTAATAGATGATCTGCAATAAATATCTCCTTCCTTCCACATATACACAAATCTGTACCTGATGAGATGGTTGGATGACATCACCAACTTAATGGACATGAGATTAAGCAAGCTCCAGGAGATGGTGAAGGACAGGGAAGCCTGGCATGCTGCAGTCCATGGTGTCTCAAAGAGTCAGACATGACTGAGTGACTGAACAACAAAAAATAGATAATTCAAAGGATTATCTCCTTCCTCCTTTCTTTCACATATACAAAAAATCTGTATCTCTAATAGATACTAGGGGTTGCTTGGTGGCTCAAAGGTAAATAATATGACAGCAATGTGGGAGCCTGCCTTCAACTCCTGGATCCAAAAGATCTCCAGAAGGGAATAGTTACCCACTCCAATTTTCATGCCTGGAGAATCTGTGAAAAGAGGAACCCAGAGGGTTATAGTCCTTGGTGTCACATACAGTCAGAATGGATACTTCAGAAGGACATAATATTCAGCACAGGGAGCTTGCTCAACCTTGTTCAATAATCTTTATGGTAAAAAATTGAAAAAAGAACAGATATGCTGTATGTATATGTCATAACTGAATCAGGAGCCTGTACACTGACATCAAGCACGCAACTGCAAAACAAATATAGATCAACATTGTATCAGCATGAGATTAAAGAAAAGAGAAGACTATTGCCTATTTTATCCCCTCTGATCTCCCTGACTTGGGCTGCTTTCCAATCCCTGGAACCTGACCAGGCTTGGGTCCCCATGATTGGACTGGAGAGGGGTTGAGACAGTCAGGGTGGGTGCCCTTAATATAGCCCCTCTTAAACCTGACTGTCGGGTTTGCTCTGCCTGGGACCATCGACCCTAGTGCACCCAAAGGATGGTGGCTTGACGCTCTAGCCACAAGGACCTTGGAAAAGTCACCTAGCCTCCAGGTCTGCTGGTTCTGGGTTCCCCAGCTGAAATCTCTTTCCAGAGTGCAGCCTCCTAGGCACCTAAGCAGAAAGCAGTGTCCCAGGTTGGGATGAGTCTGAAAGGAAGGGTGAAGCCTTAAGGGGAAGAAGCAGTGAGACACAAGGACTTGGGTGTTTCTCAGGCACATTCCACTCTTATTCACAGCCCAGGAAGCCGACTTTCCTGAAGTCTCAGTTTGCCTGAAGAACCACAGTTGGACTGGGGGCTTCCTTGGTAGCTCAGCTGGTAAAGAATCTGCCTGCAGTGCAGGATACCCCGGTTTGATTCCTGGGTCAGGAAGATCCCCTGGAGAAAGGAAAA
The DNA here is from genome assembly GCF_003369695.1 of Bos indicus x Bos taurus. Lineage (NCBI taxonomy): Eukaryota > Metazoa > Chordata > Mammalia > Artiodactyla > Bovidae > Bos > Bos indicus x Bos taurus. Next base: position 27,349,737 of record NC_040096.1, read on the forward strand.
GCTACCCGCTCCAGTATTCTTGGGCTTCCCTGGTGGCTTAGCTGGTAAAGATTCCTCCTGCAATGCGGGAGGCCTGGGTTTGATCCCTGGGTTGAGCTAATCCCCTGGGGGAGGGCATGGCAACCCACTCCAGTATTCTTGCCTGAAGAATCCCCATGGAAAGGGTAGCCTAGCAGGCTACAGTCCATGAGGTTGCAGAGTGGGACTCGACTGAGGGACTAAGCACCAAGTTGGACATGAAATAGTGCTGCCGCCTCGTGGACATTTCCTGTAACCACAGCTTAAACGCCTTGCTTACTGGCACCTCCATTCACAAGGACTGTGGGGTTGCTAATGACAGCTGCCCTCAGGAAAGGTCCTTGGGCAGATATTGCAGAAATAAAGTCCAAACACAACTGACTTTCAAGAAGCCAACTGCAACAGGTACATTTTCTTCTCACACCTTAAAGAAAAGTAAAGAAGATAAAGAATCCCCAAAAGGACACAGGATGAGATGCTCAGCATCCCTAATTATTACATGAGGAATACCAATCAAAATAACAACAAGAAATCTAATCACACTAGTCAGAATGGTCATACCAAGAAGTCTACAGATAAATGCAGTAGTGGGCTGGCAAGAGAGGTAACACCCCCTACTCCCTGCCTGACTCTGTTGGTGGGATTGACGTTGACAACAGCCACTGAAAGCACAGCCTCCCCATGCAAGGGAAAAAAAAAAAAACTTGCAAAGGAGTCAAGCCTAGGGTCTGACATACCCACACCTGGTCATACATCCCTTGAAAGACATGATTTCAAAAGACACATGCTCCCCAACGTTCACTGCAGCACTACTTATAGCAGCTGAGACACAGACATGAGAAAATGTCCACCGACAGATTAAAGATTAAAGAAAATGTGGTACACATATATAGTGGGCTATTCCTCATCCATGAAAAGCCACCACTGAAATTATGAGATTATGTCATCGGTCACTACAAGAATGGACTTTGGAGGATCATACACTAAATGAAGTCAGCTAGAGACAGACGAAGATAAAATAATATGATATCTCTTACAGGCAAAATTTTAAAAATATACAAAGGAACTCATTTAAAACACAAAATACTCGCTGAGAATTCAGTCACAATCAATCTCAAAAAAGTAACAATAAATGGGCAGGGATAAAATCAGAGGTCCAGAATAACATATACACAGCAATATGTATCTGTAATGATAATCCCCCCTTCAAGGATCACTGCCTTGTCGTGGAAAAGGGACTTGCGTAACTCACTGAAGCTATGAGCCATGCCACCCAACATGAATGGGTCATACCGGAGAGTTCTGACAAAACATGATCCACTGGAGGAGAGAATGGCAGACCACTCCAGTATACTTGTTGTGAGAAACTCATGAACCTGCTGTTAAAAAATCTAGTGGATGTGATGGAATTCCAGTACAGCTGTTCAAAACCGTAAAGAATGATGCATCAAGGTGTTGCATTCAATATGTCAGCAAATCTGGAAGACCCATCAGTGGCCACAGGACTGGAAAAGGTCAATCCTCATCCCGATTCCCAAGAAGGGTAGTACTAAAGATGTGCTAACTATCAGACAGTTGCACTCATCTCCCATGCTAGAAAGATCAATGCTTAAAATCTTGCATGCTAGGCTTCAGCATTATGTGAACCAAGGACTTCAAGATGTCCAAGCTGGGTTTAGGAAAAGAAGAGGAACTAGAGATCAAATTGCCAGCATTCGTTGGATCATACAGAAAGCAAGGGAATTCCAGAAAAACATCTACCTCTGTTTCATCAACTACACTGACTGTGGATCATAACAAACTGTGGAAAGCTCTTAAAGAGATAGGAATGAATACCAGACTATCTTACCTGTCTCCTGAGAAACCTGGATGCGAATCAAGAAACAGTAGTTAGAACTCTGTATGGAACAACTGATGGGTTCAAGATTGAGAGAGGAGGATGACAGGGCTGACTGTTGTCATCCAGTTTCTTTAACCTATATGCTGAGCACATCATGAGCAATGCCGGGCTGGATGAGTTACAAGCAGGAGTCAAGATAAGTGGGAGAAACATCAACAATCCCAGATATGTGAATGATACCACTCTAATGGCAGAAAGTGAAGAGGAACTAAAGAGCCTCTTGATGAGGGTGAAGGAGCAGAGTGAAAGAGCTTGCTTAAAACTCTGTATTAAAAATACTGAGATCATGGCATCTGGCCCCATTGCTTAATGGCAAATAGAAGGGGACAAGGTGGAAGTAGTGACAGATTTCCTCTTCTTGGGCTCCAAAATCACTGTGGATGGTGATTGCAGTCATGAGGTGAGAAGATGATCGTTTCTTGGCAGGGAAGCCATGACAGACCTAGAAAGTGTGTTGAAAAGCAGAGACATTACTGTGCCAACAAAGGTCCAAATAGTCAAGGCTACTGTCTTCCCATTGGTCACATACGGTTGTGAGAGCTGGACCATGAAGAAGGCAGAATGCCAAAGAACTGTTGCCTTCAAACTATGGTCCTGGAGAATACTCCTGAAAGTCCCTTGGACAGCAAGGAGATCACACCAGTCAATCTTAAGGGAAATCAACCCTGAATACTTATTGGAAGGAGTGATGCTGAAGCTCCAGAATTTTGGTCATCTTACACAAACAGCCAACTCATCGGAAAAGTCCCTGATGCTGGGAAAGATTGAGAGCAGAAGAAGAGGGTGTCAGAGGATGACATGGTTGGATGGAATCACCAGTGCAATGGACATGAACTTGGGCAAATTTGGGGAGATGGTCAGGGCCAAGGATGCCTGGTGTGCTGACGTCCATGGGGTTGCAAAGAGTCGGCCATGAAAGAACTAAACAGATATCTCTTCAAAGAAGACATACAGATGGCTAACAAACACATGAAAAGATGCTCAACATTACTCATTATCAGAGAAATGCAAATCAGAACACAATGAGGTACCATCTCACGCCGGTCAGAATGGCTGCTATCCAAAAGTCTACAACAATAAATGCTGGAGAAGGTGTGGAGAAAAGAGAACCCTCTTACACTGTTGCTGGGAATGCAAACTAGTACAGCCACCATGGAAAACAGTGTAGAGATTCCTTAAAAAACTGGAAATAGCCATATGACCCAGCAATCCCACCGCTGGGCATATACACTGAGGAAACCAGAAATGAAAGAGACACGTGTACCCCAATGTTCATCACAGCACTGTTTACAATAGCTAGGACATGGAAGCAACCTATATGTCTGTCAGCAGATGAATGGATAAGAAAGCTGTGGTACATATACACAATGGAATATTACTCAGCTATTAAAAAGAATGCATTTGAATCAGTTCTAATGAGGTGGATGAAACTGGAGCCTATTATACAGAGTGAAGTAAGCCAGAAAGTAAAACACCAACACAGTATATTAATGCATATATATGGAATTTAGAAAGATGGTAATGATGATGCTATATGCAAGACAGCGAAAGAGACACAGATGTAAAGAACAGACTTTTGGACTCTGTGGGAAAAGGTGAGGGTGGGATTATTTGAGTGAATAACATTGAAACATGTATTTTATCATATGTGAAATAGATCATCATTCCAGGTTTGATGCATGAGACAGGACGCTCAGGGCTGGTGCACTGGGACGACCCTGAGGGATGGGATGGAGAGGGAGGTGGGAGTGGGGTTCAGGATGGGGGACACATGTACACTCATGGCTGATGCTGTGAAAGTGCTGCACTCAATAGGCCAGCAAATTTGGAAAACTCAGCAGTGGCCACAGGACTGGAAAAGGTCAGTTTTCATTCCAATCCCAAAGAAAGGCAATGCCAAAGAATGCTCAAACTACTGCATAATTGCACTCATCTCACACGCTAGTAAAGTAATGCTCAAAATTCTCCAAGCCAGGATTCAGCAATACGTGAACCGTGAACTTCCTGATGTTCAAGCTGGTTTTAGAAAAGGCAGAGGAACCAGAGATCAAATTGCAAACATCCGCTGGATCATGGAAAAAGCAAGAGAGTTCCAGAAAAACATCTATTTCTGTTTTATTGACTATGCCAAAGCCTTTGACTATGTGGATCACAATAAACTGTGGAAAATTCTGAAAGAGATGAGAATACCAGACCACCTGATCTGCCTCTTGAGAAATTTGTATGCAGGTCAGGAAGCAACAGTTAGAACTGGACATGGAACAACAGACTGGTTCCAAATAGGAAAAGGAGTACGTCAAGGCTGTATATTGTCACCCTGCTTATTTAATTTATATGCAGAGTACATCATGAGAAACGCTGGACTGGAAGAAACACAAGCTGGAATCAAGATTGCCGGGAGAAATCTCAATAACCTCAGATATGCAGATGACGCCACCCTTATGGCAGAAAGTGAAGAGGAACTGAAAAGCCTCTTGATGAAAGTGAAAGAGGAGAGTGAAAAAGTTGGCTTAAAGCTCAACATTCAGAAAATGAAGATCGTGGCATCTGGTCCCACCACTTCATGGGAAATAGATGGGGAAACAGTGGAAACACTGTCAGACTTTATTTTTTGGGGCTCCAAAATCACTGCAGATGGTGACTGCAGCCATGAAATTAAAAGACGCTTCCTCCTTGGAAGGAAAGTTATGACCAACCTAGATAGCATATTCAAAAGCAGAGACATTACTTTGCCAACAAAGGTTTGTCTAGTCAAGGCTATGGTTTTTCCTGTGGTCATGGGATGTGAGAGTTGGACTGTGAAGAAGGCTGAGCACTGAAGAATTGATGCTTTTGAACTGTGGTGTTGGAGAAGACTCTTGAGAGTCCCTTGGACGGCAAGGAGATCCAACCAGTCCATTCTAAAGGAGATCAGCCCTGGGTGTCCTTTGGAAGGACTGATGCTGAAGCTGAAACTCCAATACTTTGGCCACCTCATGTGAAGAGTTGACTCATTGGAAAAGACTCTGATGCTGGGAGGGATTGGGGGCAGGAGGAGAAGGGGACGACAGAGGATGAGATGGCTGGATGGCATCACTGACTTGATGGACGTGAGTCTGAGTGAACTCCAGGAGTTGGTGATGGACAGGGAGACCTGGCGTGCTGCGATTCATGGGGTTGCAAAGAGTCGGACACGACTGAGCAACTGATCTGATCTGATCTGATGGCAAAAACCACTACAATATTGTAAAGTAATTAGCTTCCAATTAAAATAAATAAATTTACAAAAAAGAATTGTCATCTTCACACACACACACACACAGTCGGCCATGAGTGGGCAACCGAACAACAATGATACCACAAGGATTATCCTCTCCTTACTCTCTTCCTTTCAAATATACACAGAAATCTGTATCTCTTATATATACAAAGAAATCTACCTCTGTCAGTGTTATAACTATCTGTTATAGAAAATTCATAAAGATTGTCTCCTCTCTTCCTTTCTTCCACAATCACAAAAAAATCTGTATATCTAATAGATTATCCAGAAGGACATGATTTTCAGCAGAGCGAACTTTGCTCAACCTTCTGAAATAACTTACGGCAAAATAATCCCCCCAAAAAGTGATAGGCTGTATGTATGTGTCATCATTGAATCAGGCGGCTGTTACTGACAAGAAGTGCAAAACTGGAGATTAAAGAAAAGTAAAAGATCATCGAAAAAGCAAGAGAGTTCCAGAAAAATATCTACTTCTGCTTCATTGACTATGCCAAAGCCTTTGACTGTGTGGATCACAACAAACTGAGGAAAATTCTTAAAGAGATGGGAATACCAGATCACCTGACCTGCCTCCTGAGAAATTTGTATGCAGGTCAGGAAGCAAGTTAGAACTGGACATGGAACAACAGACTGGTTCCGAATCAGGACAGGAGTACATCAAGGCTGTATATTGTCACCCTGCTTATTTAACTTAGATGAAGAGTACATCATGAGAAATGCTGAGCTGGATGAAGCACAAGCTGGAATCAAGATTGCCGGGAGAAATATCAATAACCTCAGATATGCAGATGACACCACCCTTATGGCAGAAAGCAAAGAAGAACTAAAGAGCCTCTTGATGAAAGTGAAAGAAGAGAGTGAAACAGCTGGCTTAAAATTCAACATTAATAAAACTAAGATCATGGCATCTGGTTCCATCACTTCATGGCAAATAGATGGGGAAACAATGGAAACAGTGAGAGACTTTATTGTTTTGGGCTCCAAAATGACTGCAGATGGTGACTGCAGCCATGAAATTAAAAGATGCTTGCTCCTTGGAAGAAAAGTTATGACCTACCTAGACAGCATATTAAAAAGCAGAGACATTACTTTGCCAACAAATGTCCATCTAGTCAAAGCTATGATTTATCCAATAGTCATGTATAGATGTGAGAATTGGACTATAAAAAAAGCTGAGTGCTGAAAAATTGATGCTTTTGAACTGTGGTGTTGGAGAAGACTCTTGAGAATCCCTTGGACTGCAAGGAGATCCAACCAGTCCATCCTAAAGGAAATCAGTCCTGAATATTCATTGGAAGGACTGATGCTGAAGCTGAAACTCCAATACGTTGGCCATCTAATGTGAAGAACTGACTCATTGGAAAAGACTCTGATACTGGGAAAGATTGACGGCAGGAGGAGAAGAGGATGACAGAGGATGAGATGGTTGGATGGCGTCACCAACTCAATGGACATGAGTTTGAGTAAACTCCAGGAGTTGGTGAAGGAGAGGGAAGCCTGGCGTGCTGCAGTCCATGGGGTCACAAACAGTTGGACACGACTGAGTGACTGAACTGAAAAGAAGGAAAAGGAATGCCCATTTGTTCCCTCCAACCTCCCTGACTTGGGCTCTATCCCATCCCTGGATCCTGAGCAGGCATGGGTGCCCATGCTGGACTGGATGGGGTACAGACAGCAGGCAGCGTGCTGGTAATAGAGCAGCCCCCCAAAAAACTGTACTGTCTGGTTTGCTTGGCTGGGAACAGAGTCCCAGGGCACCTGAAGGATGGTGGCCCAATCCTCTGACCTCCAGGACCCTGGAAAATCACCTAACTCAAGGTCTCCTGGTGCTCTGGTGCCCAATTCAATCTGCCTTCCTGACAGTGGAGCCTCCTTGGCCCCTGAGCAGGGTGCTGTGGCTCAGGTTGGGAGGAGTCCAGAGGGGAGGGGTGAAGATTTAGGGGGAAGACGTACTGAGACCATGCCCTTGAGTGCTTCCTCAGGCACTTTCCACTATAATTCACAGCCCAGGAAGCTGGTTTTCTGTAAGGACCTCCTTGCAAGGGGAATAAGAGTTGGGCAGGCAGAATTGCTATTGCCTTGTGGACATTTCCTGTAATTACAACTTGACCAGCAGTGTGCACTTGCACCTCCAATTCACAATTCTTGGGGGGCTGTTAATGACAAGTTACCCTCAGGAAAGATCTTGGGCAGGTGTTGCAGAAATATATTCCAAACAGAATCGACATTCAAATAGCCACTATGACAGATAAAGATCCTAGATTCTTTATGGAAAACAAACAAACAAACAACCAACCACAGGACATAATGATCAGTGAGGGGAATGACAAAACAGCAAGAAATCAAATCCCGTCAGTCAGAATGGACATTGTCACATGTCTACAAACAGTAAATGTAGGAGAGAGCCAGGAGATGGTTGAACCCCACTACATGGTTGGTGAGAATGGACATTGCCAGCAGCCCTTAGAAAAGACAGTCTTCACATGCCAAAGGAAAAATCCTTTCGGACAAGCTAAACCTAGTATTGTCATTCCTCCTGTAATAATTAGATGCTGAGGCTTGTCCTGTGGCCATTTTTTCTTGTTTTCCTGGAAGAATTTGAGGAAAGTTACCTATCACACTTGGCTTCTTGAGTTGGTTGTGTTTGGAATTTATTTCTGCAACACCCGCCCAGGACCTTTCCTGAGGGCAGCTGTCAGTCATTAGCAGCCCCATAAGCCTTGTGAATGGAGGTGCCAGTAAGCACAGGTGTACAAGTTGTAGTCACAGGAAATGTTAACAAGGCGGCAGCACTTCTTCCTACCCAACTCTGGTCCTCAGGCAACCAGAGCGTTAAGGAGAGCCGGTCTCCTGGACTGTGATTTAGAGTGGAATGTGCCTGAGCAAACACTCAAAGGCTTGTGTCTTAGTCCTTCTAAGCTTCTCTCCTCCCCTGCAGACTCATACCAACCCTGGCCACAGCCCCTGGTGAGGGGCCTAGAAGGCTGCACTCCCTTCAAAGGGCCTTGAATTGGGGACCCCAGCAACTTTGTTCAATAACTTCTATGGCAAAGAAGTGAAAAAAAAACAGTTACGCTGTATGTTTATGTCATAACAGAATCAGGAGCCCTTACACTGACAAGCACAAAACTGCAAATCAAATACAGTTCAACATTGTATAGGCATGAGATTAAAGAAGTAAGGTCTATCTTATTCCCTCTGATCTCCCTGACTTGTGCCGCTTGCCAGATCTGGAACCTGACTAGGCTTGAGTCCCATGACTGGGCAGGAGAGGGGTTGAGACAGTCAGACTGGGTGCCCTTAATTGAGCCTGCTCTTAAGTAACTACATCTACAAGTTGTAGTTACAGGTTTTGCCCTGGCTGGGACCATAGACCCTAATGCACCCAAAGGATGGTGGCTCGACCCTCTAGCCACAAGGACCTTGGTAAAGTCACCTAAGGTCCCCTGGTGCTGGGGTCCCCAGCTGAAGCCTCCTTCCTGAGAGTGCAGCCTCCTAGGCACCTCAGCAGGGAGCAGTGCCCCAGGTTGGGATGAGTCTGAAAGGGAGGGGTAAAGCCTTAAGGGGAAGAAGTAGTGAGACAAGTTCTTGGGTGTTTGCTCAGGTACATTCTACTCTTACTCACAGCCCTGGAAGCCAACTTTCCCAAAGGCTCAGTGTGCAAGAACCAGAGTTGGACATGAAACAGTGCTGCCTGCTCGTGGCCACTTCCTGTAATAACACCATGAAGAGCTGTGCTGCTGGACATTTAATATTCACAAGGATCTAGGGGCTATAAATGGCACCCCACTCCAGTACTCTTGCCTGGAAAATCCCATGGATGGAGGAGCCTGGTAGGCTGCAGTCCATGGGGTCGCTAAGAGTCGGACACGACTGAGCGACTTCACTTTCCCTTTTCACTTTCATGCATTGGAGAAGGAAATGGCAACCCACTCCAGTGTTCTTGCCTGGAGAATCCCAGGGTTGGGGGAGCCTGGAGGGCTGCCGTCTATGGGGTCGCACAGAGTCGGACACGACTGAAGCGACTCAGCAGCAGCAGGGGCTATAAAAAATTAAACACATGCCCTCAAGAAATGTCTTATGGGTGGTCATGAAAAAAGAATTCAAAACAAGGTAGGCATTAAAGAAGCCAATGTCAAGATGTAAGTTTAACTCATACCCTTTTTAAAAAAATCACATGAAATGATGTCAGCATCACTAAACATTAGAGAAGTGCAAATCTAAACTACAGCAAGGCAGCGCATCACACTGGTCAGAATGGCCATTGCCAAACACTCTACAGACAGTAAGTGCTGAATAGGGTGTGCAGACAAGGGAACCCTCCTCTACTGATGTTTGGGATGGAAATTGTAATGGCCACAATGGAGGACACAGTGAGGGTTCCTTCAGACATGAAAATGAGAATGAAGTTAGAAAACCTCCTAAGACCATACACATAATAAGCTCCAAATAGTATAACTGTCTAAAGGTAATGATGGATACTATGAAATTCTTGAGAAAAATATAAATAGGACATGATCTGAGATAAAATGCAGCAAGTCTGCTGTGGCTCTACCTCTCAGAATAATGAAAAATAAACCACAGATCAGCAAATGGGACCTCATTAACCTGAAAACCATTTGCCTACCAAAGGATACCCTAAATGAGAGACAAGCACAACCCTCAAAACAGGAAGAAACATTTGCAAACAAAGACACCCACAAGGAATTAATCTCCAAAACATACGAACAGCTCGTGCAACTCAATATAAAAAATAAATACAACCTAAGAACAAAATGGGCCAAAGATTGAAATGGATATTTCTCTAAGGAAGGCCTACAGATTGCAGTTAGGCACATGAAAAGATACTCAGTGTTACTAATTATTCTCTCTCTCTCTCTTTAGTCGCTAAAACATGTCTCCTCTGTCCATGGGATTCTCCAGGCAAGAATACTGGAGTGGGTTGCCATTTCCTTCTCCAGGGGATCTTCCTGACCCAGGGATCGAACCCTGGTCTCCTACACCACAGGCAAATTTTTTACCGACTGAGCTACAAGGGAAGCCCTAAAGTGAAAGTCGCTCAGTCGTGTCTGACTCTTTGCAACTCCTTGGACTACACAGTCCATGGAATTCTCCAGGCCAGAATACTGGAGTGGGTAGCTTTTCCTTTCTCCAGGGAATCTTCCAAACCCAGGGATCGAACTCAGGTCTCCTGCATTGCAGGCAGATTCTTTACCAGCTGAGCCACAAGGGAAGCCCAAGAACACTGGAGTGGGTAGCCTATCCCTTCTCCATCAGATCTCCCCAACCCAGGAATTGAACCAGGGTCTCTTGCGTTGCAGATGGATTCTTTACCAACTGAGATTTTATTAGAGAGATACAAATCAAAAGTCCAATGAGCTAAGCACTCACATTGGTCAGAATGGCCATTTCAAAACATTTTAAAGAATAAATGCTAGGACTCCCCTGGTGGTGTAGTGATTAAGAATCAGCCTGCAAATGCAGGAGACATAGGTTCGATCCCTGGTCTGAGAAGATTCCACATATGTGGGACAGCTAAGGCCATGGACCAAAACTGTTGAGCCTGTGCTCTAGAGCCCTTGAACCACAACCATTGAGCCCTCGCAATGCAACTCCTGAAGCCTGGCGCTCTAGAGCCCACATACTGTAACCAGAAGCCACCACAACGAGAAGCTGCACAGTGAAGCTAGAGAGTAGCCCCTGCTTGCTGCAGATAGAGAAAACCTACGCTCAGCAACTAAGACTCAGTGCAACCAAAGATAAATGAATAAATAAAATTATTTTTAAAAGAATAAATGCTAGAGAGGGTATGGAGACAAGGGAACCCTCCTGCACCGTTGATCGCAATGTACATAGGCTCATCCAGTAGGGAGAACACATGGAGGTTCATTTAAAAAATAACAAAGAAGTACTTCAGGACCCAGCAAGCCCATGTCTGGGCATAAATCTGGAGAAAATAAAAATTTTTTAAGTTACAGGAAACCCTGCAATCTTGGCCCCACAAGGTACAACAGCCAAGTCTGGGAAGGAAGCTAATTGATGAAATTACAGATGAATGGATACACAATGGGGTACATACACACAATGCAATATTTCTCAACCATAAAGAAGTAGGAAAGAATTCCAAGTCCAGCCACAGATAAGAAGGCCAAAGCGATCATTTCAAGTGAAGTAAGGGAGACAGGGACGGACAAGTATCATATATCACTCCTAGATGTAATCTAAAAATGGATGCAAATGAACTTCTTTACAAAAGAGAAACAGATTCACAGACTTAGAATCTAAGAAACTTATGGTTACTAAAAAGAAATGTGGATGGGCAGGGAATAATTAACTGGTTCAGATCAATATATACACATTAAAACATGCTACTGTTTAGTCAGTCAGTCATATCTGACTCTGTGTGACCCTATGGACTGTAGCCCATCAGGCTCCTCTGTCCATGGGATTTCCCAGGCAAGAATATTGGAATGGGTTGCCATTTCCTCCATCGGGGAGCTTTCTGACCCAGGGATCGAACCCGTCTACTGCAAGTCTCCTGCACTGCAGGTGGATTCTTTATCACTGAGCCAGCAGGGAAGCCATAACACAGGTGCTGAAGGGCTCTTAATAGTCACAAGTCCAAGAGGGCTTTAAATGACACCCATCCTCAAGAGATGTCCTGGGGAAAATCATTGCAAAAGAATTCCAAACAGGGCAAGTTTCAAGAAGCCACTTTCAAGAGGTAAATTGTACTCACAGGGTGTAAAATAATAAAAGCACATGGGAAGATACTCCACATTAATAATTTTAAATCAATACCAATCCAAACTTCAATAACCTTACACTAGTCACAATGGCCATCATCGAAAAGATCTACAAAGAATAAATACTGTAGAGAATGTACAGAAAATGGAACCTTCCTACAGTCTTGGTGGGACTGTAACTGCTGAAGCCATGATGGAAAACAGCATGGAGGTTCCTTGAAACATTAAACACAGAGGTATCATATGATCCTGCAATCCCATTCCTGGGCTTCGATCCAAAGAAAATCATCATTCAAAATGACACGTGCACCTCGATTTTCAGGGCAGCACTATTTACAATAGCCCAAACATAAAACCCACCAAAATGTCCACTGACACAAATATGAAGACATCATACATCTGTACACTAAAATACTACTCAGCCACAAAACAGAACGAAATAATCATATTGGCAGCAGCAATGGATGAACCAAGAAGTTATAATTCTATGTGAGGTAAGTCAAAGACAAAAAGGCAAACATCTTAAGATATCATGTACAGTTAGAATATATAAATTCATACCAATGAACTGCAAAACAGAAACAGCCTGAGAAAACCAAATTCTGATTATCAAAAGAAAGTTGGAAGGGAGGGATAAATTAAGAGTTTGGGATGAAAATATACACATGAATATATGTCAAGATGATAATGAAAAAGGCCCTACTAAATAGAACATCGAACTCTCCTGAACATACTGTAATAACCTATATGAGAAAAAACAAAAAACAAAAAGAATATACATCTACGTATAACTGAACTAAGTTCATGTACACCTAAAACTAAACATCGGAAATCAACTCTACTCCAGTATAAAATAACAATTCAATTACAAACTAAATTGCCTTAGCTTGGTCTAGGGGCAACCACACAGTCATGACCCTATGAATTGGACACGTGATATGTTATGATATTAACATGACACCAGCAAAGGTTTTCACTCAGCAGAACACAGAGCAGCAACCCACTCAAAGGTGCCTGGCCTCATGTGAATGTGACAAGATGAAAAGAAGAAAAAGGACCACAGGTTAATCAGGGCAACACCCTTAATTCAGATGTTGGGAATCTCCGAGGGGACAGGACACACTGCAGGTAAAGAACAGACATGTGGTCTCTGTGTACACAGGATCCTGACCCACGTGGATGGGGTGAGACCCACACAATCCCCAGAGCCTGCCCTGGGGACCCACTTCCACACTCTTCAGATTGACACCACCTCCCCAGATCCTGCACCTGGGGTTGCATGACCCTCGGTTAGGACACCAGGTCTCTCCTTGTTGGGGCCCTAAAGTGGAAATGAGTGGGTTCCTGTAATCTCTCAGGATGATAGAAAGAAGTGTAGGGTCTGTCTCCTCTCCCCACACTTGTCTTAGAGATGTCCTCCTCTTTTCCCTTTGGTTCTGTGTGATTTTTTGCTGGTTTGAAAGTTCATGCTAGAGGTGAACACACTACCTTGGTTCTGGCAGGCTCTGTCTTTCTTGTCCCGCTGAGGTGTTGAGAAAACACAGGAGAGCTGGGCTGAAAGACGAGGGGCAGCTCTGGTCTCTTCAGAGGAGAGAGTCGATGGGAAGGAGGTCACAGCAGCAACCTCACCTGCTGCCCATTGACTTTTTGCCTGATCCCTGTGCCCTGGAACCAATTCACCAGGTGAACCTACCTCCCTACTCAACCTGAATGTGCTGGAAAATTGGAATGATTACCAGGTAGCCACCTGAGGGGTCTCCAGGAGCCCAGGGAGGTGAACCTGGCGGGAGGCAGACTAGGAGCCCAACAGCAACACTGACCCCCGAGAGGGCCAGGGAAGCCCACTCAGAGGAAAGCATGATTCCCAGAGAAGCCTGGCCAGCCCCAGAGTCCAGACATCTGAGCACTGATGCTCAGAAGCAGGCACGGAGTTTCCCAGACAGAGGCCAGGCCAGGCCTGCACCTGGGTCCCCATGTCCCAGCGCACAGAGTACAAGGTCAGGTCTAAATGTCCTCTCTGCAGAAAGCGCACAGTCTCATCCAAACATAATCAGTGCAGACAGGACTTTGTTCAGTTGCTCTATTTTCATATGTGAAATAAAGGAAATCCTACCACTTCATATATGAAATATGCGTGTCCATATTCATATACGAAATTCAGTAAATTTTACCATTTTCACAGATGAATTATGCAGCTCTCCTTTCATATATGAAATATAGAAAATTTTACCACTTTTCAATATGTGCCTCTGTTTTCATATATGAAATATCCCCTGGAGAAGGGAAAGGCTACCCACTCCAGTATTCTGGCCCGGAGAATTCTAAACATGTCTGAGTGACTTTGGGCCCTTGGTGACTCAGACAGTAAAGAGTCTGCCTGCAGTGTGGGAGACTTGGGTTCAATCCCTGTGTTGGGAAGATACTCTGGAGAAGAAAATGGCAACCCACTCCAATATTCTTGCCTGGAGAAGCCCATGGATATGGGATCGCAAAGAGTCGGACACAACTGAGTGACTTCACTTTCACTTTTCACTTTCATATATGATATATGGACCTCTATTTTCACATATGAAATACAGAAAATTCCCTTTTCAGAGATAAAATATGCACACATAATTTCATAAATGAAATACAGAAAATATTATTATAATGCCATTTTCAGCAACATGGACCTAGAGATTATTCTACTAAGTCAGAAAGACAATGACAAATACCATATGATTTCACTTATATGTGGAATCTAATATGCAAATGAATTTAACTATGAAACAGAAACCAACTCACTGATATAGAGAACTAATGGTTACCAGTGCAGAGAGGGAGGTGGGAAGGGCAAGACAGGGGTAGGGGAATAAGAGATGCACACTACTATCTGTAAAGTAAATAAGCTACCATGACATAGTACACAGCAGAGTGAGATAAAGCCATTATTTTGTGATATCTTTAAATATATTCCATAAAAATATTGAATCACTATGTTGTACACCCAAAACAAATATAGGAATTAAATCAATTGTACTTCAGTTTAAAAATATAGTTAATGGCTAGCTACAAACACAAAAAATAATCGATAACAAAATAGTTAGCAAAATAAAATGGGTATTTTTAAAAATAGAAGATTCCATTCATCAAGAAGTTAATTTTGGTGAGATTTAAAATAATCATATAAAGTAGTTTAGTCTTTTAAAATTTGCTTCACAAAGAACTTATTAGTCAAGTCAAGCCAATTAATCTAACTACAGAATAAATACAGTTTTTTGAAAGTTGCTTTTTTCAGTGTTCTCTAACAAACACTTTATTTAATGTTATTTTTGATGCCTTCATATTGATTTCAGTTCACAATGCCAAAAAAATAAAAGTCACTTAGCAATCTTCTGGTTTCAAATTAAGACTTTCATATGTATTAAGATGTAAGACAGTATACTTGATTTAGAAGAGTTATTTTAAGTCTTTAAAAGCATTATGCAAAAGACACAATGATTTTCATTCTGGTCCCTGGACTGGTATTTGCAAATCTACTAAATCAAAAGCTCTGGAACTGCCGTCTGACAATTTGAGTTCACAAGCCCACCAGGTGATTCTGAAGCACTGGCGCACACTGAAGTTTAAGAACTATTGCCCTAGAAATCCAGGCAAAACTCACATTTTACTAAGCCCAAGTTGTAAGACTTAGGCTTACATTATAAATTATAAATTACAGTAAATTTTTGATTTTTTGGTTAAAGAACAATAGCAAATGTGTTCACTCTACAAATGTAAATACCTATATTTTCATACATAAAATATAGAAAATTTTATTTCCATATGTGAAATATGCAGTGGTATTTTTATATATGAAATATAGAAAATTAAGTTTTCACATGTGAAATATGCACCTGTATTTTCTATATGAAATATAGAAAACTCAATTTTCATACTGAAATACATATTTTCATATGTGAAATATGGAAAATTCTATTTTCATACATGAAATATGCACCTATATGTTTATATAAAATACAGAAAATTCTACTTTCATACATGAAATATGCACCTGTATGTTCATATATGAAATACAGAAATATAGACCTGGGTTTGATCTCTCGGTCAGAAAGTTCTCCTGGAGAAGGGAATGTCTACCCCCTCCAGTATTCTTGCCTGGAGAATTCACTGGACAGAGGAGCCTGGCGGACTATACTTGCTCCTTGTGAGGAAAGCTATGACCAACCTAGACAATGTTTTAAAAAGCAGAGACGTCACTTTGCCGACAAAGGTCTTTGTAGTCAAAGCTGACAGCCAAGACAGGGAAGCAAGCTAATTATAGAAGCGCACGTGAATGGAGACAGGAGGTGGGGTACATGTACACAGTGCAGCGTACCTCCACCATAGAAAGTAGGATATAACGCAAAGTCCAGCCACAGAAAAGGAAGGCGACATGGTCATTCCAAGAGAAGGAAGGAAGGCAGGGAGATGCCAGTATCACGTGATATCACTTCTAGGTGTAATCTAAAAATGGATACAAATGAACGTCTTTCAAAAAGAGACACAGCCTCAAAGACTTAGAAGGGAAACTTCCAGTCACCAAGAATGTAAGATGTGGGGCAGGGAGAAATGAGCTGCTTCAGACTAACATATGCACATAACTATTTCTAAAGTAAGACACCAGGACCCACTATGTAACACAAGGAATCTTATACCAGACTATGTAAGCACCTATATAGAAAAAGAACCCCCCAAAAAACATGTATACATCTATGTGGAAGTGAACCAGTTGCAGCACATTGAAAAGAAAAAAAAAAAAAAAAAAAAACCAACAAGATTTTAATTCACCTTTATACTCTAGTTCAAATAATAGATTAAAAACAGAAAAAATTGGAAAAAATGCTAACTCTATTCCCTCCAGGCAATAGTGACCTAGGCTGGTGTCACACCCTGTAGCCAGATTGGCTTGTGTCCCAAGGCAGGAGAGTCCTGGGGCTGAGGGAGCAGGGAGCATGTGGCAGGCAGTGTACCTCCAAAATGGACCTAGAGTGTTCTTCCCCTCTGCAGAGCCCCTAACCTCCAGATACAGGCAGGGTAAATTAAGACCTTGGAGTTAACATATACACATTAATACGCGTCAGACAGATGATCCAGAAGTAACTTCCGAAAAGCAGAGGGAACTTTATTGAACACACTGTAATCATCTAAACGTGGAAAAGGACCCGAAGGAGAAGAAATAACATATGTATAATTGAATCGACTTCCTGTACACCTGAAACAAAGACATCAGAAATCAACTATATTCCGACATAAAATTACACGGAAATTACAGAATTAAAAAAGAAAGAAAGATTGTAGCATGGAGAAATGCTGCCACCTTGTGGCCATTTTCTGTAACAACCCCATGAAGAGCTGTGCTCAGTTCAGTTCACTCGCTCAGTCGAGTCCCACTGTTTCAGACCCCATGAATCGCCGCACGCCAGGCCTCTCTGTCCATCACCAACTCCCGGAGTCCACCCAAACCCATGTCCATTGAGTCGGTGATGCCATCCAACCATCTCATCCTCTGTCATCCCCTTCTCCTCCTGCCCTCGATTTTCCCAGCATCACAGTCTTTTCCTATGAGTCAACTCTTCGCATGGGGTGGCCAAAGTATTGGAATTTCAGCTTCAACATCAGTCCTTCCAATGAACACCCAGGACTGATCTCCTTTAGGATGGACTGGTTGGATCTCCTTGCAATCCAAGGGACTCTCAAGAGTCTTCTCCAACACCACAGTTCAAAAGCATCAATTCTTCGGCACTCAGCTTTCTTTACAGTCCAACTCTCACATCCATACATGACTACTGGAAAAACCATAGCCTTGACTAGATGGACCTTTGTTGGCAAAGTAATGTCTCTGCTTTTTAATATGCTGTCTAGGTTGGTCATAACTTTCCTTCCAAGGAGTAAGCTTCTTTTAATTTCATGGCTGTAATCACCATCTGCAGTGATTTTGGAGCCCCCCAAAATAAAATCTGACATTGTTTCCACTGTTTCCCCATCTATTTCCCATGAAGTGATGGGACCAGATGCCATGATCTTCGTTTTCTGAATGTTGAGCTTTAAGCCAACTTTTTCATTCTCCACTTTCACTTTCATCAACAGGCTTTTTAGTTCCTTTTCACTTTCTCCCATAAGGGTGGTATCATCTGCATATCTGAGGTTATTGATATTTCTCCCAGCAATCTTGATTCCAGCTTGTGCTTCTTCTAGCCCAGCGTTTCTCATGATGTACTCTGCATACAAGTTAAATAAGCAGGGTGACAATATACAGCCTTGACGTACTCCTGTCCCGATTTGGAACCAGTCTGTTGTTCCATGTCCAGTTCTAACTCTTGCTTCCTGAACTGCATAGAGGTTTCTCAAGAGGCAGGTCAGGTGGTCTGGTATTCCCATCTCTTTCAGAATTTTCCACAGTTTGTTGTGATCCACACAAAGGCTTTGGCATAGTCAATAAAGCAGAAATAGATGTTTTTCTGGAACTCTCTTGCTTTTTTGATGATCCAGTGGATGTTGGCAATTTGATCTCTGGCTTCTCTGCCTTTTCTAAAACCTGCTTTAACATCTGGAAGTTCACGGTTCACGTACTGCTGAAGCCTGGCTTGGAGAATTTTGAACATTGCTTTACTAGCATGTGAGATGAGTGCAATTGTGCAGTAGTTTGAGCCTTGTTTGGCATTGCCTTTCTTTGGGATTGGAATGAAAACTGACCTTTTCCAGTCCTGTGGCCACCGCTGAGTTTTCCAAATTTGCTGGCATATTGAGTGCAGTACTTTCACAGCATTATCTTTCAGGATTTGAAATAGCTCAACTGGAACTCCATCACCTCCACTAGCTTTGTTCATAGTGATGCTTTCTAAGGCCCACTTGACTTCACATGCCAGGATGTCTGGCTCTAGGTGAGTGATCACACCATCATGATTATCTTGGTCGTGAAGATATTTTTTGTACAGTTCTTCTGTGTATTCTTGCCAGCTCTTCTTAATATCTTCTGCTTTCTGTCCTTTATCGAGCCCATCTTTGCATGAAATGTTCCCTTTGTTTCTCTAATTTTCTTGAAGAGATCTCTAGTCTTTCCCATTCTGTTGTTTTCCTCTATTTCTTTGCATTGATCACTGAGGAAGGCTTTCTTATCTCTCCTTGCTATTTGGAACTCTGCATTCAGATGGTTATATCTTTCCTTTTCTCCTTTGCTTTTCGCTTCTCTTCTTTTCACAGCTATTTGTAAGGTCTCCCCAGACAGCCATTTTGCTTTTTTGTATTTCTTTTCCACGGGGATGGTCTTGATCCCTATCTCCTGTACAATGTCACGAACCTCATTCCATAGTTCATCAGGCACTCTATCTATCAGATCTAGGCCCTTAAATCTATTTCTCACTTCCACTGTATAATCATAAGGGATTTGATTTAGGTCATACCTGAATGGTCTAGTGGTTTTCCCTACTTTCTTCAACTTAAGTCTGAATTTGGCAATAAAGAGTTCATGGTCTAAGCCACAGTCAGCTCCTGGTCTTGTTTTGGAATGCAGGAAGCAAGGTGAGCAAGAAAACAGGATTGGCCCCAGATAGCTGAGGTGCATGTGAAAGGAATGAATTTATTGAGCCCAGAGGCTTGCATCTTCCCATATATAGAATGCTAAATTCCAAAACCTGATATCTGATCTTTGATGTTCAGACTGCATGCTCTCTTTGTTGCAAACTTGTATATAGCCTGACTTACCCTCTGCCTCCTTGGAGCAGTTTTCTCAGAGCTACTGAGATGCTGTCTCCAGAGCTTGGGGTCCTAAACATTCGCACCAAATAAAATAACTCTCTACTTTCAGATTGTGACTATATTTTTTAGTTGATAAAACAATGCACGAGGAAGAAATCAAGATCCTGTCACCTTTGTCCCTCATCTTATATAAGCCCCTAGACTCCTCATGGAGCGGGGGCGCAGTTCTTGAGGCATGAGACTACTGTGTTCCACTCTTTGCTGGCTGAGAATTGAAGCCACCTTTCTATTTCCCCCAAACTCTGTCTCTGCATTTTTCATTTGGTTTCAGTGGACAGAGAGGCCAAGCTTTTGGCCAGCAACACACTGAGGACAAGCACAAAACTGCAAATTGACTAGACTTCAACATAGCATTGGCATGAGATTAAAGAAAAGGAAAGAAAAGTAACGTCTAGTTTATTTCCTCGGACCTGCTGGACTCAGGATGCTATTTGATTCCAAGAACATGATTAGGCTTGAATTCCAGGGCTGGGCTAGTGTGGGGGGTAGACAGCCAGGCAGGATGTCCTGCATTGAGATCTGTTTCAATCCTGTACTCTCTCTGGTTTTCTCTGGCTGGGACCAGAATCCCTAGTGCAACCCACTGATGGTGGCCTGAACCTCTGGCATTGAGGGCAAGGGTAAAGTCACCAAGTATCCAGGGCCCTGGCGCTGGAGTCCCCAGTTGAAGCCTCCTTTCTGAGAGTGCAGCCTCCTAGGCACCTCAGCTGGGAGGGATGCCCCAGGTAGACAGGAGCCTTGAGGGGAGGGGTAAAGCTTTAGGGGGAAGCAGTGAGACTCAAGGCCTTTGGGGTTTGCTCAGTTACATTCCATTCAAATTTATAGCACAGGAAGTTGACCTTCCCTAAGGCTCTGGTTGCAGGTAGAACCAGAGTTGGGCATGACGAAGTGCTGCCACCATTTGGACATTTCCTGTGACTACAACTTGCCCACCGGTGTTTACTGGCACCTGTGTGGCTGTTAATGACCGCTGCCCCCTGGGAAGGTCCTGGTGTGGGTATTGCAGAAATTAATCCTGAACATAACTGACTTTCAAGAAGCAGCTTGCAACAGGTAAAATTTCCTCTCACACACCCTTTAGGAAAAGGAAAAAAAAAAACAAAAAAACCCAAATGGCCACAGGACAAGCTGATCCACATCCCTAAATATTACAGGAGGAATGCCAACCAAAACGACAACAAGAAATCAAATCCCACCTGTCAGAATGGCCATCCTCACAAGTCGACAAATAATAACTGTGGGAGAGAGCTGGGAAAAGAGGGAACCTCCCTGCATGGTCAGTGGGAATGGACATTGGTAACAATCGCTAGAAAGGACAGCTTCCCATGCCAGAAAAAAAAAAAAAAAACTTTCCAGAAAACTAAGCCTAGGATATTGATTTCCCACACATGAACCTAAATCCTGAGAAAATCATCATTCAAAAAGACACATGCACACTAATGTTCACCACAATGCTACTTCCAATATCCAAGACACAGACTCAATAAAATATCATCGACAGATTGAATCTTAAAGAAATGCGGTACATATATACAATAGGCTGTTACTCAGACATAAAAATTGCCACTGAAATTATGAAATTAAACCACTCGTCACCACAAGGATGGACCTTGGAGGGTCATACAGTAAGTGGATTCAGCAGCAGAGGAAGAAAATAGCAGAGGATGTCCCTTCTAGGCAAAGTAAAAGAAAACAGAGAGAGATACAGTGGAGGTAATTTATAACACAAAAGGAGACTCAGAGATTCATACACAAACAAAGAATTACAGGGGAAAAAATGGAAATGGCCAGGGATGAATTAGGAGGTCGGTACTGACGTATACACAGAAATCTGTATCTATGTTAGCTAATCCACAAGGATTATCTTCTTTTTTACTTTCTTCCTTCCATGCTCATTTACAGAGAAATATTTATCTCTAACATATACATAGGAATCTATGGCTGTAATAGACAATCCACAAGGACTATCTCCTTCTTTGGTTCCTTGCACATGTACAAAAAATCTGTATTTCTAATAAAGAGTCCACAGGGACCTGATGTTCAGCACAGAGAAGTTTATGAACCTTGTTTAATAAAGTCTATGGCAAAAAAATTTTTAAGTACAAATATGCTGTATGTATCTGTCATAAGTGTTTCAGTTTGTTGTTCATTGAAGACAAGCACAAAACTGCAAATCGACTAGACTTCAAAATAGCAGTGGCATGAGACAAAAGAAAAGAAATATAATGTTAGTTTACACCCTCCGACCTCTGCGACTTGTGCTGCTATTCCATCCCTGGACTCTGAGTAGACTAGAGTCCCGGGGCTGGACTGGGGTGGAGTTGAAACAGCCAGGCAGGGTGCCCTCCATAGAGACTCCTCTTAAACCTGCACTGTCTGCTTTCTCTGGCTGGCAACAGAATCCTAAGTGCATCCCAACAATGGTGGCCTGACTCTCTGGCCTCAAGGATCAGAGTAAAGCCACCAAGTATCCAGGGATCTGGCGCTGGGGTCCCCTGCCAAAGCCTCCCTCCTGGGGGTGCAGCTTCCTAGGCACCTCAGCAGGGAGCGGTGCCCCAGGCAGACATGAGTCTGGAAGGGAGGGGTTAAGCTTTAGAGGGAAGAAGTAGTGAGACTCAAGCGCTTGGCATATTCCACTCTAATTCACAGTCCAGGAAGTCGACTTTCCCTAAAGTCTCTGGGTGCAGGTGGAACCAGAGTTGGGCATAAAGAAGTGCTAAGCACTTGGTGGACATTTCCTGGAACTACACTTGTCCACCAGTGCTTACGGCACCTCCAATTCAAAAGGCCTGTAAGGCAGTTAATGACAGCTGCCCTCAGAAAAGGAGAAGGTACTTTTGCCTGGAAAATCCCATGGATGGAGGAGCCTGGTAGGCTGCAGTCCATGGAGTCGCTAAGAGTCGGACACGACTGAGCGACTTCACTTTCACTTCCCACTTTCATGCACTGGAGAAGAAAATGGCAACCCACTCCAGTGTTCTTGCCTGGAGAATCCCAGGGGCGGGGGAGCCTGGTGGGCTGCCATCTATGGGGTCGCACAGAGTCAGACACGACTGAAGCGACTTAGCAGCAGCAGCAGCAGCAGCCCTCAGAAAAGGTCCTGCAGCAGGTATTGCATAAATGAACACCAAACACACCTAAATTCAAGAAGCCAATTTCAAAAGGTCAATTTTCCTCACACCCTTTAAGGAAAAAAAAAAAGAGGAAAAAAGAACCCAAATAGCCACAGGATAAGATGCTCAGCATCCCAAATTATTACAGGGGTGATGCTGATCAAAACAACAACAAGAAATCAAATCCCATTTGACAGAATGGCCATCCTAACAGTCTTCAAACAGTACATGGAGAAGAAAGCCAGGAGATGACAGAAACCCCCCTCATGTTCCCTGGGAACAAGCATTGGCAACAGCCTCTTGAAGGGACAGCCTGCACAGGCCAGAACAAAAGGGTCAAGAGAACTAAACCTAAGATTCTAATACCCACACCTGGGCCTACATTACAAAAAA
Source organism: Bos indicus x Bos taurus (assembly GCF_003369695.1). NCBI lineage: Eukaryota > Metazoa > Chordata > Mammalia > Artiodactyla > Bovidae > Bos > Bos indicus x Bos taurus. The sequence continues at coordinate 27,372,942 of NC_040096.1, forward strand.
CCATCATTCAAAATGACACAGGCACCCCAACCTTCAATGCAGTGGTACCTCCAGCTTCCAAGAAACAGACTCAAGAAAAGTTCTGCTGACAGACTGAATCTTAAGGAAATGTTGTACATATATACAAGGGGCTATTACTCAGACTTCAAATGTCACCACTGAAATTATGAAGTGATACCAGTGGTCCCCACAAGGATGTACCTTGGAGGAAAATACACTAAGTGAAGTCAGCCACAGAAGAAGAAAATAGCAGGTGATGTCCTGGAGGGCAAAATTGGGAAAGAAAAAAAAAAGATACAGAGGAAATAATTTACATCATAAAAAGAGACTTTGAGATTCAAACACAAAGATTTTTGAAAAAGAGAGAGAGAGAAAGTGCCAGGAAGGAATTAGGAGGTTGTTACTACCCTATACACTGAAATCTGTATCTGTAATAGATTATATACAAGGATTATCTCCTTTCTTCCTTCCACATATGCACTGAAATGTCTATCTCTAACATTTTTGTTGTTGTTTGGTCTCTAAGTCATGTCAGAAAATTTGCAAACCCGATGGACAGTAGCCCACCAGGCTCCTCTGCCCATGGCATTTCCCAGGCAAGGATACTGGAGTAGGATGCCATTTCCTCCTCCAGGATCTCTAATACACCCCAAGAAATATGTATCGGTATTAACCGAGCAACAAGGATTATTTTCCACCTTCCATCCTTCCTTCTGTGCATGTATCCAGAGAAATATTTATCTCTAACATATACAAAGAAATATGTAGCAGTAATAGAACACCCACAAGGACTATCTTCTTCCTTCATTCCTTGCACACATAGAAAAAAACTGTACCTCTAATAAATGTCCCACAGGGACCTGATGTTCAGCACAGAGAACTTTACTCCACATTGTTCAATAAACTGTATGGCAAAATAAATCAATAAAAAGTACTAAAGCCCATATGCATGGGTTGTAGCTGAATCAGTCCACTGTACACTGTGGACCATGACAAAACTGCAAATAGACTAGACTTCAACATAGCACTGGCACGAAATATAGGAAAGAAAAGTAATGTCTAGTTTATTTCTTCCAACCTGCTTGACTTAGGATGCTATCTGAATCTTGGTAGCTGAGTAGGCTTAAACCAGGGCTGGATGGGGGTGGTGTCGAGACAGCCAAGCAGGGTGCCCTTCACAGAGAGCCCTCTTAAACCTGTACTGTCTGGGTTGCCCTAACTGGGGCCAGAATCCCTAGTGAACTGAAATCCTAATGGCTCGACCCTCTGACTTAGAGGAATATAGAAAATTGCCCAGACCTCAGGTCTCCTGGTGCTGGGGTCCCCAGCTCAAGACTCCTTCCTGAGAGTGCAGCCTCCTTGGCACCTCAGCAGGGAGTGGTGCCCCAGGTAGGCATGAAGCTAAAGGGGAGGATGAAGCTTCAGTGGGGAATAAGTGGTGAGATACAAGTCCTTGGGTGTTTTCTCAGGCACCTCCACTCTAATTCACTGCCCAGGAAGTCGACATTCCCTAAGGCTCTGGTTGCAGGTGAGAGTTGGGTATGAAGAAGTGCTGCCACCTTGTGGACATTTACTGGAACTACACTTGCCAACAAGTGCTTACTGGCACCTCCAATTCACAAGGGGGGCAGTTAATGACAGCTGCTCTCAGGAAAGGTCATGTGGTGGTATTGCAGAAATCAATTCCAACCAAAATCAACTTTCAAGAAGCCAACTGTAACAGGTAAAATTTCCTCACACCCTTTAAGGAAAAAAAAGACCCAATCAGCCCAAGGACAAGATATTCCACCTCCCTACTTTATTACAGGAGGAATGCCAGTCAACACAGTAAGAAGTCAATTCCCATCTGACAGAATGGCCATCCTGACTATCAGCAAACAATAAATATTAGAGAGACCCTGGAGATGAGTGAACCCTCCTTCATATTCCGTGGGAATGGACCTTGACAACAGCCCCTAGAAAGGACAGCTTCCACAGACCAGAAAGAAAATTTCAATAGAGGTAAGCCTAGAATTTCAATACCCACACCTGGGCCTATATTACGAAAAACAGTCATTCAAAATGACCCATGCACCGCAACATTCACTGCAGTGCTATTTACAGTAACCAAGACACAGATCCAAGAAAATGTCCCTCAACAGATTAAATCTTAAAGAAATGTGGTACATATATACAATGGGCTTTAATCAGACATGAGAAAGAACCACTGAAATTATGAAATTCTGCCAATAGTCCCCACAAGGATGGACTTTGGAGGATCATACACTAAGTGAAGTTAGCAACAGAGGGAGATATCAGCAGAAGATGTTCCTTGTAGGCAAAGTTTTAAAAAGAAATAAGGGGAAGTAATTTACAACACAAAAAGAGAGTCTGAGAATTGAAACACAAGAACTCCAAAGGGAAAAAAATGAAAATCCAGGGATGAATGAAGAGCTCAAGAAGGGAATGGCACCCCACTCCAGTATTCTTGCCTGGAGAATTCCAGGGGCAGCAACGCCTGGTGGGCTACAGTTTATGGGGTCGCAAAGAATTGGACAGACTGAGCGACTAACACTTAACACTAACATATACCCAAAAAGCTGTCTGTATCTGTGATAGATAGTCCACAGGATTATATCCTTTCTTCATTCTTCCACATTTACACAGAAATCTGTATATCTAACAGATACTGCACAGACACTCAATGTTCAGCACAGGGAACTTTGTTTGAAATCCTGCAATAACCTCTAGGGCAAAACAACCCAAAAAAAGAACAGTATGTTAATACATGCTAAGTCGCTTCAGTCATATCTGACTCTCTGCAACCCCATAGACTGTAGCCCACCAGGTTCCTCTGTCCATGGGATTCTCCAGGCAAGTATACTGGAGTGGGTTGCCATTGCTTTCTCTCGGGGATCTTCCTAGAGGATGTTAATATATGTCATTTTGAACCAGGTGGCTGTATACTGTAATACTGATAACAAGCACCAAATGGCAGATCAGCCATATTCCTGTATAGCATCGCCATTAGATTAAAGAAAATCAAAGCCTAGTTAATTAATTCCCACCTCCCTGACTTGGGGGCTTCCCTGGTGGTGCAGAGGCTAAAGCATCTGCCTGCAATGTGGGAGACCTAGGTTCGATCCCTGGCTCGGGAAGATCCCCTGGAGAAGGAAATGGCAACCCACTCCAGTATTCTTGCCTGGAGAATCCCATGGACGGAGGACCTTGGTGGGCTACAGTCCACGGGTCTCAAAGAGTCAGACACGACTGAGCGACTTCACTTTCCCTGACTTGGGCTGCTATCCCATTCCTGGAGTCTGAGCAGCCTTGGATCTTATGACTGGCCTGGAGTGGGACTGAATAGCTGGGCAGGTATCTTTAATTGAGCCCCCTCTTTAACCCATACTGTCTGGTTTGCTCGGGCTGTAACCAGACATCCTAGCTCAACCAACGGATGGTTGCCCAACCCTCTGGCCTTGAGTTTCGAAAAGTAACTTAGTCCCCAAATCAGTCCTCTTTCCTGAGAGTGCAGCCTCCTAGGCACCTCAGCAGGGTTCTGTGGGCAAGATAGGGATGAGTCGAGAAGTGAAGAGTGAAGCTTTGGGGGAAGAAGTAGTGGGACACAAGCCCTTGGGTCAGGCACATTCCACTCTAAGTCTCAGCACAGGAAGCAGACATTCACTAAGGCTCTAGTTTCTCAATAAACCAGAGTTGAGCATGAAGCTACAAGTTAACCAGCAATGCTTACTCATACCTCCAATTCACAAGGTCTGTGGGGCTGTTAACGAAAGCTGCCCTCAGGAAAGGATCTGGGGCTAGTACTGCAGAAGTAAATTCCAAACACAAACAATTTTCAAGAAGCCAATTGCAACAGGTAAATTTTCCCGACATCCTTTAAAGAAAAGAATAAAGGAAAAACAAACAAAAACTCCCACCCTGCAACAGGGTAAGATGCTCAACACCCCTAATCTTTACAGGAGGATGCAAATCAAAATGACAATGACCAATCAAATCCCACCACTCAGAATGGCCATTCTCATGTCACAAAAAATAATGCTGGAGTCAGGAGGAGAGAGAACCCCCCTCCACAGTACATGGGAATGGACACCAGCAACAGCCACTAGAAAGGACAGCACCCCCATGCCAGGAGGAAAAAAGAAAACCTTTCTAGACAACTTAACCTAGGATCTGACATTCCCACATGTGGGCCTGTATCCCAAGAAAAACCATCATTCCAAAACACACATACACCCCAATGTTCACTGCAGCACTACTTATAGTAGCCAAAACACAGATCCAGGAAAATGTCTACTGACACATTAAAGCTTAAAAAAGATGTGGTACACATATACAATGGACCATTACTCAGCCTTGAAAAACCACCACTGAAATTATGAAATTATTCCACTGATCACCACAAGGATGGACCTTGGAGGATCACATACTAAATTAAGTCAGGCAGACAAAGTAATAAAATAGCATATGCTGTGAATGCTAGGCAAAAAGAAGAAATAGAAGAACACAAAAAGAGACTCTGAGAACTCAAAACACAAACAGAGGGTTCCAAAAAAGTTGAAAGAGCAAGGATGAATTAGAAGGATGGGACTAACATATACACAGAAATCAGTATCTAAAATAGATAATCCAAAAGGATTCTTTCTTTTCTTCTTTCCTTGCCCCTTCCTCCCACAAATGGGTTTCCCTTGTGGTTTAAACAGTAAAGAATCTGCCTGCAATACAGGGGACCTGGGTTCAATCCCTGGGTCAGGAAGATCCCCGGAGAAGGAAATGGCTACTCACTCCAGTATTCTTGCCTGGAGAATTCCATGGACAGAGGAGCCTTGGCGAGCTACAGTCCATGGGGTGGCAGAGAGTAGGACATGACTGAGAAAATAATACTTTCACCTTTTTTTTTAAACTTTCCTCCCACAAATACAGAAATCTTGGAATCTCTGAAGAATATACAGAAATCTATATCACTAAAATATACACAGAAATCTATATCTGTAATAGATAATCTCCAAGGATTATCTCCTTCTTGGCTTTGTTCCTACACATATAAACAAAAATCTGTACATCTAACATACATACCAAAATCTGTATCTCTAATAGATACTTCACAAAGACCTGATGTTCAGCATGGTGAATTTTGCTAGACCTTCAGCAATTACTCTGCGGTAAAAGAATCCAAAGAAAGAGATATGCTGTATGGCCATGTCATACTAAATCAGGCAGCAATACACTAATAACAAGCAAAAAACTGTAAATCAACTATACTCCAACATAGCCCTGGCATGAGATTAAAGAAAAGAAAAGGAAAAAATTCAATGACTAGTTATTCCCTCTGATGTCCCTGACTTAGGCCGCTCTCCCATTCCTGGAGCCTGAGCAGGCTTGGGTTCAATGACTGGCCTGGAGTCTGGTTGAGAGAGCTGGACACGGTGTCTTTCATTGAGCCCCCTCTTAAACGTGTACTGTCTGGTTTGCTCTGGCTGGGACCAGAGTCCAAAATGCACCCAAAGGATGATGGGTAGACCATCTAGCCTCAAACCTTGGAAAAGTAACCTAGCCTTCAGGTATCGTGGTACTGGTATCCCCAGTTCAAGCCTGCTTCTTGAGAGTGCAGCCTCCTAGGCAGCTCAACAGGAGCAGTGCCCCAGGGTGGGAGAAGTCTGAAGGGGATGGGTGGAGATTTAGGGGTCATAAGTAGTAAGACACAAGCCCTCTGGTGTTTGTACAGACACATTCCACTCTAATTCACAGCCCAAGAAGCCATCTTACCCCATGATCTGGTTACAGGTGGAACCAGAGTTGGGCAAGGATGAGTGCTGCCATCTTGTGGACATTTCCTGGAACTACAACTTTCCCACCAGTGCTTACTGGCACCTCGGATTCAAAAGGCCTGTGGGGCTGTAAATGAAGGCTGCCTTCAGGAAAGGTCCTCCGGCAGGTATTGCAGAAATAAATTCCAAACACAACCGATTTTCAAAAAGCCAATTTCAAAGGTCAGTTTTCTTCACACCTTCTAAAGAAAGAAAAAAGGAACCCACAGGACAAGATGCTCAGCATCCCTAATTATTACAGGAAAAATGTCAATCAAGATGACAAGAAATTAAATCCAACCTATCAGAATGGTCATCCTCACAAGTCTGCAAACAATAAATGCAGGAGAGAGCTCGGTAGTGATGGAATCTACTGATAGTCAGTGGGAATGGAGATTGCCATAGCCCTAGAAGGTAACAGCCTCCACATGCTAGAAAAAAATCTTCCAAAAAACTAAGCCTAGAATCTGACATACCCCCAACTGGGCCTATATTCAAGAAAACCATTATTCAAAAAGACACATGCACCCCAGTATTCACTGCAGCACTAGTTACAGGAGCTAAGACACAGAACCAGCAAGATGTCTTTTGACACACTAAAGGTTAAAGAAGATGTGGTACCTATATACAAGGGACTCTCATTCAGTCATGAAAAAGGGCTACTGAAATTATGAAATTATGCCACTAAATGTCACAAGGATGGACCTTGAAGTATTACAGACTAAGTGAAGTCAGCCAGGCAGAGAAAGAAAATAGCACATGATGTCCCTTGTAGACAAAATTTAAAAATAGATACAAAGGAGCAAATTTACAACACAAAAAGTGACTCTGAGGATTCAAACACAAATAGAAGTTTCCAAGAAAAAGTGAAAGAACAAGAAAAGTGAAAGAACAAGTGAAAGAACAGAGCTAACATATACACAGAAATCCGGATCTGTAATAGATAATTCAGAAAGATTATCTTTCTTTTCTTCCTTCTTTCAAATATACACAGAAATTTGTATCTCTAACATGTACAGAGAAATCTCTATCTGTAATATATAATCCAAGATCATTATCTCCTTCCTTCCTTCCAGATATGCACTGAAATCTGTAGCTCTAACATACTCACAGAAATCTGCATCTGTATTAGGTAATCCACAAGGATTATTTCCTGCCTTCCTTCCTTTCTTCCAGCACAAGTACACAGAAATACTTATTTCTAACATATACATAGTAATTTGTTGCTGTAACAAATAATCCACAAGGACTAAGCCTGCTTAAGCAAACAATGATTAATAAATAGAGGAAAACAGTAGAATAGGGAAGACTAGAGATCTCTGCAAGAAAATCAGAGATACCAAGGGAACATTTCATGCAAAGATGGGCACAATAAAGGACAGAAATGGTATGGACCTAACAGAGGCAGAAGGTATTAAGAAGAGATGGTAAGAATACACAGAAAAACTATACAAAGATGGTCTTAATGACCCAGATAACCATGATGGTGTGATCACTCATCTAGAATCAGACATCCTGGAGTGCAAAGTCAAGTGGGACTTAGAAAGCATCACTACGAACAAAGCTAGTGGAGGTGATGGAATTCCAGCTGAGCTATTTCAAATTCTAAAAAATAATGTTGTGAAAGTGCTGCACTCAACATGCTAGCAAATTTGAAAAACTCAGCAGTGGCCACAGGACTGGAAAAGGTCAGTTTTCTTTCCAATCCCAAAGAAGGTCAATGCCAATGACACCAGCCTTATGGCAGAAAGCGAAGAGAAACACCCTCTTCCAAGAACACCAGAGAAGACTACACATGGACATCACCAGATAGTCAACACCAAAATCAGATTGATTATATTCTTTGCAGCCAAAGATGGAGAAGCTCTATACAGTCAGCAAAAACAAGACCGGGAGCTGACTGTGACTCAGATCATGAACTCCTTATTGTCAAATTCAGACTTAAATTGAAGAAAGTAGGGAAAACCACTAGACCATTCAGGTATGACCTAAATCAAATCCCTTATGATTATACAGTGGAAGTGACAAATAGATTCAAGGAATTAGACCTGATAGACAGAGTGCCTGAAGAACTATGGACGGAGGTTCGTGACATTGTACAGGAGACAGGGATCAAGACCATCCCCAAGAAAAAGAAATGCAAAAAGGCAAAATGGTTGTCTGAGGAGGCCTATACAAAGCTGTGAAAAGGCCTACATAGCTGTAAAAAGAAAAGAAGTGAAAGGCAAAGGAGAAAGGAAAGATATACCCATTTGAATGCAGAGTTCCAAAGAATAGGAAGGAGAGATAAGAAAGCCTTCCTCAGTGAACAATGCAAAGAAATAGAGGAAAACAATACAATGGGAAAGACTAGAGATCTCTTCAAGAAAAGTAGAGATACCAAGGGAAAATTTCATGCAAAGATGGGCACAGTAAAGGACAGAAATGGTATGGACCTAACAGAAGCAGAAGATATTAAGAAGAGGTGGCAAAAATACAGAGAAGAACTGTACAAAAAAGATCTTCATGACCCAGATAATCACAATGGTATGATCACTCACCTAGAGCCAGACATTCTGGAATGCAAAGTCATAGGAGGCATCACTACGAACAAAGCTAGTGGAGGTGATGGAATTCCAGTTGAGCTATTTCAAATCCTGAAAGATGATGCTGTGAAAGTGCTGCACTCAATATGCCAGCAAATTTAGAAATTCAGCAGTGGCCACAGGACTGGGAAAGGTTAGTTTTCATTCCAATCCCAAAGAAAGGCAATGCCAAAGAATGCTTAAACTACCACACAATTGCACTCATCTCACATGCTAGTAAAGTAATGCTCAAAATTCTCCAAGCCAGGCTTCAACAGTACATGAACTGTGAACTTCCAGGTGTTCAAGCTGGATTTAGATAAGGCAGAGGAACCAGAGATCAAATTGCCAACATCCACTGGATCATTGAAAAAGCAAGAGAGTTCCAGAAAAACATCTACTTCTGCTTTATTGACTATGCCAAAGTCTTTGACTGTGTGAATCACAAGAAACTGTGGAAAATTCTTCAAGAGATGGGAATACCAAACCACCTGACCTGCCTCTTGAGAAATCTGTGTGCATGTCGGGAAGCAACAGTTAGAACTGGACATGGAACAACAGACTGGTTCCAAATAGTGATAGAAGTACGTCAAGGCTGTATATTGTCACCCTGCTTATTTAACTTATATGCATAGTACATCATGAGAAACACTGGGATGGATGAAGCACAAGCTGGAATCAAGATTGCCAGGAGAAATATCAATAACCTCAGATATGCAGATGACACCACCCTTATGGCAGAAAGTGAAGAACTAAAGAGCATCTTGATGAATGTGAAAGAGGAGAGTAAAAAAGTTGGCTTAAAGCTCAACATTCAGAAAACTAAGATCATGGCATCTGGTCCCTTCACTTCGTGGCAAATAGATGGGGAAACAGTGGAAACAGTGTCAGACTTTATTTTGCGGGGCTCCAAAATCACTGCAGATGGTGGCGGCAGCCATGAAATTAAAAGATGCTTGCTCCTTGGAAGAAATGTTATGACCAACCTAGATAGCATATTAAAAAGCAGAGACATTCATTCCCAACAAAGGTCTGTCTAGTCAAAGCTATGGTTTTTCCAGTAGTCATGTATGGATGTGAGAGTTAGACTATAAAGAAAGCTGAGCACTGAAGAATTGGTGCTTTTGAACTGTGGTGTTGGAGAAGACTCTTGAGAGTCCCTTGGACTGCAAGGAGATCCAACCAGTCCATCCTAAAGGAAATCCAAAATCCTAAAGGAAATAAGTCCTGAATATTCACTGGAAGGACTGATGCTGAAGATAAAACTCCAATACTTTTTCCCACCTGATGGGAAGAATTGACTCATTTGAAAAGACCCGGATTCCGGGAATGATTGAAGGCAGAAGGAGAAGGGGATGACAGAGGATGAGATGGTTGGATGGCATCACTGACTCAATGGACATGAGTTTGAGTAAACTCCATTAGTTGGTGATGGACAGGGAAGCCTGGTGGGCTGCAGTCCATGGGGTCGCAGAGTTGGACAGGACTGATCAACTGAACTGAACTGAAGAGTAACTAAAGAACCTCTTGATGAAGGTGAAAGAGAATGAAAAAGCTGGCTTAAAACTCAACACTGAAAAAACTAAGATCATAGCATCTGGTCCCATCACTTCGTGGCAAATAGATAGGGAAACAGTCATAGACTTTATTTTCTTGGGCTCCAAAATCACTGCAGACGGTGACTGCAGGCATGAAATTTCCTGTTCTTGGAAGAAAAGCAGTAACAAACCTAGACAGTGTATTAAAAAGCAGAGATATTACTTTGTCAACAAAGCCCCATATAGTCAAAGCTGTTGTTTTTCCAGTAGTCGTGTACAGATGTGAGAGTTGGACCATGAAGAAAGCTGAGTGCCAGAGAAATGATGCCTTCAAACTGTGGTGCTGGAGAAGACTCTTGAAAGTCCCCTGGACAGTAAGGAGATCAAACCAGTTAATCCTAAAGGAAATCAACCGTGAATTTTCATTGGAAGGACTGATATTGAAACTGAAGCTCTAATATTTTGGCCACCTGATGCAAAGAGCCAAAGTATTAGAAAAGACCCTGATGCTGGGAAAGATTGAAGGCGGGTTGAGAAGGGGACAACAGAGGATGAGATGATTGGATGGCATCACTGACTCAATGGACATGCTGTTGCTGCCGCTAAGTCGCCTCAGTTGTCTCCGACTCTGTGCGACCCCATAGACAGCAGCCCACTAGGCTGTTCTGTCCCTGGGATTCTCCAGGCAAGAACACTGGAGTGGGTTGCCATTTCCTTCTCCAATGCATGAAAGTGAAAAGTGAAAGTGAAGTCGCTCAGTCGTGCCTGACTCTTAGCGAACCCATGGACTGGAGCCTACAAGGCTCCTCCATCCATGGGATTTTCCAGGCAAGAGTACTGGAGTGGGGTGCCATTGAAACTCAATGGACATGAGTTTCAGCAAAGTCCAGGAAACAGTGAAGGACAGGGAAGCCTGCATGCTGCAGTCCATGGGGTCACAGAGAGTTGGACACAACTGAGTGAGTGAACAAGAAGTGTTGATAAAACAACTGACCAGGACCCACTGTATAACACAAAGAAATGTACTCCACATTCTGCAAGAACCTATAAAGAAAAAACCCCAAGAAATCATATATACACCTGTAGATGTGAAACAATTTGCAGTAGAAAGAAAAGGAAAAATAAAAACACCCACAAGGTTGTAATTCACTGTGCACTCCAGTTCAAAAGATGGGATGAAACAGAAATAACCAAAGGAAATTCTGATTCTATTCCCCTCAGGACATACTGGTGTCACATCCCTGGAGCCTGACTGGTTTGGGTCCCAAGGCTGGAGTGTCCTGGGGCTGAGGGAGCTGGAAGCATGTAGCAGGCAGTGTATCTCCAGAATGGACCTGGAGTGCCTGTTGCCTCTGGAGAGACCCCAGACTCCAGATACAGGCAGGAGAAATTAAGAGATTGGAATTAACATATACATATTAATATATATATCAAATAGATGATATATCAAATATATCAAACAGGTGATAAAAGTACCTACTGAATTGCATAGAAAAGTTTATTGAACACACTGTAATCACCTATATGCGAAAAAGGACCCCAAAGGAATAATCATCTATGTGTAACTGAATCGAGTTCCTGTATACCTGAAACAAACATCAGAAATCCACTCTATTCCAATAGAAAATAACAAGGAATTTACAGAAAAAAAATGTGGCATGAAGTAGGTGCTTCTGTCTTGTGGCCATTGTCTGTCATAATACCATGAAGAGCTGTGCTGCTGGGAATTTAATATTCACAAGGATTCAGGGGCAGTAAGGTGTGGGTCTCCTGCATTGTAGGCAGACACTTTACCATCTGAGCCAGCAGGGAAGTCCCCCTAAGAAATGTTCTAAGAGTGGTCATTGAAAAAGAATTCAAAACAAGGCAGGCATTAAAGAAGCCAATTTCAAGATGTAAGTTTAAGTCACACATTTTTAAAAATCACGTGAAAAGACGTCAACATCATTAAATATTAGAGAAATGCAATTCTAAAATATAATGAGGTATCACATCACACTGGTAGGAATGGCCATTGCCAAACACTCTACAAACAATAAGTGCTGAGAGGGTGTGCAGACAAGGGAACCCTCCTCCACCGATGCTTGGGATGTAAATGGGTAACAGCCACTCTGGAGGACACCGTGAGGATTCCTTCAACCATGAAAATGAGAATGAAATTAGAAAACATCCTAACACCGAACACAAAATAAACCCCAGAGAGTATAAATATCTAAATGATATGATGTGTGTGTGTGTGTGTGTGTGTGTGTTAGTCGCTCCATCGTGTCCAACTCTTTGCGACCCCATGGACTGTAACCTGCCAGGCTTCTCTGTCCATGAAATTCTCCAGGCAAGAATACCGGAGTGGGTTGCCAGTTCCTGCTCCAGAGAAATGTAATGATGGATACTATCAAATTCTTGAGAAAAATATGAACAGGACACAATTTGACATAAAATGTAGCAAGTTCTTTATGGATCCACCTCTTAGCATAATGAAAAATAAACCACAAATCAGAAAGTGGGGCTGAATTAACCTTAAAAGCATTTGCATACCTAAAGGAAACCTTCAAGGAAAGATAAGAACAATTCTCAGAATAGGAAAAAATATTTGCCAAGGAAGATACCCACAAGGGATTCATCTCCAAAACATACAATCAGCTTGTGTAACTTAATATCAATAATACATACAACCAAGAACAAAATGGGCTAAAGATTGAAATGGTTATTTTTCTGAGGAAGGCCTACAGACTGTACTTAGGCACATGAAAATGTGATCAGCATCACTAATTATTAGAAAAACACAAAGTCCAATGAGTTAAGCACTCATATTGGTCAGAATGGTCATCTCAAAACATCTTAAAGAATAAATTCTAGGACTTTCCTTGTGGTGCAGTATTAAGAATGTGCCTGCCAATACAGAAGACACAGGTTGGAACCATGGTCTCAGAAGACTCCATATAAATAAGGCCACAAAGCCCATGTCACAACTACTAAAGCTGTGCTGTAGAGCCCTTTAACTACAACTACTGAGGCCTCCCACCGCAACTACTGAAGCCTGGTGCTCTAGAGCCCACGTTCTGCAACCTGAAGCCACCACAATGAGGAGCCTGGACAGTGAAACTAGAGAGTAGGCAGCCCCCTTTCACTGCAGATAGAGAAAGGTAGATTTCTGCAACCAAGGCCCAGTGCAACCAAAGACAAATGATTAAATAAAATTATTTAGAAAAGAATAAATGCTGGAGAGGGTGTAAAGAAAAGGAAACCCACCTGCACTGTTGATTGGAATATACATAGGTTCATCCAGTGGGGAGAACAGTATGGAGATTCATTTGAAAAAATAACAGAGAAGTATGTTCAGTTCAGTTCAGTTCAGTCACTCAGTCGTGTCCGACTCTTGGCAACCCCATGAATTGCAGCACGCCAGGCCTCCCTGTCCATCATCAACTCCCGGAGTTCACCCAGATTCATGTCCATTGAGTCAGTGATGCCATCCAGCCATCTCATCCTCTGTCGTCCCCTTCTCCTCCTGCCCCCATTCCCTCCCAGCATCAGAGTCTTTTCCAATGAGTCAACTCTTCACATGAGGTGGCCAAAGTACTGGAGTTTCAGCTTTAGCATCATTGCCTCCAAAGGAATCCCAGGGCTGATCTCCTTCAGAATGGACTGGTTGGATCTCCTTGCAGTCCAAGGGACTCTCGAGTCTTCTCCAACACCACACTTCAAAAGCATCAATTCTTCGGCACTCAGCCTTCTTCACAGTCCAATTCTCACATCAATACATGACCACTGGAAAAACCATAGCCTTGACTAGATGGACCTTTGTTGGCAAAGTAATGTCTCTGCTTTTTGAATATGCTATCTAGGTTGGTCGTAACTTTCCTTCCAAGGAGTAAGTGTCTTTTAATTTCATGGCTGCAGTCACCATCTGTAGTGATTTTTGAGCCCCAAAAAATAAAGTCTGACACTGTTTCCACTGTTTCCCCATCTATTTCCCATGAAGCGATGGGACCGGATGCCATGATCTTCATTGTCTGAATGTTGAGCTTTAAGCCAAATTTTTCACTCTCCACTTTCACTTTCATCAAGAGGCTTTTTAGTTCCTCTTCACTTTCTGCCAGGACCCAGAAAACCCACACCTGGGCATAAATCCAGAGAAAATAAAAATGTAAAAGACACCTTGCAATCTTGGCCCACAGGGTGCAACAACCAAGTCTGGGAAGCAAGCTAATTATAGAAATTTCAGATGAATGGATACACAATGGGGTACATATACACCATGGGGTACATATACACAATACAATATTTCTCAACTATAAAGAGTAGGAAATAATATCAAGTCCAGTCACGGAAAAGAAATTAGAGATCATCGTTCAAAGCGAAGTAAGGGAGACAGTGACAGACAAGCATCATATGATATCACTTCTAGGTATAATCAAAAAATGGATGAAAATGAACTTCTTTCTTAAAGAGACACAGTCTCACAGACTTAGAAAAGAGACATCTGCTCACCAACATAGAAAGCTATGGTGAGGGAGAAATGAACTGCTTCACACTAATATATGCACAGTACTACTCATAAAGTCACCATGACCTACTGTGTAACACAAGGAAACATACGCAACACTGTGTAATTACCTATATGAAAAAAACCCTCAAAAAGTAATGTATATACATCTGTGTAGAAGAGAATCAAGTTATGCTAGATTGAAAAGGAAGAAAAAAGAAGCAACCCATATGATTATAATTCACCTGTATATTCCAGTCAAATTATAGGATTGAAACATTAAAAAGAAAAATAAAAGAAATGCTGACTCATTTTCCCTCAGGCCATAGTGACCTAGGCTGTGGTCACATCCCTGGAGCCTGATTGGATTGGGTCCAAGGCTGGAGTGTCCTGGGGCTGAGGGAGCTCTGAGCATGTGGCAGGCAGTGTGCCTCCACAAATAACCTAGAGTGCTTTTGCCCTCTGCAGAGCCTCCAGATACAGGCGCAAGAAATTAGGTGTTTGGAGTTAACATATACACATTAATATATAATCAAAAAGATAAAAAATGAACTACTGAAAAGCAGAGGGAAGTTTACTGAATACACTGTAATCACCCCTATGCAAAAAAGAACCTAAAAGAGAATAGATAAATGTCTATGTATAACTAAGTTTAATTTCTGTACACTGGAAACAAATACTACATCAGAAGTTGATTCTATTCCAATAGAAAATAGCAAGGAAATTACAGTTAAAAAAAAAGTGACGCATGAAGAAGGGCTGCTGCCTTCTTCTTCACGCGTCACTGTTCATGGTGTAACATGAAGACTTGTGCTGCTAGGCATTTAATACTCATAAGGATCCAAGCTCTGTAAGAAAAAACACACACATCCATCGAGCAATGTCTTAGGAGTGGTCATCAAAAAAGAAGTCAAAAGAAGGCAGATGTTCAAGAGGCCAATTTCAGGTGGTAAGTTTAACTCAAATCCTTTAAAAAAAATTAAAAGATGTCACTATCACAAAATATTAAAGAAATGTAAATCACAACTCCAATGAGGTATTTCCTTACATGATTCACAGTCACCTTTGTCCACAAGTCGACAGTAAGTGCTAGAAGGAGTGTGGGAAAAAGGGAACCTTCCTACACTGTTAGTGGAAAGGTAGTAACAGCTACTATCGAGAAAAGTGTGCAGGTTTTTAAAGAAATGAGAATGAGAATGCAATTAGAATACTCCCTGATGCATATGCAAAAATAAACTCCAAATAGATTAAAGACCTAAATAAAAGTATGGATACAATGAAACTCTGAGGAAAAGAGTAGAACACACTTTGACATAAAACGCAGCAAGTCCTTTTCTGATCCACATCTTAGAATCATGAAAAATAAAAATAAATAAATGGGACCTCAGTTCAGTTCAGTTCAGTTCAATCACTCAGTCGTGTCCGACTCTTTGCGACCCCATGAATCGCAGCACAGCCAGGCCTCCCTGGCCATCACCATATCCCAGAGTTCACTGAGACTCACGTCCATAGAGTCAGTGATGCCATCCAGCCATCTCATCCTCTGTCGTCCCCTTCTCCTCCTGCCCCCATTCCCTCCCAGCATCAGAGTCTTTTCCAATGAGTCAACTCTTCACATGAGGTGGCCAAAGTACTGGAGTTTCAGCTTTAGCATCATTCTTTCCAAAGAAATCCCAGGGCTGATCTCCTTCAGAATGGACTGGTTGGATCTCCTTGCAGTCCAAGGGACTCTGAAGAGTCTTTTCCAACACCACAGTTCAAAAGCATCAATTCTTCGGTGCTCAGCTTTCTTCACAGTCCAACTCTCACATCAATACATGACCACTGGAAAAACCATAGCCTTGACTAGACGGACCTTTGTTGGCAAAGTAATGTCTCTGCTTTGGAGATGGTCAAACAGAAGATGACAAGAGTGAACGTGAGAGAGTCATTTCCTAGGCAGGTTGATAGGGAGTCTAGGGGTCCCCAAAGAGAGAGGGGTCTGGAATTCTCAAGGAGGAAAAAAAGGACAAACTTTTTTTCTTTCTCCACATTCCTTAGGATTATATACCAATAATGTATCCTGCCTAAGGACAGTCTTTGGATTCAACCTTCTGTTATTTTAAAAAGTTAATTATGGGAGTATACCTGGTCTTTACAAGGATGTATCTTGCCTGAGGACAGTGTTATCTTAAAATGTAAATTATGGGAGTAGGTCGGAGGAGGTCTTTACAACCTCCAGACATTCTTTGGATTATATAACCTCATTATTAACACTAGCAAGCGGGTACTCTTTCTGCCCCCTTCTGATGCCTATGTCAGAAGCTTTCTCTATCTTCTTTATACTTTAATAAAACTTTACTACACAAAAGCTCTGAGCGATCAAGCCTCGTCTCTGGCCCCGGATTGAATTCTTCTCCTCCGGGGGCCAAGAATCCCAGTGTATTCGCGTGATTCAACAACAACCTTTCATCTTGGGGGCTCGTCCGGGATCCTTCAGGACAAGGTAAGGATGCTTGGAGCTTTAGTTCTTTGTTTAGCGAACACGTTTTCTGCTGTGCTTTACTAACTCTACCGTGTGCTTGTGTGAATGAATGGCATGCCCTGCGTGAAACAAGTAAGGAGCTCTGCTCTGTGGTTCCACGGTGATCTCATAAGGCTTATGGCAGAAACCTGTCGGGGCGTTATACCGACCTGCCAATGCCAAGAGGCACCCAATGTCTCCTTCGGGAACCGACCAGAAATGGGCAAAGCGTGTGGACCGAACTCTCCTTTCTCGGTCAAACTTTTCGGTCTCTTTGACCATTTCATAACTCCTTGGGAATTAGAAGTACTAACCTAATCTATCGGATCATAGACTTTCAAGGGACTTGTGATCTATACTGTTATTGTGTACTGTGGCTTAGGTCCCAAACTTGGATTGGTAGTCAAGAAAGTGTCTAGCCTCACTAGGAATCGAAAGTTCGGAAGCTAGATGGAGCTCTAGCTCCCAGAACATCTCTGAGGTTAAAGGTTACTCAGATTGGGACTGCGATGGGTTTTTTTTTCTTTGGTAATGCTAGCTCTTAGTGGATCAGAAGAGGCTGTTATACTGGTGTGGTGATGCTTGGAAAGAACATCTCAGTTTTATGTTCGCGTCGGTCTTATTGTAGTCAGGAAATACTCAGGGTCGTGCACAGGCACTCAGGTGACGAATGTTTCCCACAATGGTCTTAGCTTGGGAGGCATTCCGGAAGGTTACTCTGATTCACCCCGGGTGACATCAGAGGCAAGCAAGGTTAAGGGTGAAGAGCTGGACGTCAAGTAGGGATGCTATCAAGTCTACCCCTGGTACATCCCCACCCCATCTCGGTGGTAGAACCGGGAGGGACGAGTACGGCGCCTGCGTCGGTAAGGGACAGACTAAGTCCGACCAGGAAGGAAAAGCTTTTGGTGTAACGTCTGTCTACACCCCCATCTAGAGCAGGGAGGGACGCCTCCGGTAGAAAAAATGGCGCTGGTCGCTTTTTTTCTCTCTTACAGATGGGAGCTAACAATTCCAGCCTCACTCCTTTGAACTGTATCCTGAAAAACTGGGATAGATTTGATCCCCAGGGCTTAAAGAAGACACACCTGGTCTTCCTATGTGATACTGCATGGCCACGGTATCCATTGGAGGACGGCAAACGGTGGCCAGTTGGAGGGTCTCTTAAGTATAATACTGTTCTACAATTAGACCGGTTCTGTAAGGAACAAGGGAAATGGGTAGAAGTAGCATATGTGTTGCCCTTTTTCTCTCTGCGAAATATGCCAGACTTATGTCCTAAGGGTATAGATTTGGGCGTGAAATCTTCAGCTCCCTCCTATCCTCTTACTTTGCCCCCGTACCTGGGACTCCAAACTGGGATTCAAACTGCCCACATGGAGGTCTAAACAACTCCTGTCTCAGTACGACCTCAGACTACTCTGGTTTCAGTAGAAACTCAGACCATCGAAGTAAGAGATGAGATGGAGGACAGGAGACAAAGAGAAGAGGAGAAACAGGTTTCTCCAATCTATCCCTGGGATCATATGCGCAGAGCAGCCAGAGAGACTGAGGAACAGCCACACAAGCTGTTGCCTCTTTATGAAACACCCACCGGGAGAAATAATCAGTCTGTGAGAGTTAATAAGCCTTTCTCTTATTAAGAAATACAAAGAATCAAGGAGGATCTGGGAGACTATTTAGAGGACCCAGAAAAATATATTAGAACTTTTAAAGGTGTTACTCTGCTTTATGACCTCACTTGGAAGGATGTGATGTATATCTTGGGACAAACGCTGACTCCTGAGTCAAAGACTCGAGTTTTGGGAAAAGCGGTTGCTTATGGAGATGAATGGCTTGGTAATGAATCAGTAGGGAAGAGGGAGAACAAGATAGCAGCCCTCCCCACTGGGAATCAGGCGGTCCCAACTATAGAACCAGACTGGGACTACAACACAGCTAAAGGAAGATGGGATCAGAGTCATTTTGTTAGATGTATTCTTGAAGGACTTAGGCAGGCGCGTTCCAAGCCTTTAAACTATGGCAAATTGGCAGACATAGAACAGGAGGAGAAAGAAGCTCCTGGTAAATTCCTAGATAGACTGAGAGAAGGCCTTCGCAGATTCACTGAGATTGATCCCAAAAGTGAAGAGGGAAAAGTGATCTTAAAAGATAGATTTCTTACTCAGTCGGCTCCAGATATCCGCCGTAAGCTATTAAAACAGGCGTATGGACCAAATCAGTCTTTAGATACTCTGTTACAACTGGCTCAGACAGTCTATTATGGTAGGGAATATGAAGAAAAAAAAGAAAGGCAAAAAAAGACAAAGGAAAAGGCGGAAGCCTTCGCCATGGCTATGAAAAAGTTCTTAAACAGCCTGAGAAAAATGCCCAGAGGGGCCCAGGTGAAAAGGGATGGGCTTGCTACTGCTGTGGAAAGGAGGGGCACCTCAAGCGGGATTGCCCTCAGGCATCTAAGCCGCCCCCGGCTCCATGTCCGGTCTGCAAAGGACCACACTGGAAGAGAGACTGTCCCCAGAGGCGTAGGTCTCCGGGGTCAGACTCTCAAGACAATCAGGACTGAAGGTGCCCGGGGGTCCCCACACAAGCTCCCGTCCTAATTACACCTGAGGAACCCCGGGTATTAATAGTTGTGGGGGGCCAATCCGTCGATTTCCTTTTAGATACTGGGGCAACTTATTCTGTGCTTACTGAAGCCCCTGGCCCACTTTCTTCCCGATCCGCTTCCGTAATGGGACTGTCTGGATGAGCCAAAAGGTATTATTTCAGTTATTCTTTATCTTGCAACTGGGATTCTGTGCTGTTTTCACACGAGTTTCTGATTGTGCCAGAATCTCCCTCACCCCTTTTGGGAAGGGATATACTGAGCAAGGTCCATGCCTCTGTTTTCATGAATATGGAGCCCTCCCTTTCTCTCCCTTTAGTTGAACAAAATGTAAATCCTAGAGTATGGGCTGATGGAAAATCTGTGGGTCGAGCACAAAATGCTATTCCTGTAGTTGTTAAGCTCAAAGACCCACACGTATTTCCACATAAGAAGCAGTATCCACTGAAACCTGAAGTTAAAGAAGGGTTAAAACCCATCATCGAAAATTTAAAGGAGCAGAGACTATTAATTCCCTGTAACAGTCCTTGCAACACTCCTATTTTGGGTATAAAGAAATCGAATGGTAAATGGAGACTAGTTCAAGATTTACGAATAATAAATGAGGCTGTAGTTCCTTTACACCCCGTGGTGCCTAATCCTTATACTCTATTGTCTGAAATTCCTGAACGGGCCAAATATTTCTCAGTAATTGATTTAAAGGATGCCTTCTATTCAGTGCCTTTGGCGGAAGAAAGTCAATTCCTATTTGCCTTTGAAGACCCTACGCAGCCAGCTTCTCAGTTAACCTGGACAGTTTTGCCCCAGGGATTTCGTGACAGTCCTCACTTATTCGGACAAAGTTTGTCACGAGATTTACAAAACTTTAATAGCTCTGAAGCAGTGGTGTTACAATATGTAGATGATATTTTGCTCTGTGCTGAGACAGAGGAAGCTTGTTCGCGAGCCTCAAAAGATTTCTTAAACTTTCTGGCAGGCTGTGGTTACAAGGCATCAAGAGAAAAGGCTCAGCTTTGTCAACAATCGGTTAGATATCTGGGCCTAATCATATCAGAAGGGACTAGGGCCATAGGCCCTGAGAGAATTAAACCTATACTAAATCACCCCCTACCTATGACTTTAAGACAATTGAGAGGATTTTTGGGAATCACAGGTTACTGTGGATTCCGGGTTATGGGGAACTTGCCCGGCCTTTATATAAACTTATAGCTGAAACTCAGCAGGCCCAAACCGACAAACTGGTTTGGTCTCCAGAAACTCAAAAGGCTTTTAAGGTTCTTCAGACTGCTCTCCTGCAAGCTCCAGCTCTGAGCTTGCCCACAGGGTCAGAATTTAATTTGTTTGTCACTGAAAGAAAAGGTGTGGCATTGGGAGTTTTGACACAACCCCGAGGGCCTCACCAACAACCTATTGCTTATCTAAGCAGAGAATTAGATGTAGTTGCATGTGGGTGGCCCCACTGCCTAAGAGTAATTGGGGCAACGGCTTTATTAGCACCTGAAGCTTTAAAAATAATTAATGGACAAAACCTTACTGTACTGATTTCTCATGATGTGAGTGAAATCTTAAATTCTAAGGTTAATATTTGGATGACAGACAGTAGGCTTCTTAAGTATCAGTCATTGTTGTTAGAAGGACCAGTAACTAAGCTTAAAGTTTGTGGAAATTTAAATCCTGCCACTTTCCTTCCTGAGAAGGAAAATGAAACACCTGATCACGATTGTTCTCAATTCCTAACCTTAAACTATGCAGCTCGGGAGGATCTAAAGGATACCCCATTAGACAATCCGGACATGGAAATATTTACAGATGGCAGTTCTTTTGTTCAGGATGGAAAGCGTAAAGCAGGTTATGCCGTGGTGACTGCTGAACAGGTTTTGGAAGCAAAATCTCTCCCCCAGGGAACCAGTGCTCAGTTAGTGGAGCTTGTGGCCCTGACCCGAGCTCTAGAGTTAAGCAAAGGGCAGCAGATGGGCCTGATAATCTATGTGAGTCTACTTCTGCTGACTCCAAATATCCTGAGTCTGCTGTTGTATCCTCAAGACAATATATTCCTGTCCTGGGCTCACTCCTATGCTGCATTCCACAATCGGTCTAACTGCTGGGTCTGCGGAGCGCTCCCCTCTTCGTCAGTGGAAGGCTTCCCGTGGTGGACATCCCCACTTCAAGGAAAAGACTTTCTCCAAGTCTGTGAATACCTTCGACAACAATCACATGCGATGCCTCTTCGTCATCTGATGACATCTACCAACCCTAAAATGGACTGGTGCAACACTTTGTACTCTAACTATGGACATAATGTGACTTTTAATTTTGATTATACGTTGTCTCGGTTCAATGACTATTTTGCTACATATAAGGTAAATAGGTCTAGATCTAATGGCTTTTTACCTGACGTTTATCAAATATGGGATGAAGTTACATGGCTAACTCCTGAAAAAGGACGTTTAATATCTACTGCCTTTATATGCTGGGAACAAACAGAGCCGTCCCCAAAAGTTAGCCAACAACTTAATTACAATGATTGGAAACAAATGGGATATTTGTCTCAGGAAACATGCAATGTAATCATTCCTGTGTTTTCCAATCCCAGTTCCGGTTCTCCCTTTGTCTGGCCAGGCACGAATTGGGACTGGATATCTCAGTCGCGCTGGCTTGCTCCAAACGGGACTTATTGGATATGTGGCTCTTACCTATGGGCATGGCTCTTACCTATGGGCATGGCTCCCCCCTGGTTGGATAGGGAGGTGCACCCTGGGTCTAGCCTTTACTCATGGCTTTATATTTTCAGAGCTTCCAGAAAAGCCTGCTAATTTACCCCACCTTAGAACTCGGTGGGCAAGGTCTGTATTTCATTGGTATGATTATTTGGCTGCAGCGTTTGTTCCCTCTTTGGGAACTACAGATGTTATGTTACGAGTGGATGCTTTGACTAATTTTACTCAACAGGCATTACAGGATTCTCAAAAGGCTATTTCAGCTCTTAATGCTGAACAAGCACAAATTAGAAAGGTGGTTTTACAAAACAGATTGGCTCTAGATATTCTGACAGCTGCACGAGGAACTTGTGCCATTATTCATACCCAATGCTGTACATATATACCTGATATGAGCACGAATGTTACTCATTTTACTAACCACATGAACACGATGATTAGGGCCATGGACACTCCTGAAGCCTCAATTGCTTCACTTTGGAAAACGTTAACTAATTCCCCATGGTGGACAACTATCTTAATTACAATAATTCTGGTTGTTTTGTTCTTGCTGTTTGCTCCCTGCATCTGTAATTGTATAACTGGATTTGTTTCTAGCCGCATGAAAGCTTTTAAGTTACAAATGGTTGCTCAAACTCCTGCTACTGCTGTAGCTTCCTCCAGCTACTATTTGGGGCCCCTGGAACAGATATCCTCAATATGAGGATTAGGAGAATATGTTGCCTCACCAATTTAGGGACAGCGCCCCTTATCAGCTTGGAAGCAGTTATGGAACGAGAACAACGCCCCTTTTCCCTAGGCAACATAATTCTCCTAAAAGAAAAGGGGGGAATGAGAGAGTCATTTCCTAGGCAGGTTGATAGGGAGTCTAGGGGTCCCCAAAGAGAAAGGGGTCTGGAATTCTCAAGGAGGAAAAAAAGGACAAACTTTTTTTCTTTCTCCACATTCCTTAGGATTATATACCAATAATGTATCCTGCCTAAGGACAGTCTTTGGATTCAACCTTCTGTTATTTTAAAAAGTTAATTATGGGAGTATACCTGGTCTTTACAAGGATGTATCTTGCCTGAGGACAGTGTTATCTTAAAATGTAAATTATGGGAGTAGGTCGGAGGAGGTCTTTACAACCTCCAGACATTCTTTGGATTATATAACCTCATTATTAACACTAGCAAGCGGGTACTCTTTCTGCCCCCTTCTGATGCCTATGTCAGAAGCTTTCTCTATCTCCTTTATACTTTAATAAAACTTTACTACACAAAAGCTCTGAGCGATCAAGCCTCGTCTCTGGCCCCGGATTGAATTCTTCTCCTCCGGGGGCCAAGAATCCCGGTGTATTCGCGTGATTCAACAACAACCTTTCAAACGTTGACATTCTAGCAATCAGTGAACTAAAATGGACTGGAATGGGTGAATTTAACTTAGATGACCATTATATCTACTACTGCAGGAATCCCTTAGAAGAAATGGAGTAGCCATCATGGTCAACAAAAGAGTCCAAATACAGTACTTGGATGCAATCTCAAAAACGACAGAATGATCTCTGTTCGTTTCCAAGGCAAACCATTCAATATCACAGTAATCCAAGTCTATGCCCCAACCAGAAATGCTGAAGAAGCTGAAGTTGAACGGTTCTATGAAGACCTACAAGACCTTTTAGAACTAACACCCAAAAAAGAT
Organism: Bos indicus x Bos taurus; assembly: GCF_003369695.1. Lineage (NCBI taxonomy): Eukaryota > Metazoa > Chordata > Mammalia > Artiodactyla > Bovidae > Bos > Bos indicus x Bos taurus. Next base: position 27,396,839 of record NC_040096.1, read on the forward strand.
GTCCTTTTCATTATAGGGGACTGGAATGCAAAAGTAGGAAGTCAGGAAACACCTGGAGTAACAGGCAAATTTGGCCTTGGAATACGGAATGAAGCAGGGGAAAGACTAATAGAGTTTTGCCAAGAAAATGCACTGGTCATAGCAAACACCCTCTTCCAACAACACAAGAGAAGACTCAACACATGGCCATCACAAGATGGTCAACACCAAAATCAGATTGATTATATGATTATATTCTTTGCAGCCAAAGATGGAAAAGCTCTATACAGTCAACAAAAACATGACCAGGAGCTGACTGTGGCTTAGATCATGAACTCCTTATTGCCAAATTTAGACTTAAATTGAAGAAAGTAGGGGAAACCACTAGGTCATTCAGGTATGACCTAAATCAAATGGGACCTAATTACCCTTAAAAGCATTGTAACAGCAGAGGAGACCATAAACAAAACAAAAAGACAACCCTCAAAATGCAACTAATATTTGCAAACAAAGACACACATGAGGAATTTATCTCCAAAACACACAAACAGCTTATGCACCTCAATATCAAAGAAACCACCCAATCAAACAGGGGCACAAGATTTAAATGGACATTTCTCCAAAGAAGACATAGAGGTGGCCAGGAAGCACATGAAAAGATGCTCAGCACCTGTATTAGAGAACTGTAAATCAGAAATACAATGTGGTATTGCCTCACATGGAGAAGGCGATGGCACCCCACTCTTGCCTGGAAAATCCCATGGATGGAGGAGCCTGGTAGGTTGCAGTCCATGGGGTCGCTAAGAGCTGGACACGACTGAGCAATTTCACTTTCACCTTTAACTTTCATGCATTGGAGAAGGAAATGGCAACCCACTCCAGTACTCTTGCCTGGAGAATCCCAGGGACGGGGGAGCCTGGTGGGCTGCCGTCTATGGGGTCGCACAAAGTTGGACACGACTGAAGCAACTTAGCAGCAGCAGCAGCAGCAGCATTGCCTTACGTAGGTCAGAATGGTCAGCATCAAAAAATCTACAACAATAAATGCTGGAGAGGATACAGAGGAAAAAGAAACTTCCTCCCTGTTGATGGGAATGAAAATAAGAAATTCACAAAGGAGATCAGACCAAAGGTTCGTTAAAAAAAAAAACCCTAACCCTCTTACACTGTTGGTGGGAATGTGAACTAGTACAGCCACTATGGAGAACAGTGTGGAGATTCCTTAAAAAACTGGAAATAAAACTGCCATATGACCCAGCAATCCCACTGCTTGGCATACATACCAAGGAAACCAAAATTGAAAGAGACATGTGTACCCCAAATGTTCATCGCAGCACTGTTTACAATAGACGGGACATGGAAGCAACCTAGATGTCTATCGGCAGACGAATGGATAAGAAAGCTGTGGTACATATACACAATGGAATATTACTTAGCTATTAAAAAGAATGCATTTGAATCAGTTCTAATGAGGTAGATGAAACTGGAGCCTATTATACAGAGTGAAGTAAGCCAGAAAGAAAAACACCAATACAGTATATTAACGCATATTTATGGAATTTAGAAAGATGGTAACGATGACCCTATATGCGAGACAGCAAAAGAGACACAGATGTAAAGAACAGACTTTTGGACTCAGTGGGAGAAGGCAAGGGTGGGATGATTAGAGAGAATAGCATTGAAACATGTATATTATCATATGTGAAATAGATTGCCAGTCCAGGTTTGATGCATGAGACAGGGTGCTCAGGGCTGGTGCACTGAGATGACCCTGAGGGATGGGATGGGGAGGGAGTTCAGGATGGGGAACACATGTACACCCATGGCTGATTTATGTCAATATATGGCAAAAACCACTACAATATAGTAAAGTAATTAGCCTCCAATTAAAATAAATTAATTTAAAAAAAAGAATGAGCATTGAAAAAAAAAAAAAAACTGAACAGAGAAGTACCATAGGACCAGCAATTCCATTCCTGGGCATAGATCCAGAGAAAACCATAATTTTAAAAGACAGGTGCACCCCAATGTTCATGGCAGCACTATGTACAGTATTCAAAACATGGAAGCAAACTAAGTGGATAAGGATAGATGAATGGGTAAGCAAGATGAGGTAATGCACACAGTGCCATATTACTCAGCCATAAAAGGATGACATCATGCCATGTCCAGCAACAAGGAAGGAAGTAGAGATGATCATACAAAGTGAAGTGAGACAAAGAAAGACAAGTATCATATGATATCACTTAGTGGTAAATTCTAAAAATGGATACAAATGAACTTTTCCAAACAGAAATGGCCTCACAACATAGCAAAACACCTTATGGTTACCAAAAGGGAAAAGTGGTGGGCAATGAGAAATGAGAAGGTGTTGATGAACATATACACACTACTCTTTAAAATAATCAACAAGGACCCCTACTCAATACTGCATAATAAACTATATGGGAAGAGAACCCAAGAAAGGACATGTACACATCTATGCATAAGTGAATCATGTTGTTCACCTAAAACAAAAAAACATACAAACACACTCTACAACATTGCAAGTCACCAACACCAATACAAAAGACAAAATACAAAAAGAGAATGTTGGCTCTATTCCCCTCAGGCCTTGGTGACCTGGGCTGATGTCACATCCCCGAAGCCTGGGCAGGCTTGGTTCCCAAGGATGGACTGTCATGGGGCTGACAGAGCTGGGGAGGGTGTGCCAGCCAATGAGCCCTGCTCCATGGATCTGGTGAGCCTGCTCCCCTCTGCACGGGCCCACCACCTCCAGATGCAGTGAAACTGGGAGGGAAGAGCTTTGAAAAGCCCTGTGGGCTTCCTTTCTCCTGGTGGTGGGGTTCCCACCACCTTAGGGTCTCCCCATCTACGGATGAAAGCACTCTCCACAGAGTGGTGTTTCAGGAATTGGGATTTGTCCAAGGGATAGGGGTAAAGAAGAAAGAAGGAATGGGACATAAGCCTTAAGTGTTTCTTCTGGCACATTCCACTCTAATTGACAATCCAGGAACACGACTTACCCCAAGGCTCTCTTTCCCTCAGTAACCAGAGTTCGGCATAAAGACATGCTGCCACCTTGTGGCCATTTCCCATAACACCAACTTTGAAACCAATGCTCATGGGCACTTAACATTCATTCACAAGACCTGAGGGGCTTAAGTGAAAAAACACCTGCCCTCAAAAAATGTCCTAGGGGAGGTCATCGGAAAAATATTAAAACAGAGAAGTCATTCAAGAAGCCTATTTGAATAAGTAAGTTTAACTCACACTGTTTTAAAAAATCACATGTAAAGACGTCAACATCACTAAATATGAGAGAAATGCAAATCAAAGCTTCAACAAGGCATCACCGCACACCAGTCAGAAAGGCCATAGACATAAATGCTACAAACAATAAATGCTGGAGAGGGTATACAGCAAAGGGAACCTTCCTACACTGATGCTGGGAATGGATATTGGGAGCAGCCACTTGGAGGACATTGGGCAGGTTCCTTAGCATGAAAATGAGAATGAAATTAAACTACTCCCTAACACCAAACATAAAAATATATAGCAAGTAGATTAAAGGTCTAAATAAAAGGACAGATACAATGGAACTCTTGAGTAAAAAAAGCAGAACACAATTTGACATAAAATGCAGCAAGATCTTTTTTGATCCACCTCTAAGAATCAGTACAAATAAAAGAAAAATAAACAAATGGGACATAATAGACATTAAAAGCATTTGCACAACACAGGAAACTATCAGTGAAAGAAAAATACAATCAGAATAGAAAAAAATTCATGCAAAAGAAAATAGCCACAGGAAAATTATCTCTACATATACAAACAACTCATAAAGCTCAATTTTAAAAAAATCCAGTAAAAAATTGGCCCAAGATCTAAATGCACATTTCTCCACAGAAGGCATAGAGATGGCTATGAAGCACAAGAAAAGATTTTGAGCATCACTAGTTCTTAGAGAAAGGCAAATCAATTGTCCAATGAATCAGAATGATCATTTCAAAAATGATATTCTGCAGAGAGAAGAAAACCCTCCCACCGTGGGTTGGAATATAAATGGGTACATCCACTAGGGAGAACACTATGGAAGTTCTCTAAAAAACTAAACATAAAAAAACCTAAGCACAAAAGTACCAAGTAACCCAGCAATTCATACCTAGGCATAGACGAGAGAAACCAAAATTTTAAAAGATACCTGTACCCCAACGATTACAGCAACACTAGGTACAATAGCAAAGATGGGGAAGCAACTTAATGTACAAGGACAGATGAATGGATACAGAAGATGTGGATACACACAATGCAATATTACTCAAATAAAGAGGGATGGATGAGATGACGCCATTTCCAGTTACAGGGAAGAAGCTAGAGATGAGCATACTAAGTGAACTAAGTGAGACAGGGAAAGACAGGTATCACAGGATATCATTTCTGGTGGAACCTAAAAATGGATACAAATGAACTTTTTACAAGAGAATCAGCCTCAGAGACTTAAAAAAGAAACTTATGGTTACCAAAGAAGAAAGTTGAAGGGGGCAGAGAGAAATTAGCTGGTTCAGATAAATATATATAACCATAAAAAATGTGCTGAAGGAATCTTAAGAGTCACAAGTCTGACAGGGCTGTAAACGGACACCCACCCTCAAGAAATGTCTTGGGGGAAATCATCGGAAAAGAATTCCAAACAGGGCCAACTTTCAGGAAAGCAGATTCAAGAGGTAAATTGTGCTCACAAGGTGTAAAATAACACAAGTACATGGAAACATACTTCACATCAGTAATTATTAAATCAATGCCAATCAAAGCTACAATGAAGTATCACTTCACACTGGTCACAATGGCCATCATGGAAAAGATCTGCAAAGAATAAATACTTCAGAGAAAGTACAAAAAAGGGAGTCCTCCCACCATCTTGGTGGGAATGTAAATGGTGAATGAAGACACTATTGAAAACAGCAAGAGTTTCCTTGAACACTAAACATACAGGTATCATATGATCCTGAAATCCCACTCCCAGGTTTAGATCTGGAGAAATTCATCACTCAAAATGACATGTGCACCCCAATTTTCAGGGTAGCACTATTTACAACAGCCAAGACATAGAATCCACCAAAATGTCCACTGACAGAAAAATGAAGACTATGTAGTATATCTATACACTGGAATACTACTCAGTCATTAAACAGGATGAAATAATGATATTGGCCACAGCATGGATGGACTGAGAAATTTTCATACCAAGTGAAGTAAGTCAGAGAAAAAGAAAAATATCCTAAGATATTATGTACAGGTGCAATCTATAAATTCATACCAATGAACTAATGTACAAAACAGAAATGGACTCACAGATTGTGAAAACCAAATTCTGATTATCAAAAGAAAGTTAAAAAGGAGGGATAAATGAAGAGTTTTGATTAATATATAAACACTGCTGCTACTGCTACTGCTGCTAAGTCGCTTCAGTCATGTCCGACTCTGTGCGACCCCAGAGATGGCAGCCCACCAGGCTCCCCGTCCCTGGGATTCTCCAGGCAAGAACACTGGAGTGGGTTGCCATTTCCTTCTTCAATGCATGAAAGTAAAAAGTGAAAGTGAAGTCGCTCAGTCGTGTCTGACTCTTAGCGACCCAATGGACTGCAGCCTACCAGGCTCCTCCGTCCATGGATTTTCCAGGCAAGAGTACTGGAGTGGGCTGCCATTGCCTTCTCTGATATAAACACTAATATTTATCAAATTGATAATCTAATAGGACCTACTGAATAGAGAAGGGAACTCTATTGAAAAAACTGTAATAGCTTATATGAGGAAAAAAATGGAAAAAAAAGAATAGATATACTTCTATATAAAATCGAATCAAGTTCCTATACACATAAAACCAAAGAAACAATGGAAATCAACTCTAGTCCACTATAAAATAAAAATTAAATTACAAAGTAAATTATCTGAGCTTGGTGAAGGGGAAATCATATAGTAGTGACACTATGAATTAGACATGTGATATGCTATTATATTAATATGACACCTCCAAAGGTTTTCACTCAGCAGAACACACAGCAGCAACCCACTAAGGTGCCTGACCTCATATGAATGCAACAAGATGAAGAAAAAGGACCACAGGTTAATCAGGGCAACACCTTCAATTCAGATGTTGGGAATCTCAGAGTGGACAGGACACACTGCAGGTAAAGACCAGATATGTGGTCTCAAGGTACAGGATCTTATCCCATGTGGAGGGGGTTGCTGCTGCTGCTGCTGCTGCTAAGTCACTTCAGTTGTGTCCGACTCTATGTGACCCTGTAGATGGCAGCCCACCAGGCTCCCCTGTCCCTGGGATTCTCCAGGCAAGAACACTGGAGTGGGTTGCCGTTTCCTTCTCCAATGCAGGAAAGTGAAAAGTGAAAGTGAAGTCGCTCAGTCATGTCTGACTCTTAGCGACCCCATGGACTGCAGCCTTCCAGGCTCCTCCATCCATGGGATTTTCCAGGCAGGAGTACTGGAGTGGGGTGCCATTGCCTTCTCTGTGGAGGGGGTGAGACCACACAATCCCCTGACTCTGCACCTGGGGTCCCACAACCCTTGGTTAGGACACCAGGACTCTGCTGGTTGGGCCCCTAAGGTGAAAACAAGTGGGCTCCTGTAACCTCCTGGGAAGGTGTAAAGTAGTGTAGAGTCAATCTCCTCTCCCCACATTTGTCCCAGGGAAGACCTCCTCTTTTCCCTTTGGTTCTATGTGATATTAACTGTTTTTATGGCTGTCATGATAATGTTGAACACACTACTTTGTTTCTGGCAGGCTCAGTCCTTTCTTGTTCTACTGAGGTGTTGAGAAGACAAACACGAGGTGCAGGGCTGGAAGACGAGGGGTAAGTCTGGTCTCTGCTGAGTAGGGATGGCCGATTGGAAGGAAATCACAGCAGCAACCTCACCTGCTGCCCATTGACTTTTTGCCTGATCCGTGTGCCCTGCAATCAATTCACCAGGTAAGCCTACCTCCCCGCCATGCTCATCCTGGTGAATTGGAGTAATTACCAGGTAGACATCTGAGGAAGCTCCAGGAGCCCCAGGGAGGGTGAACCTTGCAGGGGTAAAGAGACAAACAGGCACAGGCCTGTATAAAGTGAATACTGTAAAGCATGAATTCCTAAACACCAGTGAAGCTCTCGTGTATTCTTCCTTTTTCTTAGTTGTGTGTGTGTGGTCTCCCCATACATATAATCCTGACCCATGCAAATGGAATGAGGCTCACACAGTGCCTAGTCCCCAACCTGGGGTCACACATCCCCTTGGTTAGGACACCATGGCTGTGGTCAGTGGACCCCTAATGTGTAAACAAGCCAGGTCTCTGGGGCCTCCTAGGACCCTAGAAAGAAGTGTAGGGACCATCTCCTCTCCCCTCAATTGTCCCTGAGAAGTCAGGCCCCTCCTGTTTTCACTTTGGTTCTGTGTGATTTTTTGCTGGTTTGAATGCTCATGCTAGAGGTGAACACAGTACCTCGGTTCTGGCAGGCTCTTTCTTGTCCCGCTGAGGTGCTGAGAAAATAGGAGATCTGGGCTGAAAAACGTGGGGCAGCTCTGTTCTCTTCAGAGTAGAGAGTCAACTGGAAGGAGATCACAGCAGCAACCTCACCTGCTGCCCATTGGCTTTTTGGCCAATCCCTGTGCCCTGGAATCAATTCGCCAGGTGAATCTGCCTCCCTACTGAACTTGAATGTGCTGGAAAATTGAAATGATTACCAGGTAGCCCACCTGAGGGGTCTCCAGGAGCCCCAGGGAAATGAACCTGGCAGGGGACAGACTAGGAGCCTGACCGCAGCACTGACCCCCGGGAGGGCCAGGGAGGCCCACTCAGAGGAGAGCACGGTTCCCAGAGAGGCCCACCCTGGCCGCAGACCCCAGACATCTGAGCACTGACGCTCAGATGCAGGCGTGGAGTTTCCAGACAGAGGCCAGGCCAGGCCTCCACCTGGGTCTCCATGTCCCAGCACACAAAGAACAGTCAGGATTAAATGTCCTCATTGTAAAAAGTGCATGGTCAAGTCTCAACATCGTCAGTGTAGACTTAGAGAGGTCTAAATCTACCATGTAGATGGAACTTGGTCAGGTTCAAACTAGTTTAGGGCTGGTCTCCCAGGAGGCACAGGTCACACACATGCAGGGTCTCTCATCGTTGGACGGGGGATCACCCTCATGTGGGAGCTAGGATGTACATTTCTTGAAGAAGAAATCATCACTCGGCTCCACACTTCACCCACATCAGGAAACTGAAAGAATCTTGTCATTAAACATCTCAATAGGCAAAACAACATTACCAATTTCTCTAGCCACATGATGGTCAGAATCCAGGGGAGATCCAGGAATTTCTTAGAGTGCAGCCCAGTGTCCTGTAAAGACAGACAGGAAGTGACCTGATTCCAGCATCCCAGGCTTCCAGTAGGAGGCGACCACACTAGAAGCCTCTGGAAAAGTATATTCTTCGTCAGAATAAAAATATATTGTTGAAATTGCAAACATCAGTTCAGTTCAGTTGCTCAGTCGTGTCCGACTCTTGGCGACCCCATGAATTGCAGCACGCCAGGCCTCCCTGTCCATCACCAACTCCCGGAGTTCACTCAGACTCACGTCCATCGAGTCAGTGATGCCATCCAGCCATCTCATCCTCTGTCGTCCCCTTCTCCTCCTGCCCCCAATCCCTCCCAGCATCAGAGTCTTTTCCAATGAGTCAATTCTTCACATGAGGTGGCCAAAGTACTGGAGTTTCAGCTTTAGCATCATTCCTTCCAAAGAAATCCCAGGGCTGATCTCCTTCAGAATGGACTGGTTGGATCTCCTTGCAGTCCAAGGGATTCTTAAGAGTCTTCTCCAACATCACAGTTCAAAAGCATCAGTTCTTCAGCGCTCAGCCTTCTTCACAGTCCAACTCTCACATCCATACATGACCACAGAGAAAACCATAGCCTTGACTAGATGGACCTTTGTTGGCAAAGTAATGTCTCTGCTTTTGAATATGTTGTCTAGGTTGGTCATAACTTTCCTTCCAAGGAGTAAGCGTCTTTTAATTTCATGGCTGCAATCACCATCTGCAGTGATTTTGGAGCCCCCCAAAATAAAGTCTGACACTGTTTCCACTGTTTACCCATCTATTTCCCATGAAGTGATGGGACTAGATGCCATGATCTTCGTTTTCTGAATGTTGAGCTTTAAGCCAACTTTTTCACTCTCCTCTTTCACTTTCATCAAGAGGCTTTTTAGTTCCCCTTCACTTTCTGCCATAAGGGTGGTGTCATCTGCATATCTGAGGTTATTGATATTTCTCCCGGCAATCTTGATTCCAGCTTGTGTTTCTTCCAGTCCAGTGTTTCTCATGATGTACTCTGCATATAAGTTAAATAAGCAGGGTGACAATATACAGCCTTGACGAACTCCTTTTCCTCTTTGGAACCAGTCTGTTGTTCCATGTCCAGTTCTAACTGTTGCTTCCTGACCTACATACAAATTTCTCAAGAGGCAGATCAGGTGGTCTGGTATTCCCATCTCTTTCAGAATTTTCCACAGTTTATTGTGATCCACATAGTCAAAGGCTTTGGCATAGTCAATAAAACAGAAATAGATGTTTTTCTGGAACTCTCTTGCTTTTTCCATGATCCAGCAGATATTGGCAATTTGATCTCTGCTTCCTCTGCCTTTTCTAAAACCAGCTTGAACATCAGGAAGTTCACGGTTCACATAGTGCTGAAGCCTGGCTTGGAGAATTTTGAGCATTACTTTACTAGCGTGTGAGATGAGTGCAATTGTGCGGTAGTTTGAGCATTCTTTGGCATTGCCTTTCTTTGGGATTGGAATGAAAACTGACCTTTTCCAGTCCTGTGGCCACTGCTGAGTTTTCCAAATTTGCTGGCATATTGAGTGCAGCACTTTCACAGCATCATCTTTCAGGATTTGAAATAGCTCAACTGGAATTCCATCACCTCCATTAGCTTGGTTCATAGTGATGCTTTCCAAGGCCCACTTGACTTCACATTCCAGGATGTCTGGCTCTAGGTCAGTGATCACACCATTGTGATTATCTGAGTCGTGAAGATCTTTTTTGTACAGTTCTGTGTATTCTTTCCAGCTCTTCTTAATATCTTCTGCTTCTGTTAGGTCCATACCATTTCTGTCCTTTATCGAGCCCATCTTTGCATGAAATGTTCCCTTGGTATCTCTAATTTTCTTGAAGAGATCTCTAGTCTTTCCCATTCTGTTGTTTTCCTCTATTTCTTTACATTGATCACTGAGGAAGGCTTTCTTATCTCTTCTTGCTATTCTTTGGAACTCTGCATTCAGATGTTTATATCTTTCCTTTTCTCCTTTGCTTTTCACTTCTCTTCTTTTCACAGCTATTTGTAAGGCCTCCTCGGACAGCCATTTTGCTTTTTTGCATTTCTTTTCCACAGGGGTGGTCTTGATCCCTGTCTCCTGTACAATGTCATGAACCTCATTCCATAGTTCATCAGGTACTCTATCTATCAGATCTAGGCCCTTAAATCTATTTCTCACTTCCACTGTATAATCATAAGGGATTTGATTTAGGTCATACCTGAATGGTCTAGTGGTTTTCCCTACTTTCTTCAATTTAAGTCTGAATTTGGCAATAAGGAGTTCATGATCTGAGCCACAGTCTTGTTTTTGCTGACTATATAGAGCTTCTCCATCTTTGGCTGCAAAGAATATAATCAATCTGATTTTGGTGTTGACTATCTGGTGATGTCCATGTGTAGAGTCTTCTCTTGTGTTGTTGGAAGAGGGTGTTTGCTATGACTAGTGCGTTCTCTTGGCAAAACTCTATTATTCTTTGCCCTGCTTCATTCCGTATTCCAAGGCCAAATTTGCCTGTTACTCCAGGTGTTTCTTGACTTCCTACTTTTGCATTCCAATCCCCTATAATGAAAAGGACATCTTTTTTGGGTGTTAGTTCTAAAGGTCTTGTAGGTCTTCATAGAACCGTTCAACTTCAGCTTTTTCAGCGTTACTGGTTGGGGCATAGACTTGGATTACTGTGATATTGAATGGTTTGCCTTGGAAATGAACAGAGATCATTCTGTTGTTTTTGAGATTGCATCCAAGTACTGCATTTCGGACTTTTTGTTGACCATGATGGCTACTCCATTTCTTCTGAGGGATTCCTGCCCACAGTAGTAGATATAATGGTCATTTGAGTTAAATTCACCCATTCCAGTCCATTTTAGTTCACTGATTCCTATAATGTCGACATTCACTCTTGCCATCTCTTGTTTGACCATTTCCAATTTGTCTTGATTCATGGACCTGACATTCCAGGTTCCTATGCAATATTGCTCTTTATAGCATTGGACCTTGCTTCTATCACCAGTCACATCCACAGCTGGGTATTGTTTTTGCTTTGGCTCCATCCCTTCATTCTTTCTGGAGTTATTTCTCCACTGATCTCCAGTAGCATATTGGGCACCTACCGACCTGGGGAGTTCCTCTTTCAGTATCCTATCATTTTGCCTTTTCATACTGTTCATGATTTGCAAACCTAAAAGATTCTTAAAAGCTTGGCCCTAATCATTGCACTTCTCATTGGTTCCTTTGTATTCAGATTTTTTGGGTAGAAACAAGCCATCATTTGAAATTAGTTTCTTCTAATTCTGTTATTTGTTGTTATATGAATGAAAGGTCACATTTAAAAAAAAATAAGAATTTTTCTGCAAAAAATACTGACTCAAAGAGCCCATAAGCTGCATGTACTTTGCGTTCTAATAGTTTCATTTTCCTCCCTGAAGAAACCTGAACAAATATGCCTCCTGATTTTGTTAAATTTTATTTATTTTTTAATTGATGGATAATTGCCGTACAGAATTTCGTTGTTTTCTGTCAACTATCAACATGAATCAGCCATAGGTACTCAGATGTCCCCTCCCTCTTTTTTTTTTTTAATTTTATTTAATTTTTAAACTTTACATAATTGTATTAGTTTTGCCAAATATCAAAATGAATCCACCACAGGTATACATGTGTTCCCCATCCTGAACCCTCCTCCCTCCTCCCTCCCCATACCATCCCTCTGGGTCATCCCAGTGCACTAACCCCAAGCATCCAGTATCGTGCATCGAACCTGGACTGGCATCTCGTTTCATACATGATATTTTACATGTTTCAATGCCATTCTCCCAAATCTTCCCACCCTCTCCCTCTCCCACAGAGTCCATAAGACTGTTCTATACATCACTGTCTCTTTTGCTGTCTCGTACACAGGGTTATTGTTACCATCTTTCTAAATTCCATATATATGCGTTAGTATACTGTATTGGTGTTTTTCCTTCTGGCTTACTTCACTCTGTATAATAGGCTCCAGTTTCATCCACCTCATTAGAACTGACTCACATGTATTCTTTTTAATGGCTGAGTAATACTCCATTGTGTATATGTACCACAGCTTTCTTATCCATTCATCTGCTGATGGACATCTAGGTTGCTTCCATGTCCTGGCTATTATAAACAGTGCTGCGATATCACCTCCCTCTTGAACCTCCCTCCTACCTCCCTCTGCATCCCACCCCTCTAGGTTGTTAGAAAGACCCTGTTTGAGTTCCCTGAATCACACAGCAATTTCTCATTGGCTGTTTTACATATGGTATTGTAAGTTTCCATGTTATTCTCTTCATACATCTCACCCCTGATATTTTTGCTTCTCTGTTCAAACTGAGCTAAAATGAAATTGACATTCCTATCAACAAGAGTTTTTTAGTTTTGAGATGTCATACCAGGGTAACAGGGACTGGAGAAAATGGAACGTTCCTACGCTACTGGTAGGCAAACCACATCGTTAAAATAAACCTTTGGGTGTTGGTTCGAGTACATGCCAGAATATTGTCTGAAGTGTTAGTTGCTTAGTCGTGTCCAACTCTTTGTGACTCCCATGGACTGTAGCCCTCCAGGTTCATCTGTCCATGGGATTCTCCAAGCAGGAATCTTGGAGTGGGTAGCCATTCCCTTCTCCAGGGGATCTTCCAGACTCAGAGATTAAGCCCAGGTCTCCTGCATTCCAGGCATATTCTTTACTGTCTGAGCCACCAGAGAAGCCCAGAATATTGTGCAGACCCCAATTAAAACTGTCTAAAATTTTCACTGGCAGGGTCACCACCTTTGGGCATAAGGATGTCCTGCAGTCTTCTGACAGTTCCCCACAGCAGCAACCTTAAAGGTTTCACTTCTGAATACTTAATATTCACAAAAATTGCTGGGCTTTAAATGACACTTGATATCAAGAAGTCTCCAGAGCTAAAGAATAAAAGATGCAAAAAAAAGGTCAAACTATCAGAAGAAAATACCAAGAGGTAAATACAGTCTCTAAGTTTTTCTTAAGAAAGCACAGGAAAAGGTTCTCAGGTGAATAATTAGACACAGGACAATCAAAATGACAACAATGTATGGCCATAGAGAAGTCCAAAAGATCACTCTCAAAAATTTTAGAGACAAAGAATGCGAGAGTCCGGTGAAGAAAAAAGACCCTTAGATAGTGCTGGTGAATGTATATTGGTAATGTTCATTGGAGGACATATGTAGATGTGCATTTTTAACAGCTGAGACAGACAGACCCTATAATCTGGCAGTCCAACTGCTGAGAGTGTATGAGGAGAAAACCAGATTTTAGAAAACTCGTGCACATAAGCACACACTGCAGCAGTTCACAAAACAGCCCAGATATGGAAGTAAGCAAATGTACATGGACAGATGAATGGATAAAGAAAAAGGAATACATACATGCAAAGAAATATGGTTCTGACTTTAAAAAATGAGATAATGCCAACTGCAGGGACACAGATAAATCTAGAGGTAATATCATTAGGTAAAGTCAGTTAGATGGAGAGAGAGAATTATTATATGATATCATGTACTGGGAATAGGTACTCATAGCATGCGTGCATGCTAAGGCACTTCAGTACTATGTGCTTATTGACGTGTGAAATAAGAAACAGTCTTAGGCAATAAACTTATGGTAACCCATGGGGAATGGTGGGAAAAAAGGCATAAATTAGGAGGGAGGAAATAACTCATACCCACAAATACATAAAAAATAAGTGATCAACATGGGCCTACTTGAGAAAGTGTGTTGGACTAAACACACTGTAATAACCTACATGATAAAAAACACAAAAGATGAATAGATACAGAAATAAGTATAACTGAACAAGATTTTGTACATCTATAACATAATCTTGTAAGTCATTTTTAGTCCAATTAAAAATACATATTAGGGGAAACAAAAGTATTAAAGAGACCCAAGTTTGGGTGGCTTCTTCTCACATATTCCACTCTAGTTTACAACTGGGCTCTAAGACTATAACTCCGGCCTTGGATCCCATAGTAACAAAACTTGGGCATGAAGGTGTTCCTCTGCCTTGTGTCCATTTTTCAAAACAGCAACCTAAAACTACTGCTCTAAGTTACTTCATACTCACAAGCAGTGCTGGGATCTAAATGATCAGATCAGATCAGATCAGATCAGTCGCTCAGTCATGTCCGACTCTTTGTGACCCCATGAATTGCAGCACCCCAGGCCTCCCTGTCCATCACCAACTCCTGGAGTTCACTGAGACTCACATCCATCGAGTCAGTGATGCCATCCAGCCATCTCATCCTCTGTCGTCCCCTTCTCCTCCTGCCCCCATTCCCTCCCAGCATCAGAGTCTTTTCCAATGAGTCAACTCTTCACATGAGGTGGCCAAAGTACTGGAGTTTCACCTTTAGCATCATTCCCTCCAAAGGAATCCCAGGGCTGATCTCCTTCAGAATGGACTGGTTGGATCTCCTAGCAGTCCAAGGGATTCTTAAGAGTCTTCTCCAACACCACAGTTCAAAAGCATCAATTCTTCGGCACTCAGCCTTCTTCACAGTCCTACTCTCACATCCATACATGACCACAGAAAAAACCATAGCCTTGACTAGATGAACCTTTGCTGGCAAAGTGATGTCTCTGCTTTTGAATATGCTATCTTAGGTTGGTCATAACTTTCCTTCCAAGGAGTAAGCGTCTTTTACATGACCTTAAAAAATTTTCAAGGGAATCCCATCAAAACAAGTTAAAAGTTGGCAGACTTTCAAGAAAAATACTTTCAACTGTAAATTCTCGTCACACTGTTTTAAAAAAAAAACCCAAGTTGCTGAACATCGTGATCTATGAGAGATGTGTGAGTCAAGAGTATAATGAGGGATCACTCTGCACCAATGTGAAAGGCCATTGTGAACATTCTGCAGAGAAGAAACAGTGAAAATGCAGAGACAATGGAACCCATTTATGTTGCTTGTAGCAGGTAAAAGATAAAAATAGTACAGAGATGAAAATGGAACTGCCTTAAAAAAATAAAAATAAAGCTACTATAAGATCCTGCAGAAGCACTCCAAGGAATATTTGAAAAGAAGACAACATTTTGAAACGCACATGCAACCGAGTTTGCACTGGACTACACTTTACAATAGCCAAAAAATGGAAGTAAACATATTGTCAGTGGGGAGATAAATGGATAAAGAAAAAGAGACCCATGTACACAATGGAATATAACTCTGCCAGAAGAAAATTAAATAATGTAATTTTCAGGAACACTGAGTTTGCTCAGACTCATGTCCACTGAGTCGGTGATGCTCTCTAACCATCTCTTCTACAGTCGCCCCTTCTCTTTTCGCCTTTGATATTTCCCAGCATCAGGGTCTTTTCCAATGAGTTGGCTCTTCACATCAGGTGGCCAAAGTAATGGAACTTCAGCTTCAGCAACAGTCCTTCCAGTGAATGTTCAGGTTTGATCTCCTTGCTGTCCAAGGGACTCTCAAGAGTCTTCTCCAGAACCACAATTCAAAAACATCAGTTCTTCAGTGCTCTGCCTTCTTTATTGTCTAGTTCTCACATCTGTACATGACTACTGGAAATACCATAGCCTTAACTATACAGACCTTTGTTGGTAAAGTGATGTCTTTGTTTTTTAACACACTGTCTAGGTTTGTCATCGCTTTCCTGCCAAGAAGCAATAGGCTTCTAATTTCATGGCTGCAGTCACCATCCACAGAGATTTCAGAGCCCAACAAGAGGAAATCTGTCACTGCTTACACCTTTTCCCCTTCTATTTGCCATGAAGTGATGGGACTGGATACCATGGTCTTAGTGTTTTTAATGTTGAGTTTTAAGCCGGCTTTTTCACTGTCCTCCTTTGCCCTCATCAGGAGGGTCTTTAGTTCCTCTTCGCTTCCTGCCATTAGAGTGGTATCATCCACATACCTGAAGTTGTTGAAATTTTTCCTGGCAATCTTGATTTCAGCTTATAACTCATCCAGCCTTGCATTTCTCATGATGTGCTCTGCACATAAGTTAAATAAACAGGGCGACAACAAAAACAGCCTTGCCGTACTCCTTTCTCAGTCCTGAACCAGTCAGTTGTTTCATACAAGGTTCTAACTGTTGGCTCTTGACCCGCATACAGGTTTCTCTGTATGTGGAGACAGGTAAGATAGTCTGGTATTCCCATCTCTTTAAATAAGAGTTTTCCACAGTTTGTTGTGATCCACACAGTCAAAGGCTTTAGCATAGTCAATGAAACATAAGTAGACGTTTTTCTGGAATTCCCTTGCTTTCTCTATGATCCAGCGAATGTTGGCAATTTGATCTCTGGTTCCTCTGCCTTTTCTAAATCTAGCTTGAATATTTGGATGTTCTTCACATAATGCTGAAGCCTAGTTTGGAGGGTTTTGAGCATAACCTTACTAGCATGGGAGATGAGTACAATTGTCTGGTGGTTTTGAACATTCTTTAGTACTGACCTTCTTGGGGACTGGGATGAGGATTAACCTTTCCCAATCCTGTGGCCACTGCCACGTTTTCCAAATTTGCTGACATTTTGAGTGCAGTACTTTAATAGCATGCTTTAGGATTCTAAATAACTGCTGGAATTTCATCCCCTCCACTAAGCTTTATTGGCTAAAAATAAAGTGCTTAGTGCTTCCTAAGGCCCACTTGTCGACTTTACAATCCAGGATGACTGGCTCTGAATTCACAATCTAGGATGACTGGTTCTGAGTGAGAGACTACACCATTGTGGTTATCGGGGGTCATTAAGATCTTTTTTGTACAGTTCTTCAGTGTATTCTTTCTATCTCTTCTTGATCTCTTCTGCTTCTATTAGGTCATTATCACTTCTGTACTTTACTGTGCCCATCTTTGGATGAAATATTCCTTTGATATTTCTAATTTTCTATGTCTACTGACTAAAAAAAAAAATCACCTATCTATGTACCCACTAGATTAGGCACCAAGTTTGCCACAAAACTTCCTGTTTATAATCTAGCACTAGCCCCCAAAATAAAGAGCCTGTGAACATGCACTGCTACAGAAGAACAAAAATTCTGAGGTCAACACTTTATCCTTAAACAGTTTGCTCTAAAAAAATTCTCTAAAACATCCTTAGAAAGCCCTTTGTCCCAGATATATAGCCATGTGGCTGTCAGGTGTTCTCTATGCCTCCATCCTGCCCCTCTTTACACACAGCAGACACACTGTACTCAACCCCATTTCAGAACAGGAATAATTTATTTCTCTGAATATGACTTTAATAATATTCCAGAAGTATTCAGTAGTCAAAGTTTTCTCCAAATCAAGAAAAAAGAATCCAACATAATCAGCAAATATTTTGTGTGTGTATCCATGTATATACACACATGTAATTTAAAAAATCTCTTTCTGTAATTTAGTTCTGACTTCTAAGTGACAGAAGCAGTGAAAGACTCGATGTTGGAGCACCCTGTGATAAGGCTTTTTCAGGGTGATCAGTTTCTTGTGAATTATTCATTAGGCTTGCTCCAATTCCACAAGGACTCCACCACAGTCACTAGGATGGAGAAAGATCACTGGTTTTCCATGTGCTCCTATTTTGGCCTCTTCACTTAAAATACGAATCTTCTTTTCTTTCAAATCCATCACAGCCACATTTATATTATCCACCTTGAGAAAAGGAAATAAACAAGAACACATCTGAGATCATAAAAATACCAAACTATAGTATCGTAAGACATAGAAGAAACTTTGCAAACGTGTGTCTAACTCCTCTGCCTTTGGGCAGAACCATTCTTTAACCATCACAAAAATGAGAGTTTGCTAAATTTTCCTAGGTGAGCAACCATAGTGCTTAAGCATTTTCTCCATTAGTAAACATTTCTCCTTAGGACCTAAATGATGTCTGCTTCACTTCATGGCATGTTCTTGTTGCAGCACTATTGATGATTCTTCACAAGTTATTTTTCCTAAGAGTCTTGGCTTCCTCATTTACAAGAGAGAGATGAGGTCCACCATATATATAGCTAAGAGTTCAAAATGAGATAACAGATGAGAAGCTCTGAGCACAGTTTGTAGAAGGTACTCAACAGATATGAGTGCCTCCCTGATCTCCAAACCGCCCATCTGCCAAACTGTCTGATTATTACTTTTATTTTGGCCATGCAGTATGACATGTGGGATTTTAGTCCCATGACCAGGGATCAAACCTGTGCCCCTTGCACTGGAAGTGTGGATTCTTAACCACTGGACTACCAAGGAAATAACCGGTTATTACTTTTGAGATCAGAACTTCATATACATGAAAATCACTATTAAACTGTCACCAAAATATCTTTCACCATTCTTGAAAAATCCAGACATGTATAATTTTGCAAATCTCTTCTAAGCCATTTCTATTTTCTTCATATTTATTGGTAGTCTAGAAAGGATCAAATGTGTTTCTGAATACTTGATGGAAGAGTGGTTTTTCTCATTTCTGAGGGCTTCTCAGGTGGTGTTAGCATAAAGAACCCACCTGCCAATGCAGGAGACATAAGAGACACAGGTTTGATCCTTGCGTCCAGGAAGATCCCCTGGAGAAGGACATGACAACCTACTCCAGCATTCTTGCCTGGAGAATGTCATGGACAGAGGGTCCTGGAGGACTACAGTCCATAGGGTCACAAAGAGTCAGGTGCAATTGAGCGACTTAACACGTACCTGTCTTAGAAAGTCATCCTCCTAGACTGGGAACCCAGTAAGTAGATAGAAAAGGATAGTAAGAATCCCTACATTCTGAGGCAGTTCTACATCACCCTGGAGTTTAATGATCTAACAGCTTCACAAACAATTAAAAAAAATACAAAGCCCCAGAGAGGATAACATCCATGTAAACAAATATAGACTTAACAAATTTCACATTTATACAGACTTATTTTCAAAGAGCCAAGGATTACATACTGCCTTTTAAAACTGGTTGAACAATGGATGAGGATACCAAATGTTACTAAAAATAAACTATAATTTCTTCAAACAGAGTACATTCTTTCTGAACACAAGCACTCGGTGGAGGATATGCAGTAGGTTCTCTAATATGTTTGCAATGTGAACTGAATAAATACTTGTGTTCACGCTGGAATCCAAACCCCCTCTTTCCTGGACTGAGAATGAAGCCTAACTATTAATTATGTCATTTTTAAAATCAAGAGACCTATCCTACCAAAATAATGTAAATCAAAGCATAATTAATACTGCTGATATTCCAAAAGCAAGTTTTCAGAACATGAACATTTATGGATAAAGCCTCTCTAAAGAGACTGTTCTTGTCTAACATTTTTTTTCCCCAGAAATTGTTAGCAGATGCAACTGAGAAGATGTGAGAAATCACAGTCGGTAATTGAATATGTATTGCCTTTGTAATACAGGTCAAGTTATTAAAATTTTAAAGGTAGAAAATAATTATAATACTTAGCATGTATATGGAAATTCTTACTTTATAAAGTCTTGTCACTTGCTTCTTCTAATTGCCTTGTGACAAGGAAAACAGTGTATTCCTACTGCACAGAAGGTGCACATGATCAGTAAATACCATAGCAAGAACGCAAACCTGTTTTGGCCAACTTCAGTGGATGCTGCTGCTGCTGCTAAGTCGCTTCAGTCGTGTCCGACTCTGTGCGACCCCATAGACAGCAGCCCACCAGGCTCCCCCGTCCCTGGGATTCTCCAGGCAAGAACACTAGAGTGGGCTGCCATTTCCTTCTCCAATGCATGAAAGTGAAAAGTGGAAGTGAAGTCGCTCAGTCGTGTCTGACTCTTCGAGACCTCGTGGACTGCAGCCCACCAGGCTCCTCCATCCATGGGATTTTCCAGGCAAGAGTACTGGAGTGGGGTGCCATCGCCTTCTCCAACTTCAGTGGATAGTGACAGTTAAATCCAAACTTCAGTGAGACATATTTTCATTATGATTTGCAGTCTTCTAGAGGGAAAGAGACTATATCTATCGATCCATCTTTGAAGAGGACCAATATTACTATGATTTTTTCCAGTAGTCATGTACAGACATGAGAGTTGGACCATAAAGAAGGCTGAATGCTGAAGAATTGATGCATTCGAACCTGGATGCTAGAAAAGACTCTTGAGAGTCCCATGGACTGCAAGGAGATCAAACCAAATTGAAGAAATTTAAAAAACATAAAAGACATTTTAAAAGAGAAATTTACAACACCAAGGATTAAAGTAACTAAATACCTCAATGCAGACATGGTGCATCCCTCCAGCCTTGTTTTTCTTTAGGAATCCTGCAATTGGACTGTCACTTCCCAGTGGGTGCAGCAGCTCCATCTTGGTGTTTCCCAGGTTGACAAAAACGACGGACACTCCATGCTCTGGAAGAGGGACCGGCTCACCCACCTCAGCCCCCAGAACATTTTTGTAAAATGCTCTGGCCTTTTCCAAGTCTGGCACTGCGACTGCAACATGGTTGAGTCGACCCAGGTTCCATACAGGGCCAGCCCCTGGGTGTGAGGACAGTGACGCGGAAGTTCTTACTGTTGAAACTGGAGTCCGAAGTCTGGGGAAAAGCCCTGAAAAATTGAACTGCCATTGACATCCCTCTTTTGAGAATTGATGTTTTTCTAAAATTAATTTTTAAAAATACATGTAAAAATTATTTACTCATTCTTTTTAATTAGGGAAATTAAATCAGAGGAGATAAATGAAAAACGTACATCAGAATTATTCATCTTGCTCTGAAATAACTGTCTGGAATTAAAAGGCTAATTCTGAACTTTTTATTCACTGTTGCTTTGTTTTTGGCTGCACCATGTGGCTTTTGGGATCTTAGTTCCCTAACTGGGGACTGAACTCACAGTCTTGGCAGTGAAAGCACAGAGTCCTAACCACTGGGACACCAGGGAATTCCCTTCTGTGCTTTTTAGATTCAGGACAAAGGGTGACATTTTTCATAATAATTTATATTTACCAATAACACTTAAAGGAAAGCTGCATATCACAAACATTCATTTGTTACTCTCTGTATTTCATAAAGCATAAGTTTGAATGTAACAGTGAAATGACATGCATTTAACGATGAGAGCAAGGAATTTTCTTCTCTACCTACAACCAATTTTTTTGTCTTATATTCTGGAGTAAGTTAATGAAAGTCATAACTATAAGTACCTTTTAATGTGTACTTTATTTGGATGATTATCAACTAAAGAAAATATCTCATTAGGGGAAAAAACAGGCAAAGATCAAGAGGGTACTTAAATCTATGAGAACTTTCTCTGAGTCAGTTTAATTGTTCTTTTTATAATTTTGAAAGACTAGAAGCAGAAATGCCTCTAAATGTGAAGAAAATTTGCATCTGGAAATAGAAGCAGCCTGCAATGTGTTCTTCCCCAAACACTAGACTTAAAGAGCTGGACTCCCCACAAGAATGAAAATCACATGTAAGTATGAGGTCTAAATATAATCTTGCAAAACTATACCACTTAATAAACAAGTATGAAATAGCAAATTGAAGAACACGCATTTTATTTTTATTTATTAGGCTGCACCAGGTCTTAGTTATAGCATGCGGGACCTTTCATAGTTGCAGCATGTGAGATCTAGTTCCCAGACCAGGGTTCAAACCTGAGCTCTTTGCATTGGAAGCTTGGAGTCTTAGCCACTGGACCACCAGGGAAATCCCAAGAACACATAACTTAAACAAAGAGTTGTTAGTTTTTAATGAAAAACACTTTAAATAGTACCTAGTATCACAGAGCTTCGGCTAACCTAAAATTATTAATAATTTCCCTTTACTAAAATTTTTGATTAACAGGGAAATTAAAGTGGCACCATTTGATTTGATTGAGGACTGTATGGTCTTTCTTGTCGGGAAGGCAGTCTCCTCAGCCTCAAGGGGAGGGGCCTGGGCCTGGAATGCTTCACCAAGTGACACAGAGCCCACAGCCTGAGTCACTCTTATCACCTTGTGCGGCCTCTCCCTCACTCAGGATCAATGACTACTCCTTTGTTTCTGCTTAAAGTGTGACAGTCACACCTGTCCTCCGCAGGGAGGGGACAAGGTTCCTTGTACTGTGGCACTGTGGCAAAGGGGAGTGTGTACAGGCAAAGTGTTCTGCCCTAGCCACAGGGAGATAGACCTGCTGGCCATGGGGGACAGACATCCACTACTGACGTCATCTTGCTCTGTGTCTTCTCCACACACTGTCCCAACTGGTGCTCGTGTTCTCCTTGGAGACTCCAGTTCTTTGGACTCAGTGTATCACCATGAAATTCAATTGTGCTCCAAGCCAGTACACACATAAATATACCATTTAAAGCAAATTTCATAAAAAGAATACCTAATCCTTACTAGATGGGATGTGTTCTAATCTTTTCTCTTTTATTTTAGTTTAAAAAAAAATACTGGTCCTACCTGCTAAATATCTGCCTTGCTAGTGTCTTGTAAAAATTAGGTATTTGATGTAAATATACTACTAGCGCAAGACATATATAACTGGCAAACAATAAATTTGGCCATTCTTATTGTTAATGACACACAGTGACTGCTGGTTCAGTGGCAAGCAGGGTTCTGTGGAGACCAAGGAGCCATATGAAGGGCACAGTGAATTTTAAAAATGCTAACAACCAAGAAAATCATTGGTCAGAGTGCAGAAATGGCCCAGTCTCTACGCCTTCTCCACACCGCTGGGATCTTTCACCCGGACAGATCCCATGGTTTAACACCTCGCTGATTTGACCTTTCTCCCAATAAAGACCTACAGGTTATCTTAACATTAGAGTTATGCAACAATACTACCACACAATCTTGCCTAAGCAAATGGTGATCACAAATTCTGAAACAGGAGTGCACCGTGAGGTGGTCCAGATCTGCCTATTAGTTTTGATGGCCATAAATTAGAGAGAATAGTCATAGTTCAAGAGAGTACTTTAATAATCTTCCCACTTAGAGGGGGAGAAAAAAAAAAAAAACTGGTCTGATTTTCTTCCAGGTCACCCTGAGTGGCAAAGCTGGGTCTCAAGTCCAGGTCTGTCTGACAACAAAGTTGATATTGTTCAACCATGATGTTTAATTTTCCCATTCTACTAACATTATGTACCATTTTTTTTAGCTGAGCTGTGTGGCATGTGGGATGCTAGTTCCCCAACTAGGAATCAAACTCATGACCCGTGCATTGGGAGCATGAAGACTTAACCACTGGACTACCAGGGAAGTCCTTCTTTACCATTCTTTGATTCTCAGTTTCTAATATTGTTAGGGTAAATCCTATGAATAATATCTATTTTCTAAGAAATAGCTTTCTAAGAGATGAGATGACTGTTTTGTAAGTATTTTTTCATGTATATATCACCTCTTTAAACTGATCCAGGGGAGAAGGCAATGGCAACCCACTCCGGTATTCTTGCCTGGAGAATCCCACGGACAGAGGAGCCTGGCGGGCCCCATGGGGTCGCAAAGAGTCAGACACAATTTAGCAACAAGCATGCACACACATCCTTTAGGCCCAACGTGTGCAGTTTGGCTCATCTCATTAAAGATGCTTGATGTCATCATTGGTTAATTTCCTTTTATTTTCCCATAGACTTTTTCATAGATGCTATTTTTCAAAATCTGTATGGCTTTTTTTTTTCCTGCTTGTTTTGTTCTGCTATGAATTGCTTTGCTTTAGTGAACTTGTGCTAGTATACTTAGCTCACAGACGTTCAAGCCATTGTGAATTTTCCTCATCTCCATAAATAGTTCATCTGTGCTTCTCCCTAATGACGTTTTATTTTTACCCCCATAAGCAACTAAGGTAGAAAAATAAAATGTTTACCATGGAAAAAAAAAAAATAAACTGATCCAGGGCTGAAACAGTTACAACTATTACGGTGCACTTTGTATAGGGCTCATCTCTTAGATTTGGTGACTTGCAATGATAGATGTGTAAGACATTTTCTGACTGTAAGAAAGACTATGTTGTTGTTGTTTAGACGCTAAGTAAGTCGTGTCCGACTCTTTGCAACCCCATAGACTGCAGCCCGCCAGGCTCCTCTGTCCACAGAATTCTCCAGGCAAGAATACTGGAGCGGGTTGCCCTTTTCTTCTCCAGGGGATCTTCCGAACCCAGGGATGGAATCTGCGTCTCCTGCTTGGCAGGCAGATTCTTCACCACTGAGCCACCTGGGAGCCAAAAACAGTGATCAATAAAGTACTTGTTCAGTTAGAGACGGGGCTTTAAAGGACTTCAACTGTAAGTTTCAAGACAGCATTTTCTACGAGAGAAACCTAACATTATTTAGGGTTCATGCCCTTGAACACTTTTTGAAGGTGCTCAGCTTAAGTATTTGTCACGTATGTTCAGGAGTAACTCTGAGATATCACCACTTGGTAACTCGTTCCCATCAGGGAATTTCAGATTAAGAGAAATAGCTACCCCTGATGAAGGATGAAGAAAAAAAAAAAGAGGAGAAAGTAGATGAACTGGGATGTCAGAGAACTTGAGAGGTTTTGTTTCTTTTTTAATGGTGGTATAGAGAACTCAAGAAACCTTCCACATTCGTCTGCTGCTTTCTTCCCTGGCTTTAAACAAGATCGCGAATATCTTAGGGTACGTGGGAAGAAGGCACACACCTTCCATATTCTTTACACAACTGACCTTCCAGAGTGGACCGGGAGTTCAGCCTGCGTTTTCAGTGCTTCTTCTGGTTCCTCCCCCGTCTCTCACTGTCCCTCTGCCATTTACCACATTTTCGTCTGGCTCGGCCTGGCTGTCCCTTAGCCGGACGACCCCGCCTCCGGGACCACACAGAGAATTGCTGACCGTCAAACGCAAAGTTTGAAAGAAAGTGAAAGTGAAGTCGCTCAGTCGTGTCCGACTCTTTGCGACCCCGTGCACTGTAGCCCACCAGGCTCCTCTGTCCATGGGATTCTCCAGGCAAGGATACTGTAGTGGGTTGCCATTTCCTTCTCCAGGGGATCTTCCTGACCCAGGGATTGAACCCAGGTCTCCCGCATTGCAGGCGGACACTTTAACCTCTGAGCCACCAGGGAAGCAAACACAGAAGGAAATCCCCAGGCTAACCCGACGCGTCCCTGGGAAGCTCTAAAGGCGCTGACAGCAGCCAAGGAACGTGCCTCGGGGGCAGACCGCAGCAGACCCAGGTGTGCTGACCACACGCGGCCTTTTCACGCCCCGGCCTCCCTTCCCGCGAGCCCCCCCTCCTCGGACAGCCCCGATCCCGGAGTATTCACCTGCGGCGCTCGCGGCCGCCACCTTCAGCACTCGTGCCATCTTGGGAAGCATCTGCTAATTCCAGACTTGCAGTTCCGTGGGAGGGGCGACTGTGCGGCAGGGGGCTGGACACTCGTGTTAGGGGCGGTGCGAGAGGCCGAAAGGGCGGAGCAAACGAGGCTAGGGGCGGGGTGAGAGCCCGGAAGGGCGGGACAACCTGGCTAGGGGCGGGGCGGGAGACTGAAAGGGCGGAGTAGACGAGACTAAGAGCCGAACAAAAGCTCCGAGGGGCGGGGCAAAAGAAGCTCTGGTCTGGCGAGTGTGCGGCGTGTGTGTGTGTGCGGCGTGTGTGTGTGCGTGTGTGTGTGTGTGTGTGTGTGTGTGTGCGGCGTGTGTGTGTGCGTGTGTGTGTGTGTGTGTGTGTGTGTGCGCGCGCGCGCGCGCGCGCAGGGGAGCAGGCCCTCTGTTTTACAGCACAGCGTACTGAAGTCACCGAGTGTTTCTAAAGCAGAAACTTAAAAGGAGGACGCGACACCTCCTGTGGGCCCCTCAGGAATACAAAACAAAAAGTTTGGAGAAATTTCATCGAGCTGACCAAAGGCGACTTTCGGTTTCCAGCCCCGCCCCTCTACGCAATCCGGTTAAAGTTCTCGGGCCGTCATTGGCTGAGGCTGGAGGTGGGTCCGGAACCTGTGTGCCGCGGAACCTTCGTTTCCTGGCTTCAGCCGCGCGGAGGCGAATCTTTGCGGCCTGGTTTCCGGGCGGTGGCTCACTTCCTTTGCATGCGGCGCTGTGTACCGAGCGGCAGTTAGCCATGGCCCGGCCAGCCTGGCGTCGGCGGACCCTGGAGCGGTGCCTGAGGGAGGTCGGTAAAGCCACCGACAGCCCAGAGTGCTTCCTCACGTAAGTGCCCAGATTCCGGGCTCTGGTGCGGCGCAGGACTCCCGTGGGCGCGGGCTGCGGGCTCCCGGCAAGCTCCAGATTAGGAGAAGGGGAGAGCTCTTTTCCTTACGATTCAGGTAGTTTGCGCTCCCCTGGCCTGTCACACTTCTTTAGATAGTTAAGAGCTATGTTCTGTGGGTCTCCCACAGAACCACAGTTCTGTGCTGCTGAACTCAAACTAACCTGGGTTATTACAGTCTCGAGGTCTTCATGCTCTCACCCTTCACACAGACACACCGGGTGGCGTGCTCTTTCTTCCATCTGTTCCCAGAGCACCCAGTGCTTACTTACTCAACATCAGACTTTATTGAAAGTACTAACTTGCTTATCTATCCAACCCCCGACTGAGCCTGTTGAAAATTAGAATTGTCTTTAATCTCTCTTCCCAGCACGAGCTCTTGGTGTTTTTGTTCGAAGACTATATAGAGATCTTGTATTTCAAGCCCGACCTTTCCCTTGAACTCCAGGCTCACAGCCAACTAAAGCCGTACATTGAGCATCTTAGATTCAGTCTGTCCAAAATGAACTGTTGCTCTGTTTGCTTCCTATCCTCTGCCTTCCCTGAGATCCTTTCCCCATCCTCTCCACCTGCCTTCCCTATCACATTGTATCTTTACAGGTTTTCAGACGCAAACCAAGCCGCTTCCTCAGTGTTTTCCTTTTTCTCAATTCTACATCCAGTTCATTAGTAAATCCTGTCAGTTACATCTCCAAACAGTATTCCGAATTTGACTATTTCTCACCATTTCTGCAGCTCTGATCCTAGCACAGTTGTGCATCCTTTGTCTGCGTCAGCCTCCTGATCACCTTCATTTCATTCCTTCTTCTTGGCAGGCCATCTTTCCAAGCATAAGTCAGGTCATTTTGCTTCTCTGCTTTAAAATCTTTACTTTTTTTTTAAGATTTTAAAATATTTGTACTGTTTCATTTATTTACTTTTAATATTTACTTGTTTATTTGGCTGCACCAGGTCTTAGTTGCAGCACTCGGGATCTTTAGTTGCTACATGTGAATTCTTAGTTGCAGCATGTGGGATCAGTTCTCTGACCAGGGATCAAACCCAGGCCCTGTATATTGGAAATGTGGAGTCTTAACAAATGGACCACCAGGGAAGTACCCAAAACCTTCACTTATGAAAATGACAGCCTCTTATCTCTGAGGCCTGCATGATCTGGCTCCCACCCAGCTCTCTAACCTTCCCTTCTGCCTCCTTCACCACACTCAAGCCAAGCTGGCCTTTCTGCTCCTCAGATTCACCAGCTTCATTTCTGTCTTAGGAAATTTGTTCTTGCTGTTTCTTCTACCTGAAATATGTGTCTCCAGATTTTTTGTCAGACTGTCATCTTACAGATAGGTATCAGCTCAGATGTCACAGCTATTCTGTGACCACTCTTGCCACAGCAGGTGGACTGACTGAATGGAGTGGCCTGTGATATAGCAGAGTTGAGCATTTAAGGCTAAGATACACTCCATGCATGCTCAGTCGTATCTGACTCTTTTATGACTCTATGGACTGTAACCCGCCAGTTACATGGGAGTCCATGGGACTCCAGGCAAGAGTACTGGAGTGGGTTGCCATTTCCTCATCCAGAAGATTCACTCTTTATCTCTAGGCAAAGAGGTCTGTAATGGGTTCCCTGCCTGAAATCTAACAGATTCAGAGATACTGGGTTGTCACCTTTTATATACTAATGCAATTCTTGGGCAAGACAGTACGCTCTTGGGGGCCAGAATCTATATTTAAAATGAAGATTTCATCCTGCCATGTGCCGCAGCCTGGAAGGACCTAGAGAATATTATGCCTGTTGCAGTCAGTCATAAAAAGACAAATGCTGTATGTTATCATTTACATGTGGAATTTTTAAAGAAATATAGATGACTGTATATAGCAGAACAGAAACAGACTCACAAATATACAGAACCAAAAAGTGGTTGCTGGGGGCGGGGGGGCAGGGCGGAAGATGAAATAGGAGTGTGGGATTAAGAGATACCAACTACCATGTGTAAACTAGATGAGCAACAAGGATATATTGTATGGCAATGGAACAATGTTGGCCATTAGCTTCTAATAACTTAATGGAGTATAATTAATAAAAATACTGAATCACTGAAACTAATATAATATTGTAAAGCAGTACTTCAACTTTTTAAAAATTTGATTTTGCACAAGAGTTGGCCTTTTTTTTTCGTTTCATTTCTGAGTGCTGTGAACTTGTTAACTATAATTATAAATCTCATTTAACGCCTTCTCCCTGCCTCTTAACAGCATTCAAGATGAACTGGCATCAAAGTTTACTTCTTTAACAAAAGTACTTTATGACTTTAATAAAGTACTAGAGAATGACAGGAAACATGGGAGTCCTTTAAAAAAATTGATGATAAATAATTTCGATGATGAGCAGATTTGGCAACAGTTGGAACTGCAAAATGAACCAATTTTACAGCACTTCCAGAGTGCAGTTAGTGAAACCATTGAAGATGAAGACATCAGTCTTCTCCCAGAGAGTGAAGAGCAGGAGTGTGAAGAGGATGTGATGGAGCTGGAGGCTGCTGGCCAGGAGGACCTGGAACAAGATTTAGAGGAGGAAGAGGTGGAGGAAGCAGAGGAGGTGGAAGTGTCAGACCTGAGTGCTGATGATCCTGAAGCAGATGAGAGAGCCAAAAACTCAAGCAAATTGGATCTGAGGAAAAGCCCAGATTTCAGCGATGAGGACTCTGATCTTGATTTTGATATCAGCAAACTAGAACGTCAGAGCAAGGTGCAAAGCAGAGTGCCTAGGAAACCAACAGAAAAGTCCATAGTAGATGATAAATTCTTCAAGCTCTCTGAGATGGAGACCTTTTTGGAAAACATGGAAAAAGAAGAGGAACAAAGAGATGACCAAGAGGAAGATGATATTGATTTTTTTGAAGATGTGGATTCCGATGAAGATGAAGGAGGACTGTTTGGAGGCCAGGATCTTAAGGTAAAATTTGCGGAGAGGACAGAGTGTTCTTTCTGCCTCATCACATGAGATGGGTTTCTGTTTCTCCAGAAGAGGGTTGCTGCTAAGTCACTTCAGTCATGTCTGACTCTGTGCAACCCCATAGACAGCAGCCCAGCAGGCTCCCCTGTCCCTGGGATTCTCCAGGCAAGAACACTGGAGTGGGTTGCCATTTCCTTCTCCAGTGCATGAAAGTGAAAAGTGAAAGTGAAGTCCCTCAATTGTGTCCGACCCCATGGACTGCAGCCCACCAGGCTCCTCCATCCATGGGATTTTCCAGGCAAGAGTACTGGAGTGGGGTGCCATTGCCTTCTCCAGAAGAGGGTTAAATACTTCAAAATTCACCAGGGGATCAGTGAAATATTTAGATCAGTTTTTTAAAAAAAAGAAAGGGACTGGAGAAATTAAACCAAAGCCATCATTTCCTTATCATGAAACACTCCTTTGTAGCTTCAGAACCACAGTCACACATGTTACGAAGATTCAGAATTTTCCCTCAAACATGGATGTTCACCAAGCACTAAGAATAAGAATGAAAGAAGATATTTGTATACTTTATATAGTCAGGGATGTTTTGGAAATACTTGTAGTTAGAAGATTTGGAGAGAAGAATGTGGTGCTCTGTCCTACCAGTTATAAATGAATCTGTGCTTCTGTTCAGTTTGCTGTGGTCCAATAGTTTTAGGGTTTTGTAGTAGTGTTATTAGTTGCCGACTTCCCCTACACAGTATGCATACACATTTATGTGTGATTTAATGTATTTTTCTATCCTTGATTTAAGGTTTTAAAAGTATTTTTGTTTTAGTCAGGTAAAAGTTCCAGAAACCTGAAATACAAAGATTTCTTTGATCCAGTTGAAAGTGATGAAGACGTAGCAAGTGTCCAGGATGATGGGAATGAACTGGCTTCAAATGAAGAGGAAGAGATTGCTGAAGGAGAAGAAAGCATTTCTGAGACGTGAGTATTTTGAGTCCTTTACACTGTAAGCTGGAGCTGCCGATTCATCTGTGTACTACTAGTCATCAGATGTGATTGTCCTAAGAAGTGGGATTCTCTAAAGTCAGACAGTCTCAGAATAGCCAGAGGAAGTCACCAAATTTGAAGGGACGTCAGAAACGACCTAGTGTAAATCAGTGTGACTGGCAGTAGCAGGCAGACCTTCCTTACCAGGAGCTCTGATATGTTTTCTGTGCCAATAAAAATACCCTGTTGTTACTTAGGTGAGATAAGTCTGTATCATAGATTGATGAATAATTTGTTTTCTATATATTGGACACTTTGTTCTATTTTACCTAAATACTGGAAGTTCTGAATATTTAATTGCATTGTCTACAAAAAAGTTTATCTGCTAAGCTTGTTTCTTTTTGATTTTCTAATGAAAACTGGTATGTTTCCTTTCATAAATGTTTTGGTCTCATAGGGATGAAGATGATGACCTTGAAGAAAGTGGAGACAGTAAACAACATAAAGAAACCTTGAAAAGAGTGACCTTTGCTCTGCCCAATGATGAGGACACTGAAGATACAAATATCTTAAATGTACAGAAAGACTCTGATGAAGTCAAATCCTCTTTTGAAAAAAGACAAGAAAAGGTAATAATTAGAAAATTTAAGGGATTTTTAAATTATGTTTAACAGTGACTGTCAAACTCAGACTACTAACGCATGTGCCCTGGTTTTGTGTGTGTGTGTGTATGGCAGGAGGCCTTTTTTTTTTTTTTTTGATGGTACACCTAATTATCCTTTAAAAAAAAAAATCTTGTTGCTCTCTGTGGCAGTGCATAGAAATAACCGTGTGGGAAGCAGGCAATTTACAAAATTCAGTGCTGCATTTCCCAACCTGTGGCTTTCAGTATGGAGTCCATGTGTAAAACTTGTTTCTCTGTCCTTGCTGTCTTTATATCTGAGACAGGTTTTTTCCTAACTGGCTGTCCTATGAGCCTCTCCTGGTAATCGCTTCAACTGCTTATATCTGTGAGGTGCCGTTGGAGAAGGCAATGGCAACTCACTCCAGTACTCTTCCCTAGAAAATCCCATGGATGGAAGAGCCTGGTAGGCTGCAGTCCATTAGGTCGCACAGAGTCAGACACGACTGACGTGACTTATCAGCAGCAGCAGCAGTGAGGTGCCATGCAGCCGGAATTCTAATTAATACATTCAAACACATTTTCCAAAGTTGATAAAAATTATTTCCTTATGACATGCTGTCAGACAAACAAAATGTTGTTTGAAAATAATAGATATAGCCTGGCTCCAGACATTGGGCTTTATCTTAAAATGTCTTAAAATTATATCACACAACTTGAAATGAGAATAAGTAAATAACCAAAGATACCAAGGATATCAAGAGCATTATTTTAAAAAGAAAATCTGAGTTAAATGTATTATTATCGCATTGTTCCCTGAAGAGAAAGTCTTTAAGGAAAAAAAAGTGAAAGAAAATAAGAAACTTGTCCTTGGGTTAGTGACCTTCCCTCCCTACATTGCAAGTGGGTTTAGTTTACTGGGGAATTGTATCAGGCCTTCAGGAAGTGTATAATTTAGTACTGTTTGATCAGTTCCCACATCAGTTCCCACATATGAAGAGTAAAGCTTCCAAATTGTCTTCTTGTGAAGACACGAATGATTACACGAATACCCCAACCTGACAGGTAACATTGAAACATGCATAGTCTCACTTGTGAATAGTGATGTGGAAATGCAAAATAGTGCAGTGAAAGAGTAACGCTACCACAGCTGTGTAGGCCTCATCCTCTTGATTCAGGATTAGGAAATCAAGTTAGGTTAAGGAGAAAAATCACATAGTCACCTCCATATACATTTAGTAAAATTCAATATTCATTCCTAATTTTTTTTTCATTTCTAGCGAAATATAAGCGTATCTAGCCAAAATCTGCCATCCTGCTTAATGGTAGAATTCTAGAAACATCCCTTTAAAATCAAGAATAAGACTTATTTCCATTACCACTATTACTATTTCCACTGTTACTTAAGATTCTTATAGAAGTGTTACTCAGCCAGGGCAACTATGAAAGAAAACACTAATAAGAGATGAGAAAACTGAAATGAAAGCTTTCATATTTGGAGAGAGAACTAGAAAAACCAAACAGGTGAACTGGAAAGCTATTAGGAAAAATAATTTGGTAAGGTTGCTGAAAATACTGTCATCTTATACACCATGAAGTCATTATAGATGCCACCTCTTTAGACATTAGAGATAATTTGGATTGTGGGTGTGGATCAAGGGGGTAGTATATATGTGCTCAGTCGTGTGTGACTCTTTTGCCATCCCATGGACTGCAGCCCGCCAGGCTCCTCTGTTCATGGCATTTCCCAGGCAAGAATGGTGGAGTGGGTTACCATTTCCTTCTCCAGGGGATCTTCTCAACTCAGGGACTGACAGGTGGATTCTTTACCACTGAGCCACCTGGGAAGCCTGGAGTCAAGCGTTAGGCTCCATC
Organism: Bos indicus x Bos taurus; assembly: GCF_003369695.1. NCBI lineage: Eukaryota > Metazoa > Chordata > Mammalia > Artiodactyla > Bovidae > Bos > Bos indicus x Bos taurus. The sequence goes on from NC_040096.1 coordinate 27,429,734, forward strand.
AGATACTGATGCCCTAATAAAAAATTACTTAGTCTTGGAATGCTTAATAATTAAGTTGATAGTGGTTTGTGAATAAATAAAATAGGTCAGTTTCACTAGAACAGAGCCCAGAAATACACCCAAATGCTTCTGGGAGAAGTGAGTAAATAGTAAACATAACATTTCAAACGAGTGTGGGAAAGAGGTCATTTACAGCTCCTTATCCTACCTCCAGATAGGAGTAGAAGTCACAACTGCCATCCTTAAAAACATGCAAAGACAAAGCGGGATTTTATTCAGGAACAATGCATTTCTTGCTCTCCCCCTAGTAAAAGTATTAGTTGCTTTTACTCACCTGTATGTCTTAATTCTATTTCCAAACGTGTGGTAACTCTTTCTGTCTCTTGCTCAGATGAATGAAAAAATTGCATCTTTGGAAAAAGAGTTGTTGGAGAAGAAACCTTGGCAGCTTCAAGGAGAAGTGACAGCGCAGAAGCGGCCCGAGAACAGCCTCCTGGAAGAGACCCTGCACTTCGACCACGCCGTGCGCATGGGTGCGTGTGCCCACTGGGCTTCCACGGGTGTTCACGTACCCTTTTCGGTGGTTTTCATAGATTAGGAGTAATATTTCTTCCCCCCAAACTTTTTATTTTAAAAACTTGCAAACATACAGAAAAGTTGAAAACTAGTACGGTGGACAAATGTGTGCCATTCTCCTGGGTCTGCCGATTGTTAACCTTTGGCCGTGTTTGCTTTCTCCCCCTGTTCATGTGTGGCTGTGTGTGTGTGTGCTTTTTTCCCCCCGAGTCATTTGAAAGTAAGTACCCAGGATCATGACACTTTGGTCCCGAGTACTTTTACTATTTTCTGAGAACTAGAACATTCTCCTGTACAGCCACAACGCCACTGATCCATCCAAGAATTACTACTGTACTGGTAATGCCGAATGTGTCACCCATAATTAGAGTCCTGCTGCTGATCTGTTTACAGTGCCTGCTGTTACTGTCCAGTGATTAAATTGTCACTCCAGCCAAAATCTTTGACCATCTCATTGAATTCTTTCTTGTACCCATTATGTCAGAATGAATTTTCATTGTATTTAGTGCAAAAAGGAGTGCATCCCCAGGTGCACAGGTTAAAAGTGTTAGCACTTATCACTGTGTGTACTTTGTAGCTTTGTGGTTCTCAAATTGCAGGGAGCAATTGCAGAAAGGTTAGCTAACACACACATTAGTGTCCCTTTCCCCCATTTCTGATACGGGAGGTGTGGGGTGGCCCAAGAATTCACAAAACTATGGGTTCATTTCTATCTACCTAACAGTACACGTTCTGTATCCTTTAGCACCTGTGATCACAGAGGAAACCACTCTCCAACTAGAGGATATCATTAAGCAGAGGATAAAAGATCAGGTCAGTAAGAATGAAATTTAACTTAAAAGTTCACTGACATTTTTAGAAATAGAATATTTTGGGAGTAGGAATAGCACTCTCTTTTCCTAGAATATTTGTTCCTATCAAGTTTTTGTTTAAAAGCCCTAAGTCTACCTCAAAGGTATCCTTGACCTTTGTTGTATGAGATACTGTCCTTGCTAGCACCCCAGAAAGAAGGGTGTCCTTCCTGAGGAGAACAAAGTAGCCAGAGCCCCTGCCATCCCCCGCAACCTCCCATCCTTGCTAACCTTTCGTGTGGTGTGGGATGAAGCTCTGGAGGGTGACTGGGGTCGGGCTTGACATGCTCACACCCAGGACCCTTGGTCCAGGCACCGTGTCTAGTGTGACATATGAAGGGTCTAGGTTTCAAGTGTGTAAAACCTACCAAAGAGTTTTTGTTTAAAAACTGATCTTATTTTGTAAACTTAGAGTAAAATTTGGGCATGAGGCATGTATAGCAAGAGATGACTTTGTAAGATGTGTATGCTTAAAATAGGAAGGGTTTGAGGGATGGGTATGATACACAGAGGATCTTTTCCTTTGAAATGAAGCAAACTCTTGTCTTGACTGTTGGACAAACCACCATGGGGAGCTGTGGAATTCAAATTGGTAACCAGCATTTAAAACAAAAAAGGACACTTGAGTGATGCACTCTCTGCTTTGAGAAAACGCCTTTCTTTTGGCTGCAGTTTGCTTACTCTGTAATGATAATCGGTATTCCAGAGGAAGAGGCCTAAGGGACCCTAGAAAGAAGTTACAGATTTTGTCAGTCAATTTATGTTCCATGTGCCTTTCCTGTTTCAGGCTTGGGATGATGTCGTACGCAAAGAAAAGCCTAAAGAGGATGCATTTGAGTATAAAAAGCGTTTAACACTGGACCACGAAAAGAGTAAATTGAGCCTTGCTGAAATTTACGAACAGGAGTACATCAAACTCAACCAGGTGAGGAGGCCACTATGGCAAAGCCATTGCCATTCAGGGAGGAGATGTAGAGAACGAGTTCTGTGGGTTCTACCTACTGCTCGAGAGGTGTGAGAGACAGAAGTCCTGAGCTGGGGTGACATTGTGTAGTGTGAGGCAGCGTGGCTGTAAGAGCAGAAGGGCTGTAGTGCTCCCATGGAGTATCACTGGCTAGGGGTGGTTTGCAGTCACTCTTGGTCCCCTGGTACTCTCACAGCTAATTATTAACTTTCCAGCAATTATTACAGCTGAATAATACTCTGTTGTATGTGTGCCACAATTTATGGATCCAGTTTCAACAGTTGATGAGTATTTGGGCTGTTTCTGCCTCTCGTGAATAGTGTGTCCGTGGACATACATGTATATGTACTTAAATAAGTGTATGAGTACCTCCTTTAATTCTTTTGGGCATATACATAAACGTGGGGCTGCCAGGTCCTATGGTGATGCTCTGTTTAACTTTTGGAGGCACAGCCAGACATCTTCCTACTGTGATTGCACCATTTTACATTCCCACCAACAATGCCTAACTATTAAGGGCACAAAATTGTAAGTTCTAAATGTTAGCAGTTCGGTTGCAACAGTGACCTTACCTTGAGAAGTGTCTTTGGAGCTGAAGCCTGACGATGAGAAACTGGTGATGCCTTGAGTGTTCTGTCCTGTGTCGCCGCTTTAGTCTGATGATGTTGAACTGATTTCCTCAGCAAAAAACAGCAGAGGAAGAAAATCCAGAGCATGTAGAAATCCAGAAGATGATGGACTCCCTCTTCTTAAAGTTGGATGCGCTCTCAAACTTCCACTTCATCCCCAAGCCAGTAAGTGTGTGACATCTCAGGGAGTAGGTGACAGATGAGAGACGGGCTGTTTGTTTGGGTTCAGATGCACACCTGCAGGGTTTCCCATGAACCACAGGTTGGGCCTCCCATGGGGAAGGCTCGTGTCTGGTCCCAGGACGGATTTGGACCCCCCCAGCTGGTCCAGTCTGACTTCCATCTCCTTGGCGGTCCCTACCAGACCCTCAGTCTTAGCCACAGGCTCTCTTCCTCTCCCACCCTTCTCCCTGTCTGGTCTCTGGTTGTGTTTTCACTGTGTGATGGACTTGGGGGTGTGGGTGGTGTCTGTACCTGGCATTCATCAGTGCCTGCTACCTGTCGGGTTAGATCCTTCATGTCCACTAGCTCAACCAACAGACCTCACATCTCACATTTTAAATAATCTCCGTGAAGTATGTTATACTTCTTTAGGTTCACGATTTAAGTGTTTTACATGAGGACCACTTCTGACTTCCTATCAAACATGTTGTCTCTTTTCTAGCCTGTTCCAGAAATTAAAGTGGTATCAAATCTGCCTGCTGTCACCATGGAGGAGGTTGCCCCCGTGAGTGTCAGTGACGCAGCCCTCCTGGCCCCAGAGGAGGTCAAGGTAAGAAGCCAGTGTCGAAGTGTCTGTTTATAAATTGGTCGTTTATAGTCAGATCTCCATTTAAATAGTTTTCTTTGAGCTTGTAGTGTTTATTCTGACATATCTCAGCAGTTCCCACCTATAATCAAATTAGTAATATTATAGAATATTCAAATACGAGTTTTCTATAATCATGTATTATTATGAGATGTAGGTTTGAGAAATATTGTAAATGCTGATTACAAATATCTAGCATCAGTATCTTGTTATAATTCAGGTTGAATATTAGAAGTTTGAGGTTGTTAGATGTTAGCTAAGATGTTAGACTTGAAACAAACTGCATGTATTTAGCAGTGCTTTGATATTAGCATTTCTCCCTTTTGTTGTATCCATGTGAGGCTTATCAGTCCTGGAACCATGGTCTAGAACAGAGTGTGTGGGTCTAGGAAGAGCTAGACATACCCACCACACACAGGACACCCCTGCCTTGTGTACTTGGGAGCCCTCGCCTGGCGCGGGGGTGATGGTTTCTGCCAGGTGGACTGATTTCTGGCAGGGCCTCATCTCCCCAGCAGCCTGGCAGCAGAGCCCTCCATTTTTGTGCTTACTTGCTTTGCTCCACCCACACCCACCCTTCAGAGCCTCTGCCTCCTACCCTAGGCTGGGCTGGAGTAGAGGAGAAAAGGGAGGAAGTGGACCTTCACCAGCTAGATTTCCTGCCCTCAACGGCTCAGAGCTGGGCAGCCGTAGGCAGGTCCCTGGAACCCAGGATGGGGTCTGCCTGCTTCTCCAAGAGGGGAAGGCTGACACTCATGCTCTCCAGGCCACCTTTGTGAAGGAGTATGCAGAGCACACGTCGCGGGTCTTACAGTGCTTCCCGGGTCTTACAGTGCTTCCCGGGTCTTATAGTGCTTCCCAGGTCTTACATCGCTGAGTGGTCAGAGCCCCTCAGCCTGGGTCGGGTCAGGCTGCTTCTCACACGTGGGCCACAGTTCATGCAGTTGCTTCTCTTACAGTTTCCGAAGTCATTAGATTAGATTAATGAGTGTGTTGTTGGTGGTTTTTCAATAGGAGAAAAATAAAGCTGGAGATATAAAAACAGCTGCTGAGAAAACAGCTACAGACAAGAAACGAGAAAGGAGGAAAAAGAAATATCAAAAGCATTTGAAAATAAAGGAGAAAGAAAAGCGGAGAAGACTTCTTGAAAAGAATAACCCAGACCAGGCAGGGAGATACACCAAAGCAGTAGCCTCTGAGAAGCTGAAACAGCTGACCAAGACAGGAAAAGCCTCTCTGCTCAAGGTGAGGACGGGGAGGAGAGGTGTCAGGGGGCTTGAATACAGGGCCAGTGGCACACTTTAGGTGACCTGGGCATCTAGTGACCAAGCTCACCCACAGAGGGAAAGGGATGGGAGGGGAGGGAAGAGGCCTCTGTGGGCACTGGCTGTGTTACAGCCCAAACCTTGGATTTCAAGTGCAGGGGCTCATGGTCACCTGACGTTGTGAGACCACTGTAGTTGTATAAAATGTGTATAATACTTCTGCTCTAATTGGCGCAGGCTCTCATAATTCTGTCTAGTTCTTTTCCACATTTACACTGTGATGCCCTGTTGTAGTCATTTGTTTTTGTTCATCTTTAAGCATAATACCTTACAGCATGACCTTATGTTATTTCTAATTGCAGGATGAAGGTAAAGACAAAGCCTTAAAATCATCTCAGGCATTCTTTTCTAAATTACAAGATCAAGTGAAAATGCAAATCAGCAATGCAAAGAAAACCGAGAAGAAAAAGAAGAAAAACCAGGATATATCGGTTCATAAATTAAAGCTGTAATATATTTTGCATATAATGTAAATACTATTTACATGTGTAAGCTTATATTCTGTCATGGTTCAGTTTTGTAATAAAATTTTTGAGAACTTTTCTTCACACAGACTACAGATGTTTGAGAATAGCAAGCCTTCCTCTGGGTGTGTGGGGGGACCTCTCTGCCCAGCACCGTGTCACAGCCAGCTACCCACAGCAGAGGTCCTCACGTGTCTTGAGGGGGCCTTGGTTTTCTCCCACTGCCCTGCCATCCTTCCACAGGACAGTGGGGTTTCCATGAATGTATCTTACATCCTTCTCCTTGGGAAGTGATCTCATGTTGCGTGAGCAGAGGCTTGTGAAGGCTGGGGAGTCCCATCCCCATTCAGGTGGGAGGAGGCCAGTGATGTGGCTAGGAGAGAAGTGAGTGTGTTGGGAGGGCAGACCGGTGGCCACTGGAGCCTTCCATGACCACCATGCTGCTCCCTGTCTTGACCTCCTATCCAAGGAAGACTGTCTTTCATCTGTTAGGGCCTCACATTACCCTTTTGGAAGTAGAGAATGAGAACAAAGCTGACGCTGACGCAGCAATGAGCAGTGTAGGAGGGTTCCTTTTTCTCCATACCCTCTCCAGCATTTATTTAGTAACAACACTCTTAACCCTCAGTTCTGCCTCTCCTCTCTGCTCTTCATGACTAAACCTCTTGGAAGAGCCATCTAGAGTTTTTGCTGTAGAGGAAAAACTTTACCCTCATAGGTTTAATCCCTGAGGGCTGTGAATTAAACTGTCAATAGAAGACAGATTAACAGGAGAAAGTATTCATGTATTGTAGTTTTACAAAAGAAGCAGCTGGGTAAATGGTTAGAGATTTATACACCTAACTTGTCAGGGAAAAGAAAAGCAGGTAGGTGTCTAGAAGAACAAATGGGAGATAAGTTTGTGATAATGTTTGCAAATTCAGCTGCCAGGGGTCTTCGCATCTTCATAGCCATAAAATGCCCCCAGAGAGGGAATTTATGGGAGGTTTACTCTTGGTCTCCTTCCTGGTAGGAAAAGCTGCACTAAAGAGGGAATTCCTGCCTCCTTCCCCTCTGACAACTGTTGCCTGTTAGAGGTCAAGGCATAATTACATACGGTTTTGAGACACAGATCTGTACATTAAATGCTGTATTATTGACAGTTTACACATCTAGATTTATGAATGAGAGGGAAGTGGGTCATGGACCATCATGATTGAAAAGGAAGCTTATCTCCTAAGGACTTGTGACCCTTGATAAGATTAAAAAGGAGGTCTGATTAATGCTGATACAGAACACACAACACTAATGCAGAAGCCCAAACTGGGAAAGACATGTTTAAATTTTTCTCATCTTGCCAGAAAACAGGAATTTCATTTAATCTGTACTTGCCTTTTAAACTCTAATTTATGTATATTTTTGTTTTTTCCCTATCTTCCTTCATCAGAATGTATTTGCCACAAAGGCAGGATTTCCCCCCCCCCCCTCATTTCTGCATTCTTTGTTCTGTTCACAGCACCAAGGACTTTACCAGGCATGAGGTTGGCACTCAATGCCATTCAATTTGTCAGTGAATTCCCTGTTCAAGTCCCTTTTCTCTTTGTACATTTATTCATGCATTCATTCAGCACACATTTATGGAGTAATCACACAGTGCTGGCTGCTGCTGTAGGCAGTGGTAAGGGACCACAGACAGGCACCCCATCCTCAGAAAGTTTCCATTTGGGTCCCTTGGGGTATTGGAACCAGCTGATATCAGCACTCAGTTCAGTTCAGTTCAGTCACTCAGTTGTGTCCGACTCTTTGCGACCCCATAAATCGCAGCACGCCAGACCTCCCTGTCTATTACCAACTGCCAGAGTCTACCCAAACCCATGTCCATTGAGTCAGTGATGCCATCCAACCATCTCATCCTCTGTTGTCCCCTTCTCCTGCCCTCAATCTTTCCCAGCATCAGGGTCTTTTCAAATGAGTCAGCTCTTCGCATCAGATGGCCAAAGTACTTGAGTTTCGGCTTCAACATCAGTCCTTCCAATGAACACCCAGGACTGATCTCCTTTAGGATGGACTGGTTGGATCTCCTTGCAGTCCAAGGGACTCTCAAGAGTCTTCTCCAACACCACAGTTCAAAAGCAGTTCAAAAACAGTTCGGCGCTCAGCTTTCTTCACAGTCCAACTCTCACATCCATACACGACTTCTGGAAAAAGCATAGCCTTGACTAGATGGACCTTTGTTGGCAATGTCTCTACTTTTTAATATGCTGTCTAGGTTGGTCATAACTTTCCTTCCAAGGAGTAAGCGTCTTTTAATTTCATGGCTGCAATCACCATCTGCAGTGATTTTGGAGCCCCCCAAAATAAAGTCAGCCACTGTTTCCCCATCTATTTGCCATGAATTGATGGGACTGGATGCCATGATCTTAGTTTTCTGAATGTTGAGCTTTAAGCCAATTTTTTCACTCTCCTCTTTCACTTTCATCAAGAGGCTCTTTAGTTCTTCTTCACTTTCTGCCATAAGGATATCTGCACTCAAGGGCTGGCTGATAAACTTTCAGTAATTTTGTTGTTGTTACACATAGCCATTATGTTAAATTAAGTAATCTCATTATATTAAACTATTAGGACAAAGAAGAACTACATTTACAAACTACATTTTAATGTAAAAAATATGCAAACTCACCATTCCCTATTACCTATCAACACATTTATTCTTTTACCTTTTTTAATTGAAGTATAGTTGATTTACAATATTTCAGGTGAAGAGCAAAGTGATTTATAGATACAGATATATGTGTGTGCGTGTATTGTAGGGTATCTCAAGATATTAAATATAGTTCCCCGTGCTACACAGTAGGTCCTTGTTGATCTACTATTTTGCTCTTGATGAGATGGGGTGCGTTCAGTTCAAGATGGTATGGCCCTGGACTCCTGTGCTCCTGAGGTTTTGGCATCTCTTGCATCCGGCAGCAAACAGCATCTCTTCCAGGAACCTCAGCACACGCTTGCTGGCCAAGTGGACTCTTCGCCTGTGTTTCCTCCCAGGAGGCGGCTTCCTAGGTCACCGCATGCTCTAAGAACAGCAATTTACCCACCTTCCAGCCTGCCCGCCTCCGCCAGGTTGTGAAAGACAGGAGGGCGGACCTCCTCTGGCTCAGCCTCCCTGAACCGTTGGATGCCTTGAAGGTGAGACGGAAGGCCGATTGATTGCTCGAACCTCCGCTGGCCTAGTCTGTGACGGCCGAGCCCTCGGGAATCGGCAGGGAATGCCTGGCGCGCGTAACCCGTAGGAGGCGCGTGGCTGTAGGGCCTGGGTTGCGGGCTGTAAGAGGAGCGTTGGCTGCTGGCGCCGGCAGGAGACAGAAGGGAGGGAGGGAGGAGGGCGGCCGGGCTGGCGGCGGAGCCCCAGGTGCACCTCCCAGGTGCGTATCCCAGGTGCGCACACGATCCCAGGGGAGGGCTGGCCTGGCAGAGCTTTAGCCTCAGGAGGTTCGGCGGCCGGAGCTGCGGGATCGCGGGGAGGCGGGGCGGAGGGTGGACAGATGCCCGCGACTCCCGGCGGCCCTTCTCATTACAGGCCTGTGCGGTAGGGATAGGCGTGCTCTGCCCCGGAGAAGTTACTCGTGCGGCGTTTTTAAACGAAGACCTCGCGTAGTTAGATGTCCCTTTTTAGGGTGGCTGATTTAGATCTTACAGAGGAGTCTTAGAACTTATCCCCGCGGCTGAGGGACACCTTGGGGTCGCATGGACAGCCGGAGGATGGCCTTGGGCTTTTCTTTCCAAGGCCAGAATCTATTCAAGGCCCCATCCCGTGAGATACTATCGTTGATCGTTTCTCGCCTCTGTTGTTGAATTCATAAATATGTTCTTAATCCACATGTTTTGTTTCATAGGAAGAAGAAACTAAATGAATAAAATGAAGTCCAATAGGATCCCATTTTTTATGATTTCGAATCAGGGAAGTAAAAGTAAACCACTGGTATCTTTCCCAGGTCTTACTTTGTGTTTTACTACTTGAAACAAACACTCAGCTTTGCTTTTTTTTTTCCTTGGCTGCCCATCGGGGCATGCAGGGGCTCCCAGTTCCCAGACCAGGGATCGAACCTGGGCCCCTTGCAGTGCAAGTACAGAATCCAAACCACTGGACACCAGGGAAGTCCCCACCCAGCTTTCCTAACAATACTCATGATGTCTGTAGGCAAATCCTCCAAAAAAAGGCCTCGTACAAGTTTATCAAGCAGCAAAACTAAAAAAAATGAATCTAACTCTATTATTTCGTTTTTTAACAATGCACCCCCTGCTAAACTTGCCTGCCCTGTTTGTAGTAAGATGGTGCCAAGATATGACCTGAACCGGCACCTTGATGAAATGTGTGCTGACCACGATGACGTGACTCCAGGTGGCCCCAGGCACGTCAGCTTAAGTTCAAACGTGCCCACCATAGATTTGACCAATATTGCCTTAGAAGATATAACGCCGGAGAGGTCGTCACCATCAACGATAAATTTAACCCCTGGCCAAAGTGATTCAGCAAAAATGGGCAAAAAACAGCAGACCAGCCCCTACTTTAAAAGTAAAGGTGACTCGGTGTGCAGAAATCAAGACGAGCTGAGACATCATAATGTGAAAGTCATTTCTCTGGGAAGCCTGTCCTCTAAATTGTCCAGAAGATACATAAAGGCTAAAAGATCCCTGAATCAGAATGAGGAGTTCACTAATCAGAGTCTACAGAGGTCCTCATGCACAAGGGTTAAGAGCCTGGTTGATCAGCATTTGGAGGTGGAGGGCCAGGATGCACTTTTGGAGAACAGCTCTCAAAAGGAGAATGTGTTTACTGGTGATTCTCAGGAGGAGCTGAGTGCTCCAGCACATACAGTGGAAGGCACTAAGGTGGAGGAAGCTGAAGGCCAGACAGCTGCCCAGGAATGTGAGCAATCAGCCCTAACCCCCACCTGCACAGGTGATGCGCCTCTGTTGTTTTCATCAGATTTAATTCTCGGGCATAGAAAGCCTGCTTCTGAGGACCATCTTGCGAAGCAGGAGAGTATCAAAGGAGTAGATGGTGAAGTTACTGAAAAATGTGAGACAGGTCATTCTGAAGAGGTGAAAATGACTATTGTTTCAGAAGTGACAAATCAGGGCTCACATCGGGAGGCAAAACCTCCGAGTTCCACACTTGGTGCTTCTATACAGACCAACAGCCAAACTCTTCCTTCAGAACCTGACAGTGGCTTAGAGGATGAAATCACTCATCAGATGCCTTTGGAGAAGAGGTCAAGCTGTGATGTGTCCTGGGTCACAAGTCCAGAACTGCCAGACCATCCTTACTACCTTCGGAGTTTCCTGGTGGTACTGAAAGCCGTGTTCGAGAATGAAGAAGACAGGATGCTCTTTGATGAACATGAGAAGGGCATTGTAACTAAATTTCATCAGTTATCAGGTATCTTGAGCCTGTTTGCTTTCGAGGCTTTGTTTGCCATTTGCTGCCCTGAGTTGGTCTGGGATGTGATAGGCAGAAACCTGATGACACTGAGGAATAGTGGTTTGGGGAGCCCCCTGGGAGTACTCAGGGGACTCAGAGCCAGTGATGGTGTTCAGCTCAACAACAATGTGCCTTTAAAAAGAGATAAGATTTGGGGCCAGGTGATGCCTGCTTCTGCACTGTCATCCTTATAAACTGTACTTGGCTTGTAATGGAAGCAGTTGTTTGTCATTTATATGTATATTTGATGGTTGTAAAACAGCGTTTCCCAGATTAGGGGGAAAAGAATAGTGTGACTTAGAAAAGCATACCTTGCATTTCAGGCATGTAATCAAGCTTGCTGCTGTATTTGGTGGATTTGTTGTTTTTGCGGGCCATTTCCTCAAAAATGAAAATAAAATACAGGCAAATGAACAAACCAAGGGATACTGAGGCATATTTTTTTTCTCCAATAACATTTTAGTTGCCTGGACTCTGCCTTTTAAAGTAAAGGTTTGCAGGAAATGGTAGCTTTCAAGCTAAATTGGTACATTAATTTTTTTGCTTTTTTAATTTTATAAATTGGTACGTTTAAAAACATACATAAATTCCTTGGCAGCCAGCTATGTGGCTCAAAGCAAATAGCACAGGTTTAGAGCAAGAGCTCCGCACTCCCCACTGCCCCATCTCCACCCGCCATCAGCTGCTCATCCAAAGGACCTTGATGGCTATGTGCACGAGTCCCTCTCAAGCAGGAAAAGCTTCCTTGGGGGCCATGCTGACCACTAGTAATAGTAGTAGGTCTGACTCCCTGTCCAGTTACAAAAAAGAAATCCTGAACGTTACCAATAACGGGTAAAAGAAGAAATTCAGTTTTACGTTCACAGTGTAACTGTGGCCCTGCTTGTGTGAGTGACACCCCATCGACTCTTGTGTCCAGGGTGGTCACAGATCTTTGGTTGGTGTACGAGTGTTTATTGAAGTAGTTAGTAACCCTGGGCTGTGGTGTGATTGAGAAGTAGGAACAGTTTCCTAGTGTAAGCTCTGCAGATTCTTACGGGCTGCCCTCCACAGAGAATCATCTTTAGTGTCTCTGTTGTGAAAATAGCTACTGTGAATCAATTTTGCCTCTTTCAAGAGAAAAGGGAAATAACTGTAGAAAATTTAATAAATAAGGTCATATCATTTTATTTTCTAAATTTTTGGCCATACCATGCAGCATACAGGATGTTAGTTCCCTGACTAAAGATGGAATCAGTGCCTCCTGCATTGGGAGAGCAGATTCCTAACCACTGGATGGCCAGGGACGTCCCAAGACCACTCTAGAGTTGGAAACTGAAAGATAATTTGGGTAATAGGAAAACTTGAGACCAGGTTAATTAAATAGCTTGGTGGAGATCACTGAGTTAGAAATGGCCATTCTACCAAAGCCAGACTTTTTTGAAAAATCCTTTTTAGATGATTTTCAGCCTAAAATAGAATATTGCATATGAAACCAAAAGCAGAGAACAGAATAACTGGAACTCTCAGTGAGGGGGGCGGGGTGTGTTTCTCTTGAGGGACTAGAAATGTTGGTTAGAAAGTGGGGAGCCTGGATCTTACACTTTTATTTTTCATTATTTTTTAAGATATATATATATTTAAATAGATGGTATTATTTCATGTTTAATTTTATTTATTTAATTTTGGCCGTACCACACAAGCATGTGGGATCTTAGTTCCTTGACTAGGGACCCTGCAGTGGATGGGCAGATTCTTAACCACTGGACCACCAAGGAAGTCCTTTAGGTTTTTAAATGGCTAGTTATTATTACCAACTTGGAATGGTTTATACACTCATCTCTTTAATCTTTTCACTGGCTTTGGGAGGATGGTGTTACTGGCCCTCACTCCCACTTTTCATAACAGAAGAGAAGAGGGAACCTTACTTCCAAAGACTGTCACAAAGGCTGTGTGTCCTCTTGCTCCTCCTGTCCTGCACGCAGGCCAAGGAGACATTCCTATGGGACTTTGTATTTGAAATAAGTTCTGTCTTCCAAAGGAAGAAAATTATATTCTTGGAAGATCAGTTGAGTCAGCCTATGTGTATTTGTAACAGCATGTTTTACTCACTTTGGTTTACAAAAGGGAGTAATAGCGTATGTGGTTTTCGAGAAGAAATAGAATGTTTTTCACTGATGATCTTAACTTTGTCACAGCCAATGGTCAGAAGTTATACGTAAGACTTTTTCAACGTAAATTCAGCTGGATTAAGGTGAACAAACTGGACTATGAAGAGATCTCTGCTGACTTAACCCCCGTGGTTGGAGAGCTGACACATGCAGGCTTCCTGCAGACAGGTACGGTTTGTCCAGGGGAACCAAAGTGGAAACACGGTGAAGGGAGTTTCTGGAAAATAAGGGTGGTGCTAGTTTCATGTCATCTCCTGATTGGTGCCTGAGAAATAGTGACTGTGTGCATCTTTTAAATTGGTTTTTTTGGTTGTTTTTTAAAAAATTTATTTGGCTGTGTTGGGTCTTTGTTGTGGCATGTAAGATCTTTGTTCCCTGATGAGGGATCAAACCCAGGCCACCTGCACTGGGAGCTCAGAGTTAACCACTGAACCACCAGGGAAATCCCTAAATTGAGTTGTTAATCTTAGGACAACAAATAAGCTTTCTTCTTAAAGTATCAATAAAAACTGGAAAATAATAAACTTATTTAAAGTACTTTTTTTTTTTTTTAATATTTCAGAATCTGAGTTGCAGGAGCTCCCTGAGGTGCTGGAGCTTCTTTCTGCTCCAGAACTGAAAGCCCTGGCAAAGACCTTCCACCTGGCGAGTGCCCATGGGCAGAAGCAGCAGCTGGTGGACGCGTTCCTCAGATTAGCCAAGCAGCCTTCAGTCTGTACTTGGGGCCGGAACCAGCCTGGCATTGGCACAGTGATCCTGAAAAGGTTTTGTGGCTCTTTTTTAAAAATCATTTTATTTATTTATTTATTAACACCAAAAACATTTTGCATTGGGGTGTGGTCAGTTAACAATGTTGTGGTAGTTTCAGGTGAACAGCGAAGGAACTTGTTACAGTAAGAACATTTGAGTTGTTGGTTGGGCTTCTGTAGTGGCTCAGTGGTAAAGAATCTGCCTGCAATGCAAGAGGCCTGGGTTCCATCCCTGGGTCAGGAAGATCCTCTGGAAAAAGAAGTGGCAAATCACTCTGGTATTCATACCTGGAGAATTCCATGGTAGAGGAGCCTACAGGCTACAGTACATGGGGGTCACAAAGAGCTGGACATGACTGAACGACTAACACACACACACACACACACACACACACACACACACACAGCACATATTAAGGTCTTAAAACGGATGGTACGTGTTTCCAGATTGTGATTGTTTTTCAATTGCTGCCAGACTGAAAAGGCAGAGAACCTTAATGATCAGGTCTGGATTCTTTCTTGGGTTAGCTTTTGTAATTCTTGTCATACCACACTGATTTCAAGGACAAGAAAAACCAAGAGGCAAGAGGTTAGAGGCACTAGGCCCTTGGCATATTCTAGTATTTTATTACTCAAGAAAAATGCAGTTTTAACTACTCTCCTTAACAAGAGTTAAACATGAACTGTCCAGCCAAATTTTAATTTCAGTAGACTTTTTATTGAAACATAATCTGTCAGCAATAATATGCAATTTCTCTTGAGTTGAAACATAAAAATTTACCAGAAGCTGTGGATGGTTTCTTTTGTCCTTATAAAAGCTCCTGAACAGTTTCAGGTTGGGAAAGATCATAAAAATCTCAGAATTTATTTCTTATGCCCATGTTATGTCTAAAGTATAACCATATCAACCTTAGTCTGGGAATCCATTTTTCAGAGTTGTTGAAAATGAGATGAGATAGTGCTTTTGGCAAACAGTTTAAAGCAACATCATTGTTATTTTATATAATATGTGTGTGTGTGTAACTTTGAGCTGTTAACGTGCCAAGAGCCCATCCTTATTGGGAAGATACTACAAATATTAATCTTAGTAAAACACAGGTATAAATAAGGCATACATTATTAAGAAAAATGTGACTGTCAACACTTCAAAAAGTTTATACTGTAGATTTTCCAAAAGTATTTAACTAGATTATGTATTTATAGTTAATTGACTTATGGGTATAAGATCCTCATCCCTGTGGTTAAATGTCTTCTAAGTCTTTAATTCTATTTCTTAAGTATTTCATGGTATTCATGTATATAATATTTTAAAAAGTAAGTGAATACTAAATTAGCTGTTTCTTAGTGTAAGCACTGAGCATGTAGGAACAGAAATGGAAGAATTAAGATGAACATTTTTTATCACTGACATGAGAATTATAGAAAAATGAGAATCTTAGGACTATTTTTTAATATATATAACTTTATTTATTTATTTACTTTCGGCTGTGCTGGGTCTTCACTGCTGTGCAGACTTCTCTCCAGCTGCGGTGAGCAGGGCTGCTCTGATTGTGGTGTGAGGGCTCCTCATTGCAGTGGCTTCTCTTGCTGTGGAGCACGGGCTTCAGTAGTTGCAGCTCCCAGGCTCTAGAGCACAGGCTCAGTTAATGGCGGATGGGCTTAGCTGCTCGGTGGCATGTAGGATCTTCCTGGAGCAGGGATCAAACCTGTGTCTCCTTCATTGGCAGGCGGATTCTTAACCACTGAGCCACCAGGGAAGCCCGTTAAGACTATTTTAGTTTTTTACTAAAATCACTATCCTTTAAAAGCTTTTTTAATTGAAGTATAGTTGACATATTAGTTTCAGCTGTGCAGCATAGTGATTCAGTATTTGTACAGATTATACTCCCTTCAAGTTTATTACAAAATGATGACTGTATTTCCCTGTGCTGTGCAGTATGTCCTTGTTGCTTATCTATTTCATATAGGGTAGTTCATCTCTCTTACTCTTCTGTCTGTGTCACCTCTCCCT
Source organism: Bos indicus x Bos taurus (assembly GCF_003369695.1). NCBI lineage: Eukaryota > Metazoa > Chordata > Mammalia > Artiodactyla > Bovidae > Bos > Bos indicus x Bos taurus. The sequence continues at coordinate 27,445,719 of NC_040096.1, forward strand.
GCTTCCTTCTCCTTGCTGATAACCACTAGTTTATTTTTTCTAGCTGTGAATTTATTTCTCTTTTGTTATATACATTCATTTGTTTTGTTTTTGAGAGTCCACAAAGAAGTGATAACATGTCGTATTTGTCTTTGACTTGTTTTACTAAGGGTAAAACTCTCTAGATCCCTCCACATTGTTAAAAATGGAAGAATTCTTTTTTTATGGCTAATACTCCATTACATAGCACACCTTTATCACTTTGTCTATTGACGGACAGTGTCCTTTATTTCTTCATTAAGCTGTGGAGCCCAGGAGTGGAACCTGAGTCTCTGATGGCTCCACATGAAGGTAATACCTGGTTACCTTCCTCTGCAGAAAAAGCATCCTTATTTGCACTCTCTGAATCCTTCTGGATAGTGGCTATGTGTTTAGTCACACTGAATGTTTCCTTCTGCAACTTGGAGTCCCAGTCCACTGGACATGCTCGAGACTCTGCGTGGGGTGGAAGGCTGGGGGTGCTGTCAGGCTCTGTGGCTGTGTGGTCCTCATGTAGATGGTGGTGAGGTGGGAACCCTATCCCTGTGTCTTTGAAACTGTGCTGGGGGCATTGATCTCTGGACACCCCAGGGAGCCAGCTTAGTTTTTGGTTTCATAGCTTCTGGGCTGGTTAGGAAGGGTGAGGTCCTCCACTAGACTCCAGCTCTCACTGGGGGACCTTGACCTCCAGGCATGCCTGGCATCATCTGGAGGCATTCTTGTTGTGACTGAGGTGGGTAGTAGGTGCCACTGACATTTAGTGAGTAGAGGCTAGGAACACAGCTGAGCATCATCTAATGCACAGAATGGGCACCTTGCCCCTACCTCAGCCCCCAGAAAAGAATTCACGGCCCAGATGTCAATAGAGAAACCCTGTTGTGCATGGTGTCCAGGTTGTTAGAGCCAGAAAGCCTTGATTGTGACCTGCTGCCTGACCAAGAGCCTTTGATAATGACATTCTAAATAAATACCTGTGGGGCTTCCCTGGTGGCTCAGTGGTAAAAAATCCATCTGCCAATGTAGGAGATGTGGTTTCAATCCCTGGTCTGGGAGGATCCCACATGCTGCCGGCAACTAAGCCTGTGTGCCACAACTGAGCCTGTGCTCTAGAGCCCAGGGCTGCAACTACTGAGCCCACTCACCCTAGAGCCTGTGCCCTGCAACAAGAGAAACCACTGTAATGAGAAGCCTGCGCAGCACAACTAGAGTGTAGTGCCCACTTGCTGCAACTAGAGAAAAGCCTGCACACAGCAACAAAGACCCAGCACTGCCATAAATAAAGAAATCAAGTTATTTTAAATAAATAAATATCTGTTATTTAATCTAAATTGTCCCTGGAGTCAAGAATTGAGAGTTGCTAATGTCAAACAGGTAACACTTTGTGTTTCTCTGGTATTTCACGTGTTTGGGACCAGCGTAAACCTTACCCTGCTCTTTTATTGAGGCAAACACTATGTGAAGTCATCTGCAGGTTTAATTTCATTGAATCTTCACCGTGTTCCAAGGTGGGGCTCTGAGCTCCAGAGAGGTTAACTAATGCTTTAACATCACACAGCCGGAGGCCAGAGGTTTGCTTCAGGCTTGGAATAATGAATGCTGTTTAGCTTGAAATAATCTATAAAATCTGATGTCCAAATGCTTACAGACCAGCAAGTCTCTTCTATACTGTGTATTTTTCAGAGCTAAAGATGTGGCGGGACGTTCCCTGAGAGTCTCTCGAGGCCCTCGGGCGGTATTTTCCCGGGCCCTGCTGCTCTTCTCATTGAGCGACATGGTGGAAGATGAGGAGGCCGCCTGTGGGGGCCAGGGTCAGCTCTCCACTGTGCTGCTGGTCAACCTGGGCCGCTTGGAGTTCCCCAGGTACACCGTCAATCGAAAGACCCCGATCTTCCAGGACAGGGATGATCTCATTAGGTAAGAGAGTGGTTGCTCACTGTAACATCTGTGTATTTTTAAATTTATGCAGAAGGATCTATTATTGTTTTTTGCCATCCACAAGAGAAACATTGCTCAAAACCATTTTTTAAGTTTTTGCTTCCTGTTTAGTTTTTTACTCACTTGTATACTTTTCTAGGACTGTGAGGAGAATGTAGAAATGCAGTTTGATTAAGGCTGCCAAAACTCATGAGTTTTGAGTTAGAGCTACACAGTTTTCCCCTGGTTTATATTCCCAAATAGCTTTAGCAGGGGGAGCATTTTTTAAATATAGACATTTGAACAAACCTGCCTTGTGAGTATGTTGTTGGCATGAACAAGGCTGAATATCTTCCTGGTAATGATGCTTAAAATAAAGCTAATAACTAACTTGTGGACCATATACCAGAATCATGCAGACAATAGAAGTTTTCATGAATCTGTCTTGATCCATGGATTTAGCCAGTGCTAAGCAAAAGTGGATTTTGATTAAAAAAAAAATTGCATAGATGTTGCAGGTTTATGATTCAAAGTTAGCTGAAATGGTTTCTGATATTTGATTTTAGGAAAGATGTTTAAGTGTTGTCTAGTATGTGCTTTAAAAAATAAGCTATTGAAATGATTGGATCAAAATAGAGTCAATATAAACTGATTTTAGCCCATTTTGCCTTAGTTATTAGGAAGGTCAATATCTTATTTGTATTCAGTAGGAATAACTTTTTCAGTCAGATCTTCTAATTAGAATGTTTTCTCCAATTCCACTTTTCATTGCCTTAGAGCTGTCCAGTTGAGTATTAAAAGAGAGCTAGATGGAAGCGTGTATGAGCAAATCTTTACACTTAGAGGATTCTGTTTTTCGCTTATTTGACAGTTTCTGCACACAGTGCTAGAGTGTGCTTTTCTCTCAAGGGTGAGTCCAGAGCACAGTGACTGTGCACTCGGTGTTACAGAACTATGGGGCCCATGTCTTTGTTTTGATATCTAAAGACACGCCGAGAAGCTGTCTGTCTTCAGTTACATAAGTTCAGAACATTTCAGCATCGCCATCTCCCAGATACTGTCCCTGAAGTTGTTTTTGAAAATCCCAAATAATTCTCTTAGCTTGGGCAGTATCCCTCTGGCCATCTCTGACTTAGTGAGTAAATGACCAAACCTACACTTCCGTATAATCCTGAGATTGGTTACATGTTGTCATAGTTGCTCCCAGATTGTTGAATGGATGACTGAGTGAGTAGGCACCAGAGGTCAGGGAGGAAGAGCTGGTCAGTGTTGCATCATGTAATGGGACATGTGATGTGATGGTAAGGTTGTGTGTCTTCATCTTTCTGGCTGGGAGGCCTGTATGAACACTTCTAGGCTATTCGTGGAGTAATAGTCAAATGAATCCTGAGATAAAACGTAACCCTTGTGTTTTCAAAAGCAGATCTGAATGTGTTGGGTGGGATGTGGGGATGTGAGGTTCTGTACGTCAGTGCTCATCCCACCCTGAAACCTGAATGTCGTGGTTTCCCGCCTGTCCCCCCTCAGGTATGCGGTGGCCGCGCACACGCTGAATGACATCTCCACGGCGATGGCCAGCGGGGCCTGGGAGGAGGCTAGGGAGCTCGCTCGGTGTGCAAAGCAGGACTGGGATGGACTGAAAGACCACCCGTCCCTGAGGTGAGGTGGTTCTCTGGTGCCTGTGAGGGTTACCGACTGACCTAGTTGTTCTAACTGCGTAAGATCATCTTTTTCATGAGGAACATGCTCCTTTTGTTCCGTGGTGAGGCCAGCGTGTGTAGTTGAACTTCCTCCTCACTTTGCATGGAGTCAAAAGTATTGGGTGAGTAGCAGGGAGTGTCTGAAAGTTTGGGGTGATTTTTATACCCCCAGTCTGTCTGTGGCAGACAATGGCTTGCCACCTGCAGGGGCACTGGCCCATCTGGGGTTTGGTCAGCTGAATTACAACCCTGGGGGAAGCCTGGCCGCAGGACAGAAGCTGTCTTCTGGTGGAAATTCCAGGAGCTGTTGTTTTGAACAAGAAAATGAATCATACCTTAAAAAAAAAAAAAAGAAAATTAAATTGAACATTTACTTCAAGAGTTCAGAGTACACAGCACATGATCCTTCATTCTTTTTGGTTTAATAAATGTTCAACGTGTTTCATAGGGTTAAGAAACTTTTTCCTTCCTTAGTACAAAGTGATAAGAAAAATTAGTAGTATTGGATATCTCTTTCAGAAAAACATTTAGGACAAAAGTCTACACAGAAATAATACAAACTTAAAAACCATAGCTAAGAAAATAGCCTTTACTGTTAAGAAAAACAACTGAATATTTTCTCTGTGTTTTGTTTGGGAGTAATTTAGATAGAGTGAGGCATTTACTTACAGGCCTTTGTAGGAAGCAGACAACTAGTGTGTACAATGAGTGTTAGCCCGTGATGTGCATGGACCCTGGGGGATTTTCTTAAGTAATTGGGCAAATGTGTAAACATTTCTCAGACTAAACAGGAAAACAAATGGTTAAAACAAGTTAATGGATGATTTTCTTGGTTTAAAAAAAAAGATAAGACCTCATGGCCGGGAAGTTGGGTTCCTGTAAGACAGAGGTCAGTAGCCTCTTGCGTGGAGGCCCAGTGGGGCAGCGGTCAGGCTCGCCAGTGAATGGGCAGGACTGGCCCAGTGCAGGTGTGTTCTCCGACACCAAAATGTGTGTTTCTTGTAATTTTCACGTGCCACATGGTTTTTCTCCTTTTGACTTCTTTTAGCTATTTATAAACATGGAAACCACACTGGACTTGTATTAAAATCAGGTGGAGGCCCTGAGTCTGGCCTGGGGGCTGGCGTCTGCTGACCTCTGGCTCTCATTTCACATTGCCATCTGGTGACTTCAAGCAGGTGGCCATGAGAACATATATTTGTGGTGTAAAAAACTGCACACGACAGGCAGTGTTCAGAATGTATCTTCTTAGAATAAAGAAATTCAGTCTGCTTTGTCACCTCTTCAGTTCAGTTCAGTTCAGTCGCTCAACCGTGTCTGACTCTTTGCAACCCCATGGACTGCAGCACACCAGGCTTCCCTGTCCATCACCAACTCCAGGAGCTTGCTCAAACTCATGTCCATTGAGTCAGCGATGCCATCCAACCATCTCAGTCTCTGTTGTCCCCTTCTCCTTTTGCTTTCAATCTTGCCCAGCATCAGGGTCTTTTCCACTGAGTCAGTTCTTCCTATCAGGTGGCCAAAGTATTGGAGCTTCAGCTTCAGCATCAGTCCTTCCGATGAATATTCAGGACTGATTTCCTTTAAGATTGACTGGTTGGATCTCCTTGCAGTCCAAGGGACTCTCAAGAGTCTTCTCCAACACCACAGTTCAAAAGCATTGAATCTTCAGCACTCAGCTTTCTTTATGATCCAACTCTCACACCCACACATGACTACTGGAAGAACCATAGCTTTGACTAGACAGACCTTTGTTGGGAAAGTAATGTCTCCGCTTTTTAATATGCTGCCTAGGTTGGTCATAGCTTTTCTTCCAAAGAGCAAGTGTCCTTTAATTTCATGGCTGCAGTCACCATCTGCAGTGGTTTTGGAACCCAAGAAAATAAAGTCTCTCACTGTTTCCATTGTTTCCCCATCTATTTGCCATGAAGTGATGGAACCAGATGCCATGATCTTCGTTCTTTGAATGTTGAGCTTTAAGCCAACTTTTTCACTCTCCTCTTTCAGTTTCATCAAGAGGTTCTTTAGTTCTTCTTCACTTTCTGCCATAAGGGTGATGTCATCTGTGTATCTGAGATTATTGATATTTCTCATGGCAGTCTTGATTCCAACTTCTGCTTCATCCAGCCCAGCATTTCACATGATGTACTCTGCATATAAGTTAAATAAGCAGGGTGACAATATACAGGCTTGACGTACTCCTTTCACAATTTGGAACTAGTCTGTTGTTCCACATCTGGTTCTAACTGTTGCTTCTTGACCTGCATACAGATTTCTCAAGAGGCAGGTAAGGTGGTCTGGTATTCCCATCTATTAAGAATTTTCCACAGTTTGTTGTGATCCACACAGTCAATGTAGCAAAAGTGTAGTCAATGAAGCAAAAGTAGATGTTTTTCTGGAATTCCCTTGCTTTTTCTATGGTCCAGCGGATGTTGGCAATTTGATCTCTGGTTCCTCTGCCTTTTCTAAATTACCTCTTAGGATTGTCTTACAGTAAACACACCGAACCGCTAAACTGCTGGTGGACATCTTCGTTTTAGGTACCACGAGAATTTACCACTCTTCCTCCGGTGTTTTACTGTTGGGTGGGTTTACACGAGGATTTTGTCCCGAAACGTTGAAATACTGCAGAGACTTCACCTGTACGAGGTGAGTGCACCAGCCCTCTGCCCCTGGCTCTTGACTTCTCCCACTAATGTGGTCTGCTGAACTGAGCTGCTGTCAGAGCCCCTGTGTGATGGGGAGGGTCTCCCCACATCCCTGAGGTGAAAGCCTCACCTCTGCTCAAGTTCCCAGGACAGCAGTCACGGACAGTAACCTACAACCTAAGTCTGGAAATAACCTACAATCAGGAGTGAGGGCTCTGGTCATGCCCCTGCTCATACTCAGAGCTGTGAGGTTGCTGGGCTCAGCTTCTGCTGTGCAGACACTTCTGTATTGAAACTCAGTGTCTTACAAAGAGGCTGTGCTAGAGCTGGGCTTCCTCACCTGGGTCCATGGACCCTGGGCAGCTCCGTGGGACTGGCTTCAGCAGAGTCTGTGGACCTGCAGGTGCATCTCGGGTTTGTGCATTTTTCTCAGGAGAATCATTAGATTCTTCAAAGAGATTCAGGAACCACAAAAGATGAGCATGAGACATGAGCTATGAACATGGACCACAAAGTCCGCCTGTTGAGGTGGGGTCTTTGGGTGGAGACCCTGCCTCATAACTGTCCAGCCCCCTCCCCGATTCCTCGCACCTTTGGCCGTGTGGCCAGCTGGGTTCCCAGGAGCATGTGGACCTGCAGCCCAGCTGCTGCTCCTGCCTAGAGCCTGGCCCCGTGTGGCCTGTGCTGCTGACCTGGTGCACAGAGAGTGCCATGTGGTGTCACAGCTGCATCCACATGAGGTGGCAGGGGCCCTGCTGAGAAGTGGGCATGCCTCTGGAGCTCAGGCCACTCTCGGGGGATGTCCCAGGGCCCCCTCCTGGCAGTCTCAGGTCCTGGGCCTTATTTTAGAGTGCCAAGGATGCTGATATCCTTTGCCAGTTTTCCTGGCAACTCAGTGTAACAGCGGCCTTAGCGTGCAGGAGTCTAATGCACTTCCCTTCTTGTTGCCGGTGTAGGAAGCTGTGAAGGAGCTTGAAAATCTGTTGTCCCAGGACGTGTACTGTTCCGACAGCAGGGGCCGGTGGTGGGACCGGCTGGCCCTTAACTTACACCAGCACCTGAAGCGCCTGGAGCCAGTACGTAGCTGCTAAGGCCACCAACCTTTCTTCAGCTTCGCATACATTTAAACAGTAAAGCAAACTGTTAATACCTTAAGAGTCTAAATGTTGTTAGGGCGTTGATTTCTTTCTTTCTTTTTAAGTTTATATTTTATATTGGACTATAGTTGATTTAAAGCATTGATTTCTTACATATCCCTCTTTCTCTGTGTTCTGCCAACCCCACAAATAGGGGTGTGAGCACAGGGTGACCGTGGGTTCAGCAGGTGGATCATGTCAGGAGCTGGAGAGTTAGGTGTCCCTCACCTCACACAGGTGCGCTCTCTGGTTTGGAAACAGTGATTTTATTCACTCACTGCCCAGGGCCTCCTGGTAGAAAGACGGGTGAAGACGTGGCGTCTGGCTCTACAGGGTGGCCACCATCCCGTCTGGGCGCTGCCCTCTCTGGTAGGGACTTTGAGTCTGAGAACACTGTCGGCTGCCATCCACTGTGGCCAGCAGGGCAGGGCCTCACGAGGCAGCAACAGTAGCCCTCTGTGTGGCCGCCTGTGGTCCCCTGTCCCACTTACCCCGTGTCTCTGTCCAGTGGAGGGCACTGCTGCCCTGGGAGTTTTTATTCTTCTAGTGGCAGGTCACATGAATCCAGTGATAGAGGGTTGGAAAAGTTGACTCTGGGCCTGGACGATGACACGCTCCATTTACTCCCTGAAACTAAAAGGCGCCTTGTCCCCTCAAGTGTTTCAAGCCAGAGAAAACTGTTCTTCTCCTGGAGGTGGGCATGGTGCTCCCTGCCCAGCGTCAGGAGAGGCCCCTGCTGGCCCCCACCTAGTGTGGACAGAGGGCGTGTGCACACTGCCTCTCTCTCTCCCTGAAATAAAACTTCAGAGGAGTTTATAGACTTTCCCGTCATTCAGGTCTGCTGAGAGGACTATTCATTAATGCTCAGAGGTTATTTTTGACGTTGATAGAGCGTTGTTTTTTTTTTTTAGCCTTTTCCTAGAGGTCTTCCTGGCCACTCATAACCTGTGATTTTGTCACCATTCCTTCCCTCTGTATGTCAGTTTCCAGGGCAGGCAACAGCCAGCCTAGCAGAGGCTCATGTCCGCAGTTACCCAGCAGTCAGTCTGGCCAGGCTGAGCCCAAGGCTACCCCTCCCTACAGCCAGCCCGGCTCCGTTAGGGCTGCAGGGCAGCCAGCAGGGCCTCATTCTCTCTGCTGGATTCCTCTGGGCCGCTACACTCTGATGGTCTGATCTTCACTGACTTCTGGGCTTTTTTGTTCTTGTTACTTTTTATTTATTGCAGTAATTATATATAACAACAACAAAAAAAAACCTTGCGATTTTAATCACCTCTAGGTATATAGTTCAGTGGCATTAATTATATAGCTGATCCTAGACTAACTCAGAGGTTAGAGGTTCTGACCACCCCCCCACCCCCAAATGGTCAAAAATCCACATATAATTTTGCAGTTGGCCTGAGCACCCCTTGGGGCCCCGAGCATCCCTACCCCAGGTCTCTATCCCCAGTCTCCTCTGTCTCCTGAGGCAGTGTGTCCACACGTGTGACCAGGACGTGGTGTTGGGAACATGACTGCTCCTGCCCCACACCTTTGCCTCAGGGTCTGTGCTCCATCTATGCGTTGAAGGTGTCTGTGTGAGATGTACAGGAATAATGTCCTTGTCCCTGGAGGGTGGCTCTGTCTACTGCTAATTAGCAAAAGGAATGATTAATTGATGGTGGGGTTTCCATCCCATGAAATGGGGGTGCCGCTGCCTGGGCCTTACTAACACTGACAGTGCCATGCTCTCCACAGGCTGTCCAGTGCATCGCTGCAGGCCTGGCGGATCCTCATGTCCGGACAGGCCACCGCCTGGCACTGTACCAAAGGGCCGCACGCCTGCGTGCCTCTCCCAGCGGCCAGAAGTACATGCATCTCCTCCGCCAGCTCCCAGAGGTCACCGTGGAGGACGTCAGACATGTGCGTGAATATCCTGGGGGCACTGTGGGTGCATTTCAGGGGTTTTTCCTGAATGCAGCCTTAGAGCGGTTTCCAGCACACATTTCTCATAGACTCAGAAAGCCCTCTGGTTTGCTGTGGGCAGTGACCCAGCCTTGTTCCGACCTCAGCCTGGCATCGAGGTGTCAAAGAGGCCTGGTCAGCAGGGGCTGTGACTCTACCCCTGAGTCAGCAGCTCACAACCCTGCCAGGCCTCCTGCCCGCAGCCCAGTCAGGACCCTGAAGAGCAGCTCAGAGCAGCGCTCCTGGGCACCAGGCGATGACCTGCCCACATCTTCAAGACCAACCCGGTGCTGCACTAAGGACAGGTGGCCTTTCGAGGGCAGAGGAGAGTTTGTTTGGGGCTTCAGGGCTGGAGCAGGAGTGGGGCTAACAGCTGTTCCTCACCCCCCACCCACCCAGGTGACCGTCACAGGCCGGCTGTGCCCACAGCGTGGATCAGGGAAGTCTGTCTTCGTGCTGGAGGCTGGGGGGGCCTCCCCTGCCACTGTCCTGTGCTCCGTGGAGGAGCTGGCACTGGCCCATTATAGACACTGCGGCTTTGACCAGGGTAACTGGGCCATGTGGCCACGCTGGGGGGTGTCGTCACTCTATCCTGTCCCTGTGGGAGGCCCTAGAGGGCACAGGAGAGAATTTTATCACCCCAGTTCATCAGGGCCATGTGCTTCCTCATGTCCAGTGTTCACACCTGCCACCATGAGGGTGGTGTGTTCTGGTAGGGACATGAGGAGCAAGGGTGGCTGGATTGCTCTTAGAGATCTTGGGTCAGGCAGGTGGACAGGATTGGAGAGGACCACAAGATGCTGCCCATAGCCAGCCGCTCAGAGGTACTGCAGTGTGTGGAGGAGCACCGGGGTCTCGGGTGGGGGCATCAGGTGTGCCAAAGGGCCATGAGGGGCCCACTGGGAGCGGCCCCAGCCCTGGCGACCCTGCTTCACTGTTCACACGGCCTGGAACTGGGCTGGGCCTCTCTGAGGTCACCACCCCATCTTATAGTCTGGATGTGGGGTGGGGATAGGGGGTCTGGACTGGGTGGTCTCTGATGTGGAAGTTTTCTGTAAAACCCCGAGTCCTAAACCCCGGCACTGTGTGGTGTCCAGGTCGAGGCAGAGGAGTGCTGTGGAAGGAGGCGAATGGGGTCAGAGGCAAAGGCTCCTGGGCGCCCACCCTCCCCCGTCAGACCTCCTGTTTGTTTTTAAACATGTCCCTTAGGTTTTTCCACTCTGAAACATGCATTTGAATTTTGTCATAATTACTAAGACTTTCATCCTTAAGCAAGGCTTCTGTATATAAGCAATCTAATGTTAAGAAGATGAGCAGGGAATGGCATGAAAACAGCCTTTGCCTTTGAATCTAAAATATTTTTGCTAGTTTCTTCAACTTGAGCTGGCAGTAGGATATGGTGGTGTCTTTGGAGAGCAGAAGAGATGGATTTTTCTCGTGTGTGCCTTGTCTCAGGGATCCATGGGGAGGGGTCCACCTTCAGCACCCTGTTTGGCCTCCTGCTGTGGGACATCATCTTCATGGACGGGGTGCCAGATGCCTTCAGAAATGCCTATCAGGTAACGCTGGCCACGTTCAGACTGCAGAGCCTCTGCACACACACGTGAGTCACTCCCACCCTGGGACCCTGAGGTTGCTGCCCCGGAAACCTGCCCCCAGTTATACTCTTCTGGATCCTAGTGCTAATTTCACTCTAAGAATGGCTTTTAATTTTTAAATCTGATTCATAGAATTTAAAATGTAAGCTACTTTACTGGAATCATTCCTCTTGAAACTTTTCGTGTCAGTGTCTTCGGCTTCACCCTGGTGGGGCCCATGTACACTCATGTGCTTTGTCATACATGTCTGCTAAGAGCTCCACTGTGTGTGCATGTTCAGTCGCTCAGTCCTGTCCGACTCTCTGCGTCCCCATCGACTGTAACCTGCCATGGAATTTTCCAGGCAAGAATACTGGCATCTATTGCCATTCTTTCCTTCCGGGGATCTTCCTGACCCAGGGATTGAACCTGTGTTTCCTGCATTGGCAGGTGGATTCTTTACTACGGCACCACCTGGAAAGTCCAAGAGCTCCACCAGTTTAACCTAAGAACTCTTTTAGCAAATTGTACTTGTCTTTGCAAATTAGTTCTCTAAAAAATCAGTGTCATAAATTGCTTTTATATCAGGTTACTTGGGTGATTTTTATATATCTTTTGAGAAAAAGCCTGAGTCCACTTCATCAGAGTGGTCAGTTTCCAGATTTGATGGGCATTGGCTCCTCTGATGACCCCAGCCTCCCAGGCTTAGTGTGAGCTGGTTCTCCCTGCACACAGGCGGCCCCGCTGGACCTCTGCACAGACAGTTTCTTCGAGAGCAGGGCATCAGCCATGGAAGCCCGGCTGCAGCAGATCCACAGCGCCCCCGAGGAGAGCTTGCGGGCCTGGGTGGCAGCTGTGTGGCAGGCCCAGGAAGGCAGGGTGTCCTCCCTGGTCAGCTGGGATCGCTTCTCTTCTCTGCAGCAAGCCCAGGTGAGAGTCTGCAGCGGGGGTTCGCTCAGGAAGTGCCTCCAATGTGGGTTTCCTTTTGGCAGTTGTAACAAAAGACAAGTATGCACACATTCACATATATGTGTGCCTGTATGTATGCACACACCCATGTACCTGTGTGTATGTTATACCTGTTCATGTATATATGCAAGTACACGCATACATGTGTGTCTGTGCATGTGCTTGTCGTACCCCTGCCCACAGGCCTCTGTTCCTGAAGGGACAGTCCCAAGTGTGAACAAGCCCCAGTTATGCCTTCGGCCTGTTTGGTTGGCAGCCCCCTTGGCCTGGCCTGTGGCCCCTGGAGGGAGGACACTCTCCCTGTCCTGTGACCAGTGGCCTCCATGGGCCGCTGTTGCATCCTAAGTGCTCACCCCAAATCCTCTCTTCTTAGCTGCTCCTTGGATGTTCCTGACTGGGTGAAAGCTTGGTAACTGACCATGGAGAACGCATCCCCAGAGGCTGGGGTGCCAGCACCAGGGGCAGAAGGGCGCTTGGTGTCCTAGGACCCCATATCTACTGAATTGACACATGGGGTCTCCCCCGTCTCAGCATCACTGGGGGCTCCAGGGTCTCCATCCCAGGGGAGGGCTGACCGTCCCTGTATCTTCTGTCCAGGATCTTGTGTCCTGCCTGGGGGGCTCCATCCTCAGTGGCGTGTGCCGCCGCCTGGCCATGGACTTCCGGCACTGCCGAGGGGGCCTCCCTGACCTGGTTGTGTGGAGCTCCCAGAGTCATCACGTCAAGGTCAGTTGAGCTAGAGCAGAAAGTCATGTTTGTAATTTTATGATCAACTTAAAGGCCACAATCCAGGCATTTCTTGCTTGGTGATTGACAAGATTGAATCCCTCAAGAGCTGCTGGACTGAGGGCTAGGATTGTTCGGTGGCTGCTGGTAGAGGCGTCCACGGTGCTGACACCTGGGCCTCTCCCCATGCGGCAGCCTATTTGATCCGAGCAGGTGTGGGAGAAGGGCCAGGCTGTAAGCAGGACGGAAGTCAGTCTCTTTTTATCAGCTGAGCTGGCAGCGACAAACCATTGCTTGCGCTGTGTCCACTGTTGGAAGCAGGGCAAGGGCAGGGACTCTGCAGGTGTGAGCACCAAGGGGCCGGGATGGCTGGGGGTGATTTTTCTAAGCTCCGAGAGTGAGTGCCTGCTTACGTGCTGTAGGCTGGCCGCCACCCTTTCCTTACCTGGTCTCATCCTGCCTGTCACAGGCTAGTGGTTTTCTTAAACTACTGAATTTTGAGATGAAAAGAAAAATTATGGTACAGGTTCTTTATCAGATACATTTCATTCAGTGTGTGACTTGACTTTTCATTGTCTAAATAGTGTATTGAACAGTTGAAGTATTAAGTTTTGATAAAGTCCAGCTCATCTGTTCTCTCTGGGTCATGTTTCTGGTGTCATGTGACACTTCTGACTACAGTTGTGGATTTGGGTATTTTTCCTTTCGGTTTTGTCAATGTCTGCTTTATATATATTGTGAGGCTTTATTATTCAACATATAAACTTAGGATTTTCATGTCTCTAAACTTGTTTTTATATGAGTTTCTTATATTCTGTAGGAAGCATATATATGGGTCTTACTTTTAATCTAATCTGACAGCCTGTGCTCTTAATTTGTTAGTATTTGGAATATTACATTTAATGTGATTATTCATATCTGGCTTTAAACCTTTCATTTGTTTTTTGTCTCAGTTCTTCATTTTGTCTGAGGTTGCATTTTATCCTCTGTTGGCTTGTTAGCTCTGACTCTTCATGTGTTTTAAGTGGTTGGAGTTGTGTTTACAGTGTGTACTTAAACTTACCTACTTTCAAGTGATGTTGTACCAGTCCACATAGAATATAAAGAACCCTACAACAGTTTATCTCCTCTCTCAGCCCTTGTGCTGTGTTCATACATTATGCCTTGACATGTTATAAACCCTAGAACACATTATTTTGCTTTCTACAGTGGACTAATGAGCCTTTATAGTTACTCATATAGATACAAATTCTAATGGTTATTCCTTTATATAGATTCAGATTTCCATGTACTATCATTCTCTTCCTGACAGAACTTCCTTTCACATTTCTTGCAATGGAAGTGTGCTAATAATGAATTATTTAGGTTTTATATATTTTAAGACTTTAAGTTTTCATTTTTGAAAGATAGTTTTTCCTAGGCAAAGAATTGGCACCCCACTCCAGTACTTGTGCCTGGAAAATTCCATGGACAGAGGAGCCTGGTAGGCTGCAGTCCTTCACTTTCACTATTCACTTTCATGCACTGGAGAAGGAAATGGCAACCCACTCCAGTGTTCTTGCCTGGAGAATCCCAGGGACGGGGGCGCCTGGTGGGCTGCCGTCTATGGGGTCGCACAGAGTCGGACACGACTGAAGCGACTTAGCAGCAGCAGCAGCAGGCAAAGGATTCTTTTTTCAATGCCTTAAAATATTTGTCCACTGTCATCTAGCTTGTATTGTTTCTAGTGAGAAGTCTGTAGTCTCTCCCCTCTGGCTTTTGACAATTCTGGCTGCTTTATTAGATCCCCCTGCCCTGCCTTTTTTTTTTTTTTTCCAAACTTATATGCAATTTATGTTTCTTAGAGTCGTGTTCTTTAGGGGTCTGTACTTGGGAGTTCACCGAGCTTCTTGGATCTTTGGGTTTAAAATTTCCATCAACTTTGAAAAATTTTTTAGCCATTATCTCTTCAAATATTTTTTTCTCTCTGTTCTGCCCTTTGGGATCTCTATTAAGATCTCTCTAACTCCTGTTAGGCTGTGGAAATGCTTTATTAATTAAAAAAAAAAAACTTTTGTAGTTCATGTTGGTAGTCTCCATCGCTGTGTTTTGAATTTTGGTGCTCTGTGGTAGACAACACTGACGCAGTTCTGGTTCCATGGAGCTGATGTGTGGTGAGCAGTTTTATCTTACGACACACATCGTAAACAAGTGCACAGGAAAGGGAAGGACCCTTCTAGAAATGAATCTGAGCTGAGCATTGAGGGGGAAGGTGTCAGACACGTGAAGAGCAGGGAGACATGTCCTAGGTGGTAGGACTGGCAAGCATGGGCAAGGGCCCTGGCTTGCACGGGGAAGACACCAGGCCACACGGTTTTGTGGGTCCTGGCAAGGAGCTTGGGTCTAATCGCAGACACAACAAAAAAGTGATTGAGGGGTGCTGAGCAGGAGAGTAACAGTGCTGTGTGTGCTGGAAAACTATTTCAGCTGCCATATTACGTATGAACCCATTTCCTAATTCTCTGTGGAGGACAGTCTGGTTTCTAAGAATAGGGGACTTTCTCACTGAATTCATATGTACATGTTTAGTTGTTACAGACATGTAAGTACAGCAGTGCAGCTGGGCAAGCCTTCTAAATAAATGGTCGTTAGTGGGAACTGCCACAGCCCACCTGAATAGCCCTTCTGTCTCCCAGCTGGTGGAAGTGAAGGGACCCCATGACCGGCTGTCGCAGAAGCAGATGATCTGGCTGGATGAGCTGCGCCGGCTGGGGGCGGATGTGGAGGTTTGCCACGTGGCTGCAGTCGGGGCCAGGAGCAGGGGTCCCGACTGAGAGCCGAGGGCTCGGAGGCATCTAAGACCATTAGAGCGTAGAATGTCACTACATCCTATTTAATTTTGGTTTTGTTATTGTCATAATAAACCTGGCACCTTAAGGATTCATCATCGTACAGTGTCTGTATCACCAACCTCAGTGATTGGCTTCAGGACACTTACCAATCCCACACATTAGTAAAGAACTTCCAAAAAGGTCAGAACCTTCGTGGCTATTTCAGGAGCTGGATGCATTATGTTATTAAGTTATCTTTACAGAAAACTGGAAAACTGCAAAACAAGATGATTCACAGCTTTCAGTCTTTTATGAAAGCAGCATACACAATGTTTCTTTCTAAAAAATATATTAGATTCTTGAATTTATATATGTTTTCTGATTTCTCTGATTTCTTTAAGAATTAAGAAACACATTGTCATCAAGTGCCTTTTGGGCCTATCACCATGGAGAGGGACACTTGCTACCAAAGGCATTTAGCTGTCCCTTTCTGTCTTGACCCTTGGGTATGTCCCCGATGACTGAGGCAGTCTCCCACACTGGCAGAACTTGCTTTAATGTGAGAACACGCTGGCAGAACGCGCTTTAGCACTACTGTTTAGTGCAGATGCAAGGTCTGGAGCAGCCCTGGGTCGAGCAGGTCTGTCAGCACCATCCTTCCAGCAGTGCTCACTTTGGGTCTCAGTCGCATTCCAGTGATTCTCACAGATTTCAGACTTCTCTGTTATTATATTTGTTATGGTTTGACTTGCAGAAGGTTCAGATGATGGTTAGTATATTTCAGCAGCAAAGTATTTTAAAATATTTAAAGGTTTGTACACTTCTAGATATAATGCACGTTTAACAGACTATAGTGTACTGGAAGCATTACTTTTACATGTACTCAGAAACCAGAAAATTCACATGACTTGCAGACTGTGATGACACTCACTTTACTGTGGTTATGTGGAACCAACCTGCAGTGTCTCCAAGGTGTGCAGAGCCCTGGGCAGGGTGGGGAGGGGATGGACACAGGAAGGGACTGGTCAGGATGGGAGGCCTGGGCAGCTTGGCCAGGATCCTGCTCCCACAGACCTGATCCCTGATCTTCTTAAGGAAATATCACTCACCGGCTTTTTAATGTATACAGTGCAAGGCCGAGTTAGGGCCTGGTCCATGAACCCCCATGGCTGTGATGACAGCCCAGTTGTGAACTGAGGTTTAGAGCAGGCAGAGCAGCAGGGATGAGACACAAGCACAGCTAGAAGAGAACATCCCACCTCTCACATCAATAACAAAGGCAACCATTTCTATGGACATTTTATTAGCACTCAGCACTTCCTTCACATTCATCACTGCTGGAAAACAGAATCTCTCACATTCCTGCCCATCCTACTTTAATGCAAGTCACAATCAATTTTAGGCACAAAGGTTTTCATTTTCTTTCAAAATCAAGTTTCAGCTACTTGAGGTTACTGCTATAGCAAGAAGAGTTTGTTGAAGTACGTGTTGAACAGTTTTCACCCTCTGTTAGCACAAATTAATATACTTTCTTAAATAAAGTTAGACACTTTTGGTTTTAAAGTTGGTTTCCATCACGAACAACAGTAAGACACTTTACACCTTGAAGTCCGATCCGAGAGTCTGCCCGCGTGGCCCTGTCAGCAGAAGCTGGGCATCCATGTCCGGTGCTGCCCTCAGACCGTGTCCCCACATCCTCGGCCAGCAACGGGGCCGGTGGCTCTGCAGGGGCCAGGACTTAATGCTAGGATAGTTGTTGTTCATATTATGCACGATAAACTGTGGCACAATAATCATGATATAACAACTGTTCAGCAAAAATAAAATACTGTATTTTACATTTGATTATCATACAAAAATATGCATATTTTCTACTTTAAAACAGCATTAAGAGTACCTAATCATTTTAAAACTTGCAAGTTAAAAACATTTACTACAACGGTTGAAATAAATGTGATAGGGAAGAAAGCTATAGAGAAATAAATGCTCAACCCGAAAAAACAGTAACAAATTAGGACAATTTGTAATAATTAAAAAGCAGCCTAATGAAAAATGGGGAAGAACTGTTACACTTTCAGTGGCAAGATGGGATTTGGGGTTTTCAGGGGGCTGGAGCTGGTTCCAGTCAAGGACTATAAAAGTCCTTGTGGCAACAGTGCTACTTATATAAACTTATATAACTAAAAAAGCCCTTATTTTCTAGGCAGGTTGGGAGAAACACTGGGTTTATCCACAAGATGGACTTCCTTAGACACTGCACAGGAACTTCCATCCTTTTAAATCCAGAGACATTATCCAACAATTTTTTAAAGGCAAGTAATTCAAACAGAAATACCTGTTTGTTACATATGAAGGTAAAGCACTGTTTTGAAAAAAACCTGTTTTAGAAAAGGACATAATCTAACTGCACACTTTAAAACATTTTTTGAAAAGCGTAAGATGGCAGTTTAAGACAAAAGACAACGATATGACAGCTATATTTCAAACATCCATCTTTTCCCAAAAGTGAAGGCTGTGGTGGCTCTAACCGGCATAGCACCTGCCATCAGGAGCTCAGACAAGAGCACACCTGTCTTCGTCTGGCTCCTCAGCACTGCTGTCACAGGCAGGGCAGGGCAAGCGCTCTTGGTTACAATGGCAATACCCTGAGAGAAGTCCACCTCTACTCACCTGCCCTTCCTCCCCAAGTGCCAGGCACTCTGTCCTTCCCTGCAGGTGACCTGACTCGGGAGCTCACCACCCCTTTCCATGGGCAGGTGCCCAGAGTGGCTGGGTCTCAGTAATACTGCCAGTGCTGGCTCTGCTCCCCTCCGACCCCCAGACCTGGGGTGTCCAGGTGACTCTAGCTGGAGGCTTCATGACTAGCCTCCTTCTGATGTGTGATGGGACTCTGATATCCTAACTCAAATTGTTTTACTCTGTGCTATTCATATCTTAATAGTTAATAATCAAAGGCACTTCTAAGTTTAATTATATTATCTACAGCAAATGCTTTTGAAGTCAACAGTGCACATCATTTTAAAGTTAGCCCTAAGCAAACTCATGATTTTAAAACACAGTGATCTACGGTCCCAGACAGCAATCTAAAATAAATTACAGTGTGGGAACACACAACTCTCAGGTGAGTTCAACTAGAGATAATGAAAGTGACCAGAAAAATGCACGTATACCCATGACTACCCACTGGGGTCTTCTGGATGCTTCTTGAAAATACACCAGACACTAGTTCTTGACTCCCCTGATGGTTGCTGCTTGGGCTGCTAATCCGACCAAGGATCAGGGAAGCTTTAGTAGGTGGTTAGAAAGACAGATGCCACACACAAAACCTGATTAGTCTGATCACAGTAATAAAATCATGGGAATGTCTGCCTGCAAATGACCTAAAAACGAGCCTGACCCAGCATGACAGAGAGAGAACATAAATAACAAAAGTTAGGCCTGTCTTTTAAAAAACTGTGAAGAAAACATAATTCAACATGTTTTTAAGAATTAGTGCAAATTTCAGTTGTTACAGATAAATGATGAGTGTGTCCGACCTGTAGGGCAGCAGTTCTGCTCACCCCTCAGGACGTGCAGGAAGACCCCCTTGGTCTCCACGTTTGAGGGTCTCAGTGGACAGCCATATCTTGGCCCCACATGGGTCGGCAGTCCCGCTCGTCCCTCAGGATGGTCAGTCTTCATTGGCGAGGGTCTCAGTGGATAGCCATATCTTGGCCCCACTGAGAAACTTGCTCAGCGGTGTCCCCGAAATGCTCCGCCTGCACAGATTGCCCACCGGGGAGAAGGGGAAGGAGGACGAGAGGAAGTCCGGCGTGCCTGGGGCATCGTGTGGGCCGCCGGCACAGAAGTACAGCCTGCTTGGGGCCAGCTCGGGGCCGGGGGCTGGCATGGGGCCACCCCGGGGCTGTCGCAGCGCTCTGCTCAAGACATCCACCTCATCGGCCAGCAGTGAGAGCTTGTGGAAGGCCGTAATGAAGCCCCCGTGCTGGATCTGGGCCTCGGGGACCCAGCGGAAGTAGCAGAGTTTCCACAGCTTGATGTGCGCACCTGAGAGATGTGGCAGGATGGTCCCATGCAGGTCGGCCGGCCTGGAGGCCCGTTCTTGGAAGAACCGCTCCGCGCCCCAGTCCTGGCTGTCCCTCGTTTCTAGAGGCGCTGGCTTCACCTGCAGGATTAGTGAGTTTCTTCTTGGCCGTAACTCCTCCTCACTGATGATGCCGTTCTTTAAGGAGGCTGGCATTCCTCTCAGTGTGGAGCTGTAGCTTTTCTGTACAGAGAGATTCTAGCATTATTCTCCTGGAGCTTCCCCTTTCAGAGAGATGATAAAAGTGTGATGGTGAACATACACTCAGGTAGAATTTCAACCTTAAAGGACATTTTGTCCCTCCCTTGGTAATACTTGCTCCAGTCCTCCTCCACTGGAGTTGGACACTTGGGCCTTGACTTTGCCAGGCTGTGGCCTGTATGAGGGTGGAGCTGATATATTCTCTCCGTCATAGGCAGACCTCTGGGAGACAGTGGATTCGCGATAAAGCAAGTCACACCAGGTTTTTGGTTTCCCGGCACATATAAGTTATGTTTCCAGTATATGGTAATTTATTAAGTGTGCAACAGCATTATGTCTAAAAAGACAAAATGTGTACACCTTAAATACTTTACTGCTAAAAATGCTAACCCTCATCTGAGACCTAAGCGAGTTGTAATCTTTCTGCAATAGTGACATCAGAGATCACTGGTCACAGATCACCATCACAAATATAATGATAATGAAAAAAACTTTGGCTAAGACTCCTCCCACTCATTGCCAAGGGTACAGGTTCAATCCCTGGTTAGGGAACTAAGATCTCCTGAGCTGCACGGCACAGCCATAAAAGAAACAAAGCAAATGACCCCTCAAACCTGCATTAGCAATGCTGTCATGGGACGTGCCTGGACTTTTAATACCCTGTTCTGAAAAAGATGTTTTTGGTTATGTGTGTGCAAACACCAGGTTTCCACCATTAGTGCGTTTTTGTAGTTTACCTTTGTCCTTTTAAAGGACTTCACAGAACCATTCTGCACACAGGGCGTGCTCTTTCCAATGTAGAAGGGGTTGTGGAAAAGGGTACGATCCTTTGGTGTAAACTGGAGAGACCAGTCCCAAACGGAGGGGAATTTTAAACCCTTCTCATCACCCAGCTGGATATTTTTGCTTATAGCAAATTCCTGCAAAATAAAATATTTGAACATTTGTGAAAAATGCCAAACTCAAGATTTTCTCGTGGTAACTTCCTTTTTGATGAATTGTTCATCGTTATACGAGTGAAATTTTCTGAATGAGGGCGATTCCCACCCCTCTGGAGCAGCACACTCTGCTCCCCAGACGTTGCTGGCACCCGGCACGAGGAGGGCATGGCCCTTGCATGAGGAGGAGGGGGCCCCTGGGCAGTGAGCATGTTCATGAGTGTGAACTCGTGGAGGGAGCTCACCCTGGAGCAGTGGCCTGAACAAACCCTCCCCTTACATGCTCACACCCAGTCTTGAATAGCATGCGTCTTCAGGACGCTCAGCTGCTGATTTGAGGCAGCAGCTTCACAGATGAGGAACTCAAGACTCAGCAGAGTCCCAGCCCTGGCTATGACCACAGCTCACTGTGAAGGCAGCCCCTCTTGCAGTCTTTCCTGAAGACCCATGAGAGCGTCCTTCTGGGCACTGCAGCCTCTGTGGCTACACCCACTGCTCCAGACATGGATAAGACAGAACTCGTGGTTCCAGAAGGCTCCACCAGGGCAACCAGAAGCTGGTTTCAAGTCCCTCCCTAGTCATGGTTCTTCCTCTGGGTTAAGAGCTGGGACTGGAAGCTGACAGGCCTACGTAAAAGTGACTTGCCCCATGGCATCAGGGTCTGAGGACACTCGGGAAGCAGTGCCCAGTGAGAGTTCCAGTCTTGCATCATGCCTATGTTTCCTCTCAAATTCCTTCCCCATAGAATTCCCAAAGAAAAGTCATTTGCTTTATACCCCTTTTATTCTACTGTCCTAGGAAATAAATGTTTTCAAACAGGATCTTACCAATTACCCATTCAGACAGCTCAAATGTGAACGTATAAATACAAAAGTATATTTACGGTGGTTAAAATAAGCTGCATCTTTCAATAAATGTCAGAGAAAAAGACCTAGAATGCGCACTCATACAAATGCAACAGGTTCAAGTTCCTGGACTGTTATTCATCTGAAATTACAGCTTAAAATGGTATTCATAACTGAGACAGTTTAATAGGAACACAGCTACAGCACGTTGCCATGGTGGGTGCTCACCGTGCTCTGTTGCACACGCTGGTGTGGAGAGTTGAACAGGAAGGTGCCAAACAGGGCCACACGGGTGCTGTCGTGCAGCACCGCCAGGTAAGTCTCAGAGAACTCGAAGGCCGCCGGGCACTGCTCCAGCAGCTGCCACGTGGTGTCCAGGAAGAGCAGGAACACAGGAGCCTGGCATACACACAAGGAAATGAGATTACCCGCAGGGCCCATGTCTACCCCCAAACTTCTCACTGACATGATGGAGAGATTAGTAGACAGTGAGGCCTGTGTGCGTGGCCCCAAAGCTGAGCTCAGCGTACATGAGTAGACTAGACGGCCATGGCACCCTAAAACCAAGGCTGGCCTGGGACATGTCTCAGCACCTCTCTGCCCAACAAGTCCACCACGCTGAAGTGGTGAACTAGAAAGAGAGGCAGGGAATCGCCCTGTGAAGGGGGAACAGGGAAATAAGTGTTTAAGCCAAACCTGGAAACAGTTCTTCAGAACATTTAAAACGAAAAACATCCAAACCAAAAAGCAGCTTCTGTAACAACTTTTGGCTGACCCTGCAGTCAGCATCCAGAGACATTCCTGGGTTTCAGAGACTGGCTCGTGTGGCCTTGGGGTCCTGGGGCACACCCTCAATGCAGCAGCTGGCAGCAGCCCCAGCACCCACCCAGTGTGTCTTGATGAGTCAGAGTCAACACGGGAAGCATTCACTGCTGGGGCTTCCTCAGATGGCAGGGACTGTTACACGGGACAGCGAGTCAGCAGTGCTCTTAGGAGCCTCCCTGACATGGGACACTGCAGGGCTCACAGTCCCACAAGGACTCGAGGCCGTGCCAGCCTCGCAGCTCTTACATGTGCCCCCCAGCCTCTCTCCCTTAACACATGTACCCCATTTTAAGAAATTATAATACTCCAAAGCTGGTTTTCCAAAATACCTAACATGCCTATTGTCTGCTTACAGAAGACCTGCCATATTATTGGTATTTCTTCAAGCAGTTTTCAACTAAGAGAAACTCAACAGATTAATTTTTAGAGTGTTGCCTATCATACAGTTACGATAGTCTTCATAAACACCTCAACTTGAACTCTAATCCATGGGTCAGTCTTGGACTAAGAAGCTAGGATGTAGTGAAGGCAATGTTTTAAAAGCCTCCTTGTCCCCTTCTGCACAGAATCTCTCTCCCCATGATGACGGGGTTTTACCCTGTGCACGCTGAAGGACTGATGATAAGCATGAAGGCTTTGTTACCTCCTTCTCCGATCTCTTCAGGTGGTTGCATCTGTCCAGGAATGGATATCCGGCCATGACCCACTCTTTCTGTATCAGACTCTGAAACCCAGTGATGGTCCTGAAATAGGGGTCCAGCATCACTTGGACCAGAGAAGCTATGATGCAGCTCAGGTCTCTTCCCTCCTCCTCTGTCAGTGAAACGGAAAGACAACACTCAGTACACAGCAGAATGCTCAGAGAAGGACGGAATGGGAGGTAGAGCATACACTTCGGTGTTCTGTATGCGGCGGCCTTCGAGATCATCCTTGTTAGGACATTTCATTCAGGCCAGCAACTCTAAATATTACCTACAGATCATTTACACTCATGTTTAATGGAGAGATGGACTTTTACATATGAATGTTTTCTAGATATCAGAAGTGTAGCCCTCACTCTTTTTACATTTCAATGATCTGTGGTAAAAATCTCCCAAGAGTCCATTCTATTCCTGTTTTGGCAACAGTATTAAATATCCCACAATCTTTCCACTGATAGCTCGACAGGGTGACTCAGAGGTGAACGAGAGAAAGGGAACTATCCACCATCATCTGACAAGATGGCAAATGCTTCGCTCCCATCTTTCATATCTGATGTACTTTAATAATAAGACCAGGAATACTCTGATATCAAAGTCAGCCACAAAAATCAGAAGAAAACTATCATATAGTATCCATTATATGTAACGTCATCAACAAAGTATTAACAAACCAAATTATCTCAGGAATGCAAGAATTTATCCTAGAAATGCAAGGTTGGTTTAACACCCGACAAAGTAACACACCATAATAAAAAATTAAAGGACAAAAATTACGTGATCATCTCATTAGATATAAAAAAGCATCTGTCTGATTAAAATTCAACATTTATTCTGGATAAAAACTCTCAGCAATCTAAGAAGAGATTCAACCTGACAAGTGGAATCCACAAAAACCTACAACTAAATCACTCTTGCCAGTGAAATCCTGGACACTTTCCTCCTAAGATGGGCAGCAGGACAAGGATGTCTGTTCTGTCACTTCTACTGTATAGTGTCCGGGAAGCTCTACACAGAGAAGTCAGGCAAGAGAGAGGAATCCAAGGCATTTCAAACTAGAGAGGAACAAGCTATAACTGTATTTGCAGACAATGAGTGTTCATATGTAAAATAAAACCCCTGAAGAATCCATAAACCACTACTAAAACTAATGAATTAATTTAGTAAGGTTGTAGGGATTTTATACACAATGAGTACACAATACATCTGAAAATGAAATTTAAAAAGCAACTATTCACAACAGCATCAAAAATAAAACAGATTTAACTAAATAAGTTCTAGGGTTCTACACTAAAAACTATAAAGCTGACATGACATGAGAGAAAACCCACATAAATGGAGAGACATTCATTTCCTGGATCGGTAGATTCCATGTTAAGACAGTATTCTCCCAGTCTCTGGTTCAACATAGTCCTATCCAAAACCCAGTAGGCTTTTTGCTGATCCTAAAAGTTACACAGAAATGCAAAGGACCTAGAATAACCAAGACAATTTTGGTAACAAGGTTGGAGGACTTACATGTCTTAATTTCAAAGTGTACCCTAAAGCTACAGCACCCAAGATACTGTGGCCCAGAGACCACAGTGGCCAGAAGTGGTTACCTTGCAGCACTACAGACAGACGCTTGCTCTCTAGCACATACACGAGTTCTGCTGCATGTTTAAGAAATGCCCTGGAAACAGAAAGGGAAACACAATGTTAAAAACTAAACTTCCATTACAGATATATTGTTTAAAGTACTTGATGTCAAGCAAATCTAATCTCTCACCATACCCATTTGTAGTCTCTGTAACCTTTCTGAGTTTCTTCAGTATTTATATGAATACAGTTTGGTTTTTGAATCAGGGAATTCATTAACCTTTGCTGATTTACATGACCTTCTTGAAATCACCCAACTACAGAGACGAAGAAGAGATGAGTGGCTCCCAGGGGGCAGGGGTGGAGCTGTAGGGGATGGGGGCGCAGCCCTCCAGGGGTGGCAGGAGGGAGATGTAGTGATGGGGCAGTCTGCATCCTGACTCTGTTGGTGGTCACGTGGGTCTACAAATGTGATGAAACCACACATAAACACACGAGAACACCTGATTATAAATGCTGAACAGGGCCTAGCTTACACCACTGTCAGCTTCTCGGCTCCACAACCATCATCCAGTTATGTGAGCTGTTACCACTGGGAAGCAGGTGAGGAGTGCATGGCTCTGTAATATTTTTGCACCTCCTGCAGATATATAATTATTTCAAAATAAAGAGTTAGGAGAAAAAGAAAGCAGTTGTACAAACCTTACATATTCCAACCACCGTGTATTCTCCAGTGAAGACAGCCATTTCTCTTCAGTTTCTTCAAACGGTTCTGCAATTAATATAATTACATATGTAATTCTATATGTAACTCGTATATATATTCAATATACTACTTCCGGGCTTCTTAACATGATCAATTGAGAGTTAGATGATACATCACAGTTTCTAATACTTAAAAGTTGGCTTCAAGAAGTGTAATACATTTGCATTTAATGATAAAAACATTTAAGAGGTCGCACTACAGTTCTATAAGGAATGGAACCAAGCACTCCCCAGGCCTCCGTCTCCTCTCTGACTCTTTCGGGGAAATCTCGGAGACTCCAACCACCTCTGCCTCCTAGAGCTGCTGACCTGGCCTTCCCTGACTCTGGCCTTCCCTCCCCAGCCTCCTCACCACCGGCCTGGCCCTCCCTGCCTCCCACCCCTCCCTGCTGCCAGTGCCTGGCTGACATGGCCTTGGTGGCAACCCCTGCAGGGAAGGGGGCAGCTTCCTGGCAGGGCCTGTCCTGGCTCATCTCAAGCCCCTCGGCTCACAAACCCCATCCCTAGCCACCCCGAGGACTGGACGGCTGAAAGATACAGTTGCTGTGTTTCCAAACACACACTCCCACCCCAGCTCGCCTTCCAGTCCTGCTGCCTCTCCACACCCAGTGACGAGGGGTTCTCTGCGCACCCTTCACACCAAGGGCCCTTTCCTGTGAGTCAGCCATCCAGGGGCACATCGAAGCACCCCGTGAGCATGTGCTCCAGCAAACATACGTGAACTCTGAGGCTGCACACATTCTCATGTGGCTCAAAACATAACTCAGCACATTAGGGTCTTTGTTTGTTTGTGAGGTTACACACTGTTCTACTAGCAGACACTTTTCCTCCAAAACTAAACGCAGCTTAAACTTCATTTTCTAAGAGCTTCTGACATTCTCATATAATATTAATTTGTACAGGTATCTCAATGAGCCTTTACTTATTAACTATTTCTAAATTTTTAGGTAATGTCATTTTTCCTGACATGCCTCATAGAATCACCCAGTCACTGTTTACATATGCATATATATAATAAAAATAAAATTACCATTAACACACAGTTGTTTAAGTTTTACAAAAGCCACCTGAATATCTTGGATGTTGGGTAAGGTCTTGTCCAAATCTGACTTGTAGACATCATTTCTCTGTGGATGACTTTTAGTTATTGCATTACAAATCCTAATAAAGACAAAACCTTTGAGTCACTATTCATTCTTTTATTCAACATATATGTTTTGAGCACCTACTATGAGCTAACTATGCCACCATCTTGGTGTGACTTGATAAACCTAGGCGCATTGAACTATAAGAAAAACTTGATTCATTCTGCAGTGTCTTGCCTGGGAATCACTGCACTCTGAAAGTTCTTTAGAGGCAACACTACAGCAAGATGTCAGCAACAAAAGATCCTTGTATGCCAAAGAACTAAACTACGTTTAGTATAACCTGAGAGTTAATTTTAATACGTTCATATCCTCTCCACAGTGGTAATGCTTGTATGAAGTACATGGTGCTTTCTGACTCTAGCTAGAATGACAAAGATACCCCAAGCTCTGAGGGTGGTGGCCCACTTACCTCTGCTCAATCTTCCTCTGCTGCAGCACATCTCTTATGAGGGCTGTGCGCACGAGGGCACTGCCATTCGAGTGGCTCCAGCACCAGAACTAGGAGAGAAGCAGGGTCTTTACTTAACCGGCTGGAAAGTGGAACACAGTATTGGAGAGACCCAGCAGGCCTCACTTACTGGCATCCGTCTTCCAACAAAAGAATGGGAGAAGACCTTCAGGTCTTGATCTGCTAGCGAGCTCGGCACCACGAAGTACTCTGGAAGGCTGCAGATGAAAACACAAATCATGATGTGAGAGCTTGGCTTCCAGTGGGACAAGCATGCTCTGCAGACCCCACTTTAACTAATGTGCACCCCACCTGGTGAGCACTGTGGGTACACTGATGAGCCTAGACACAGTCGAAAACAGATGTGACGTGGTCAGTTATCCCAAAAGCTATATTATAGCAGAGAAAGAATCCAAAGGAAGCATTTGAAATATTGTCTAGAATGACTACTAATCAAACATGTATGCAATTTCTTAAAAAAAAAAAAACAAAATCTACCCTGGTCCTCTCAACAGGCTATGGGATAGGAAACACCAGTCACACCAACCCAACCTGACCCTCAAGTCTACCGAGAAGCATCAACTCCTTCTCTCTCCCTCTTGTCTGTTTCCCATCCAGTTACCAATGACGGTAGAGTCTGACAACTACCCCTAAAAGCGCCCCGGCAGTGAGCACCCTGCCAGAGCGAACTCACCACGTGGAGATCATGTAGCCCTCGTTGATGGAGCAGACCCTCCAGCCCGAGGCACCTGTCCTCTTCACCTCCCTGTCCCAGTCTGAGTACGTCTCGAACAGTGGCGTCTTCTGGCTGCCGCCGCCCCCAGCTCCCAAGGGTGCTCCATTAGCTTTGCTGGCTACAAGAAAAAGCAACAGTATTAAGCCAGCTCTGAATCCCCTCCTGCCTCCTGTCGCCAACACACTGTGATGTAGCATCCCTGTTTGTCTCCAGTCTCTCCAAGACCACCTCACCTGTCCTGGCCTGTCCTCACCTGTCCTGGCCAAGAGGCAGACCCTCCTCTCAGGACAGCCCCCACGTCCATTCCTGCAGCACCTCCATGCCCTGTCCACCCACTGGCTCTGCCTGCAGTGCCTTCCGGCACTAGAGAAGGCTCTCACATGGCCACCTGGACCACTCTCACTCTACATCACACACTGCCCGTTACATTCACTGACTACCTTCTCAGGGCATGAACAATGCTGCTTCCACATTTCCTCTCCAGTCATCACCTCCTCAACTTTCAACTGTTTGTGGTCACTCTTAACCCCTTGCCCCAGTCTGAAGCATGAACCCAGGTCACTGCTGGTTTTGCCTAGAGAGAGAATGCATCCACCAGCGCCTGCACTCTTGAGCCGTCCGGACCTTTCATCTCCCGGCTACTGACTTCTCAGCCCTTTCCTACTGTGACTCACTGTGACACTCTTGGTCTCTACTCAGCTTTCCTCTGATGATAAGCTCATGTGGACTCCTCACACTCCACTAGAGGGCCAGTGCAATGGAGGGTTAGAGAGGCCAGGACCTGACCTTCCCAAGCAAGGAATCTTTCCACTTGAGAAGTGCTGCAACCTGCTAGGAGCATGTGCATAGCCTCAGGAGGGCCTCAGAGGGACCAGAGGGAAAGAAGGGTCCACTCTGGGTGACACAGGGCACCCCTCTCAGCCTGGGCTCTCCCTACTTGAGCTGGACTCAGCCCAGCCAATTGCTGCCACAAGACACGCTTCCTGAGAAACAGGCTTTCAGGATGCTGCCCTTGCCCCAACATCTCCAACTGCATTCTCTTGAAGTGCCCTCGCAGGCCTGCCCTGACCCTTGTTGCCGAGTGCTCTCCAACTCCCATCCCCCTGTAGTTGTGAAGACCCTTCTCCATCCAGTGAACATGACATGCCCGTTCCCATGGACTACTTACTAAACCTGCTGTAAAACAGGTATTTTCTGAGATGTGACCACAGGCTAAGGCCTGAAAATGGAAAAACAAGTAAGGTTTCACCCCTACTTCAAGGTGCTTGTCAGTGCACTGGGTGGACGTGAGTGATGAGAAACAGGAAGCCCTGCGCTGTTGCTGGGGCCACAGGGTGGGTGGGGCAGGAAGGCTTCTGACCCGAGATGCTCTGAGCAGAGTCCTAAGGAACCAGCCAAAGCAAGCGCTGCCCAGTGGCTGATGAAAAGGAGAGGGGCATGCTGGGCAGAGCTGGACTTAAGAAATGTGGCCAATTTGTACACCATTGAGTACTGAACTACCTTAAGTGCAGTAAGGGTGCCAGAGGTGGCGGCAGGGAGGTTGGAGAATGCCCAGATGCACAGGTATGCTGTACCAAAGAGCAAGCACCAGCCACACATGCTCTTTACATTTCAACTGAAATTTAAGTTTAACCTAGATTTTAAATTCAGTTCCTCAGCTGCATTAGGCACATTCCAGTGCTCAACAGCCACATACGGCCAGTGACTTCACTACTAGACAATGCAGGGCACAGGACACGCCACCACTGGACAGCACTCATGACTCTAGATCAGGAAGGGTCTCAGGTGCCAGAATAGGAATTTCGGATTTTATCTTTTAAGTGGCATCAGAATTATGATGATCATGATTCTAGCAGAGCTTGTTAAAAGTTAAAATGTTCCTTCTAAGCCCACATCCTGGCATGCTGCTCCGTCTCAGCACCTGCTCTTAAGAGTGACAGCCACAGGAACATGCTGGGACCCATGACTGCTCTAGAACTCAGAACCCACATGGAACTCCCAGGCAATTCCCGCTTTACTCAGTGTTCCAAAACACCAAAACCCACAACAAGCTAGCCAATGTTAGAAAACCTAAGAATTTCATCATATGACCAAATTAAAGGGGGGAAAACCCTTCCAAGAACAGAAAAACATTTGACAGAGTTCGACACATGCTCGTGATTTTAAAAATAGCAAATTTTAGCAAATTAGGAATAAAAGGGGATTTCCTTAACTCGATAAAGGCTATTTATCAGAAACAAACACCAAACATCATCCACATTCAAACCAAGAAAAGAAATGCTGCCTTTACCACCACCGCACAGAGGTCCCCGCCAAGCACTGAGACCACCACCACAGAGTAGCTAAAAGAATACCGTGGACTTTCGCCAGGAGCTTGTAAATACTATAGCAGCTCTGCCCTAGCGGGGAGCCAGGACTGCATGCTTCTCAGTGTCCTGAGGTCGAAGACTAGGAAGCTGGGCTGAGAACACACTCACTGTCCACGTCTCAGCCGCCAGGATCAGGGATCTTGGACACTCGACATCTTCTCCAGCGAGAGCTTATTATGGGATGTGCAGCAGGTACTCTGTCACTAGCGAGTCTGGCAATTTTTATGCTTTCCAGGAAGTCCCAAGGCCCGAAGCCCATGCCTGTGTACAGGTGCCCAGGGAAGGCTGGCTGGGTTGGTCCTCTAGAAGAGCCAGCCACCCTGACGTTGCTGACTTAGGTCTCAGGATAGCCGTCCTCAGCCAGCTGACAGGGACAGGACAGGGAGCAATCCTGACCTTCACTAGCTCCTGTGACACCGTTCACAGGTCTTATCCCAGACTCTAGTCCTACAGAGTTTCCATGTAACCAGCCCCTCCATAGTTAGAATGGCCTCAAGCAACAGTAAAGACCATAAAGCAGTCAACACAGGAAAACAAAGCCCATCACTTCATTGACACTGCAGAAATCAGGGTCACACAGAGGGCGAGGAAGGGAAGAACAGAACCATGATCATGAAGAAGTTCCAGAGAGCTGAGTCAACAAAGTGGTTCGGATGCAACATTCAGACCTCATGGGCTGGGTGGCGCCAGTGTTACTGTCTTTTAAAAGCTCTCCCAAAAGGGATTCTGGTGTATAGGCTGACGCATTCCTACTGCAGAGACAGAGTACCAGTCACAACCATTCACAGCTACATGTGAATGTTGGAAGAACTGACAAACAACAAACTAAAACTTTCTACAGTTTTGAATGGAGTTCGTTCTCTGGCAAGTGGTTTTTCAATAAGCACCTAAAGGAACATCCAATGCTTATAAAAGGAGGATAAGATTGCAAAACAAAACGACGTCACAGACTTGACTTTCTTGCAGAGTTTACACTGCACCCCGAGATGTTCTTGTCCCATCTGTAAGCAGGGGTCTATCACAGGGTGGAACTGCTGATCCTGGGCCTGTCAGGAACCCGGGGTTCTCAATCTTTAGTCCAGAAGCACAATCTGACCTCTTGTCAATTTCATAACAAAGACGGACCTGTATCTTTTGGACGTTATTTGTCCAATTATACACTGACTGGTGAAAACAGCATCCTTGTGGTTGCTTTCAGGTTAGAAGAGGAAAAACAGAACTACTGTTTCTGTTTGTGCCTATGCCTCCCACGGTGTCAGCGTGGGGGTTGTCCCAAGGGATGTCCCACCCGCAGGTGCCGGGCATCTTCCCAAATATCAGAATTCTCCCAGAAGTATTCAAGTGATGCTGAACACAAGAGAAAACCTCAGAACGACTAAGGCCAGCTAAAAGGCTTTTAGATAACTGCTGGGCACATCCTCCTGCTGCTCGTCCCGGCTGTGAGAACAGCTTTGTTGCCTGCCTGCCTGTAGTAACAGCTTCTTTAATCCAGCTGCTGAATCAAGGTGTCATCCTGAAGGTCAAGGGTGGGTTACTGGGTATTCCACTCACAGTTTAATGGATTCTGACTGCAGTGTGTGGAAATTTCAGGCCTCCTTTGATCTTACAGATGCAGTGTACCTTCTGCAACAGCAGGGAGGGTATGAAAGGATGTTACCCTAAGAGGAATCTTCCTAGAACTCTGGCTGAGCACTACATGTATGAAGTGCCTGCCAAGGAGGAGGAGTCTGAAGGATGCAATATAAAGTGCTCCTAGATATTTTACAGGTTAACCGTCAATCATTACTTTCTCGACAAGTGAGAAGATACAGAAGTGATGGATGGGAATAAGGAAACCCAGTGGTAGAAGGGCTATGGACTGAATAAACTATTTAAAATATTAACATCCCAAACATGCCCACAAGGAGTGGATGGATACAACCGTGAGCAGTCAGGGAATCAGGCCTCAGGTCACCAAATGCATCAGACAGTTCACTGTCCTGGCTGAGTTCCAGGCATCACACTGTGCAGAACTTGCAGGTCCCTACATTGGACTCGTTCCTACCAGAAAAAAGGCAGCTGGTCTGTATCATGAACCGTAGGAATCAAAGGCCCTCCTAGGAGAGGTGAGAGTGTGATTGGGGCTAACCCTGAGGATCGCATCTGCAGCCTGATGATGGGTCAGAGGGCCATCTGTCTACCTCCTAGTGCAGACTTATAGCACCTCATCTTCAGACAATAAGTGGATTTTCTTTATGTTAAGAAAAGAAAAAATTATTTGTATTGTTCAAGCCTAAGTTAAAAACAGTTATATTTTGATACAAAAAATTAAGTTACAAACATTTTGTTATCCGATTTCTTCTAGTACAGTACCATAAGACAAAAACTATGACTTCCACCTGTCATCTCTGCAGTGTTTAGGAGCATCGTCTAAAGCAGTGAAGTACACTGACACCACATGCATCTGTGGGTGCTACGTGCTGCTCCTGCGTCTTAATGCAGTTACAACATGATACTGGAATACACTTTTATTACACACATTACTTAGATTACTATACATGTTCTAACAAAATGTAAAAGGCCAGTAAAATTAGTAACTTACAAGCTCCCCATCAGGACCATGCTGGCTAGGTGAAGGGACCTTTCACTACAAACATGCAGCTGAGTCTTCCTGCTCCCTTAAAGACAGGGCAAGCATGAGACTCAGCAAGCAATAGACAGATGGTCACTAACCTACGACGGGATGAAGTAACACATGACCTCATTGATTTTCCTCTAGCCTTTTATGAGGTTAAAAAAAGGAAACCGGTTGATCAAAATTACATTTGTATATAAAAGAACTCAGAATTATATGATCACTTACAATTTTCTTTGGTGGTGTCATCACTGACATCTATGTGAACAGAACTATTCACTTTTGTAAAAATGGTTTAAAATACACTGCTTTTTGTCCTTTGGATGAATGCTCATCTTCCTTTCATGAATCTTATTCATAATTATAAAGTCAATATTATGACTTAATGAAGTCCATTAAAGAGTTCAGCCACTTCAGCTTTTGCATGAAATCACCTTTCCAAAAAAGATTATGAATTTCAGATGTGGTTTAATTTCCTCCAGTTTTCTTAAAAGATTACTTTAACTCAAGCTACCAATTAATGGTGGAGAGGGAGAGTCATCTTCCTTCATCATAAAACACAAGCCACTGACTGCAGGTAAAACACTTGACACGCTTCCCATAAGCCTTCGTTACAGTTGCTTATAGGTTCTTCACTTTTAAAGGAAATAATCTGACAAATATTATCTCTTTTAGCACAGAGCACTTAATTCTCTTATAGTTATGAAGGTAATAATTCAACAATCATTAAGGCTCAGGTACTTGGAGGCTTCTCATAAAACATAAGAATAAAATTTAAGACAATGTAAAGTTAGTCACAGTAGTTAATATTTTCATATTTACCTGAATTGTGGTATTTTTTCCCAACATATTCAAATGCAAAGAGTAGCTGGAGGTCTGTTGGCTGGGAATAATGAGCTATTGCAAGGCATACCTAGGAAAAATTCTACATTTAGAATTGATTTCAACACACGTGGTTAAATGAAACGTACAACGAGGCCTTGGGTGTGGGGAGCATCATCTGAGGCAAGGTCTATGGACACATGTTTCCATGTTTTCCTGCTGACCCAGAGCTGGAATGGGCTCTCTCAGGCCAGGGACCTCATTCACTGCTGTGCCCCCAGACACTGTTCAATCTTCAGTGACTACACGCTAAGTGTTCAGTACGTGTTTGCTGAGCTGAATTTTAACAGGGAAATAATTTTACTCAGATAAACAAAACTTGGAAAGTAAATGAAGCATTCTCAAAAAAGGCAGTGACATATCCACGCCTAAAAAAAAGAGAAATTTTCATTTTTTATGGACAATAATTATTTAATACCAGCAATTCGGAAGGCTCAGTATAAGGGATGCCTTTTAATGTTCATACTCATTTTAGATTTCATAAAAATCTAAAAACAGAAAAGCTACAATTTTTTTCTTACAAAAAATAAAAATTAGTAAGAAACCCAAAAGTTCATGGGTGGTTAAAAGAGATACATTAAAAAAAAAAAACAAACAACTGTGTAAGTAAAATGGTTGAGACTCTGCCTGTGCTGGGAAAAGCATGGTCTTTGTAACCCAATGCTCAGGGCTTGAACCCAGCCCCACCAAGCACCTGCCAGGAACCTGTGTGAAGTCAACTCATTGCCTGGAGCCTCAGTCTGGGCATGTGAACCATGAAGATGAAATCGAGGCTGCACTGAGGATGGGTAACTCGAGCACATGCCCAACCTCAGGAGCAGCTGCACACGGGGGATATGGCTGCGATCAACCTCAACTGCTGCTGGACTGAAGGATGGTATTCCAGCTTACAGAATAAGCTCACAGAGCCCTGGACTAGTGACGGGAGATGGGAGAATACAATCTCACATGAGCAGACAGAGGAAAATGAAGACAGACGCAAGGAGAGAACAACAGACCATCTTACTTAAAAAGTTATCCTTTAGAAGAAAAAGCATTAAGCCAGAATGATATGCTTTTGACAGTGAGCAAGCAAGAAGTTTAGTTAATTGTTAGTCCTTGTCAAATTAGCCATGTCTGCGGTGGGCTGATGCAGATTCTATTCACTGGTAAGTATGTGTCAGTTGTTAGAAATATATTTTAGCAGACTTCTACAGAATAAATGCTTCCTGTCTTACTAAATTAAAACATAAAACTAGGAGAATGGTTATCATTAGTTTCAGTTTTGACAAAAAACGACAATAATAATGGCTCCTTCAAACTTACGAAATACCTTGCTGTTCTTAACACCTGTGGGAGAGCCTTTTCTGAGAGTCCATCCCACTTGGGAAGTTTAGGAGACAATGACCTGCATTTCCATCCCCTGCCTGCTCACCAGTCCTTAGAGCACTTCTTCTAGGAGCAAACTACAGAATCTACACGTTGAAAAAGTCCTTGTCACTTCCTACTCCTCTGGACACCGTGTTTAGTTTATAAGCTTTGTTGCACTTTTCTCAAGATTCTTTTTGCATTTTCGTCCCATTTTTCAGCACTACCAGAGCTACAATCTTAAGCCATACCTGCCTTATGGCATCTCTGTGGGCTTCCCTATATTCTAAAAAAAATTAAATAACACTTAAGGATTCTCTTCTAAAGATGAACTTTTGAGCAACAACTCTGTTCTCTGGATTATCTGCTGCAGTTACCAGATACCTGCATGCTGAATTAAATCTCACCCATCAGGCAGGCTCTACCAGCCCTCCTGTACCTACCCCCACCTCCCACCCCATCCCTCAGTAGTCTCTGGTCTGGAAGCACCTGTCTGAATATGGTCCGTCTGACTCAGTCCCAGCCACCTCCTTCTCCACACTTTGTTCAAGAAGCCCTTCCCCACTGATCAACCAACCACTCTTTCTCTGAAGCTGTCATCTCTGGTCAGTGCTCTGTAGTTAACTGAGCTTGCTCTGTAGTTAAAGAAGTGGTCCTTTCCAGGGCTTCACATACTAGTCATGAGCATGAATAAGGAGGAGGATACCGGGTTCTCTGTTTTACTTCTACTATGAAGTTCAATTCCTCCAGGGCAAACACCATGTCTCCTTCCTTCAACAGGTACTGTCGGAGCAGCCACCTGTCCTAAGCCCTGGGGACTCAGAATGAACAAAACAAACACAAACCCTGTGCTCACCCTGAGCTTACATTCTAGCGGGGAAGACAGACACTGAACCAGATCAACAGGAAAGTCTATAGTAAGAGAGACAAGTGTGAGTGCTAAAGGGGAAAGTAAAACGAGCAGGGAAGAGGATGTGAGGTGATAGAGTGAGGGAAGGAGAAAGCACGTTAGTTCTTTAGTAAAGACCAGGCAAGGCCTCCGCGCACATCTGAGGAAGCCCAGGAGACTCCACACTTCTGCCATCTCCTTAGTACTTTCTGGGGGCACTCTGCACTTCAGAACAGCTGCACTGAAAATACTAGTTTACAGAATGAGTTCCTAATGTAGTCAGGAAGTACTCCAAGCCCATCATACTAGTTATCACTTTGTCTGAGACCTTTAGAAAGCAGTCAGGGGCCGTGTTTACACAAAAGAAATCCACAGATCACTGATGATGGAATATGTTTTTTATGGCCACCAAGCCTATCTGCTAGGCAAAACCCAGCGCAGCCCATTTCTAAAAAGCCCTTAAAAATAGCACATCACATTTACAAAGGTTAAGAAACAAGCCTTTAAAAGCATTCGCATTTAAAGAAGACTACAAAAATAATACTGTGACACTGACTCAGTTTAATCTCCTGCTCTACAGTTGATTCTGGGGGAAGGAGACACAGCTGGATCTAAGCTGTTGGTGAGCAGTGTAACCACAAGTGCACATGACTCTGCTCAGGTAACCTCAGTCCGGGCTACCTTTGGGAACCCAGACAAAGGCACACACAACTGTGTCACACTCCCACTGTCACTGCAGGACACTCTGAGAAGAGCAGGAAAGCCAGGAGTCCTCTTCCTTCAGCCTTTCCACACACACTACCTAAAAAGCCTACGTCCATGTTCCTAGGCTCTATCACTAAGAGTGTAATAAGAGACTCAAAAAAGTAGGTCTCATTTTCATGTACAATTATTCCAATCTTAGGAATAATGTACAATGTACTCCCTAAGTATTAAAAAATTTTCAGAAAAACTCTACACCTTTGAAAACTGCTTCTGAAATAGTTCATTTGCCCTGGCTATTGTAGGAAATTGTAATTTTTTGTAATACTATTGACTGATATTTAGGCAATAACAAATAGACTACCAGAAGGCTTTGGAGCAATATTTAACAATATGTGAACCAATTTAACATTTCAAGATTTTGTAATTCAAACAGAAATATAACTGCTGTATTTCCAAAAATTATCAATGGTTCACACATCAGAGAACTGTGAACACGCATTTGGTCATTTTAAAACAATTTACAAAAATCAGAGTACTTCCAGAGAAAACAGTATTCAAAGTTTCCAGGAGGTAGAATCAAGCTGTAACTTCCCAACTGTGACCTAGTTTCAAACGAAAATTTTCACATGAAATAAAAGAGTATACTAGAATTTTTGTTTTAAATTCATGAAGACATTAAGCTTTGGCAGCCATACATGATTTAACCTCTGTGTTTGAAGATATGTAAATCAGGGAAAAAATTCTCCACTTGTATTCTTTTCTTCTGGCCGTACCACATAGCATGTGAGTCCCTGACCAGGGATGAACCTGAGTCCCCTGCAGTGGAAGTGCGGACTCTTAACCACTGGACTGCTAGGGAAGTCCCTCCATTTATATTCTTAATGCCTATGTTTCTTTCCTGTATTTCCCCTCTTATGATTATACAAAGACAAAAACAGTATTTCTTTTGTGTGTGAGGTAACTGCTTTTTATATTTTAAGACAGTGGGGAAAGGATTTTTGCCAGCAATCTGGTCTGCAGAAAGGGCATAAAAAACTGGAGCCGCCTGGTCAGTTTTGTGTAGATTATTCAGTGAGGCCCCTGAAGCACTTGCAAGCAGCAACAACAGATAAGGGATATTCTGAATTTCTGTTTCATTCATTTGGAAACTAATCATTTATGTGGAAATATGTTTCATGCTTCTACTTTGTACTGTTAAATTTAATTTTAATTTGTTCATGCTTTATTGCCTCAATTATACTTAGCAACAAGTATCCTAGATGGTGCAAGAAGAAGTCAGATAATTATGATTTTCAATGACTGACACAGTGTCATCTGAAACACAGAATAGAGGATGGGAGAAACGTAAACTTCCTGGAAGACTGTTGGGCCACTGTATCAATTTCTTACTTAAAAAAAAAAAATCCTGTTGTAACTCCATTCCCTCAGTTCCAATGGTGTCCCTACTCTTGACATGCTATACATCCTGAAGGTAATGTTTCCATAAGCAGATTCCTGGTGCTTTGATTAAACAACAACTATAGAGGAATTTTAAAAATTAACATGGTTCAACTATTTTATATGCAATCTACCACCTAATTAATTCTGAGGTCTTTCTACATAAGAACAGGTACCTCAAACTAGTAAAATGCCAAAATCACAAACTGCAGAACTGAATGGCTAACAGCAGCCATAAAAGTTATCTGGCTGAATTTCCCATCCTGCAGCATGCAGAAAGATGGTCTTAACACACTCTCTCTGAAAACTGGTCAGCCACAGACCCACCACCACTTCTGCTACCTAATCGAGCTGCAATGGCCAGGCATCTTCAGATATTCATTTCATGTTTGCCCTCCTGTAAAGAATCTGTTGACTCTGGTTCTAAAAATAAACTTATCACCTCCCCACCAAAGTACATGAAGACAGCTGCCATAAGATTCTTCCGATAGCCTCACTGATATCAACAGAAAATTAACTGCATTAAGTTTACTGACCATGGAGAACAAATGCACCCATTTCTTGTGGCCCAAAACTCCCTCATCACTCCTCTATTCTCAGTACACGAGAGCAAGGCTCCCCTGGAGATTCTGTTAGTAGATCCTACACTTGCTGCACCACAGACTAGCTGAGGTGGGAGGTTGCTTAGGACCAGCTTCACTCCTCTACTAAAGCCAAAATATGGACTCAAAGAAGGAATTTCTGCCCTTGAATCTCACTCCATGAGTTTGCAGTAAACATTTCCTGGAAGGCAGGGGAAAAACAAGGCAATTAAAAAGCCCTTAGCTTTTAGTTGCCCCTGTGGAATATCATTTAAATTCATTAAAATTTCTTTATTGTACTAATATTAGACCCCTCTACAACTACATATTTACCTAACCTTATGTAACCTCAGTCAAGCTTTTAGTTTGATAATAAAGCTCTGAGGTTCTGAATTAAAAGTCTTACCAAACCTCAATTACAATACAGCATACAGCATCATCTTTTCAATCTTTTTAACGAGAAAAAAACCAGATGGCAATGATCTTAATGTAAAAGGTACATGAAAGTTTTTTGTATTTTAGAAGTTGATTAAAAAAATTATGTAGAATAGCTTAGAAGTGAAAGGAAGTGAAGTCGCTCAGTCGTGTCCAACTCTTTGCGACCCCATGGACTGTAGCTTACAAGGCTCCTCTGTCCATGGAATTTTCCAGGCAAGAGTACAGGAATGGGTTGCCATTTCCTTCTCCAGAGAATAGCTTAAAGTAGCCATAAACTAGTCCAAGGAAACAGTTCTAGAAACATTCCTGACTTTCACTTTAACATAAGGAGACATCTAATAACTTCCTTTAAAAAAAAAAAAAAAAAAACTGAGCAGCTGAGAAATGAGAACTTCCATAAGGAACTGCAACTGGTGAACACAGTGCAAAAGTCGTGACAGAACTTAACAGGATTACCTTTTTGGCACTTTCAGGACCGGATTCATCAAAGCGAAATCTGACAATTCTGAAATCTTTACAGTAAATAATTAACTCTGTTGGATTAAATTTCAGCTTCTGGTTTGGACCCAGAACTTTCTGCTTCCTCTTGTGGTCATTTACTGAAAAGGAAAAAAATTTCTTTCTTGATACTTACTCTTTAGTATACTTTAACAAACTCTTGCTGAGAACAACTGAAAGATCACCCACCACTTGGGTACTGCTTCTCTGGAATCTTTCCTGTTCAAATATGATTCTGAGAACTTTGGGGGGTCAGTTTTAACCCTGCTTCTGATGATACCAAAGATATCTCTTTACACAAAATCTCTACCATTTATACTTAATGATTAAGGTTTTAATTAAAAAGAGGACAAATACCAGAAAATATAAAAAGCCATATATTTTATATCTCTATTTTAAAATAATTTACGGATTACTTTTTAATTAATTTTCCTGGGACCCAAAAAATAAAAATAAAAAAGGAAAAAACCTACAGAAATAAAATTCCAACCAAAGTACTTGAGGGATATAATTCTTCAAGTGAGAATTTAGCAACTGAGTGAAGAATAATACATACATGTGACTATTTGCTCAATACACGTTAAAGGCACATCATGTTCGCCAAGTAGGAGGTTTCTGTAATGGAATTTCTGAAATAAAAAAGTACGTTCATGTTAATTCTGTTAGCAATCACTTCCCAATGGTAATAACAAGCCTTACTGTTAGGTGTGATAAGCTCCAAGGACGCTCTCTGAAAAGAACAGAAAGCTCTTGCCTGTGTGTAGCTATGACAGTTGGAGAAGGCAATGGCACCCCACTCCAGTACTCTTGCCTGGAAAATCCCATGGATGGAGAGACCTGGTAGGCTGCAAGTCCATGGGGTCGGTAGGAGTCGGAACGACTGAGTGACTTCACTTTCACTTTTCACTTTCATGCATTGGAGAAGGAAATGGCAACCCACTCCAGTATTCTTGCCTGGAGAATCCCAGGGATGGGGAAGCCTGGTGGGCTGCCATCTATGGGGTAGCACAGAGTCGGACACGACTGAAGCGACTTAGCAGCAGCAGCAGCAGCAGCAGCAGCTATGACAGTGCTGGCACTGTGGCAGCACAGAACGTGTTCTAGTAGGAGTCAGGGGAGGAAGAGAGACATGACATGCCTGCTTCGATCACATTCTCTCCACCTTTCTCCCACGCTTTAAACAATAAAATTAGGGCAGATTACACACTACAGTGTCACTGTAACTTATAGGATATGTCACAGTATCCTGTCAATCACTTCACAGCAAACACATGCATGTCTAGTTCAGGTAAAACTGTCACTAAAATAGTAAAGAAGTGGGCCTTCAAAGTCATCAGATTTTAATGGGTCAAGTCATAGCCTGATTTTCACAATGGAGATTTTAGAGCAGAAGGTCTACCAGAAATAAAAATCTTTAGTCAAACTACTGCTTGTTTGTTAAACTTACTTTTTAAACACACTTTCAAACTAAGGGCATAGCTGATGCGATTAACCTTCTGTTGGTGGGGCACTGGCTAATTTTTTTCTGTGAGTGGTACTGGATTTAAGCTCTTCCAGGTATATTGGTCTCATTTACAGTGAAATCTGGGGCCAAAGATAGAAATAAAGCTAAAAACAAAAGGAAAAACCCAAGTTTACAGTCTAATAAGCTAGTGTCTCTACATAGTAGGTATCTCTAAATGCCTTAAATTTAAATATACCTACACACTGCAATAGACTGAAATATACTTATCCATAGTTACACACTTCAGTCAAAAGTTTAGAATTACATCCAAATACAACTATCACAAATAAAGGTCTAGGGGGTAAAGTATATAACACTTTAAAAATCAAAATAGAAAATGAGAATTGAGGAAAAGTCCAGAATTATTAAGTTAGTCAAATGACTGAACTTTTGAGAACTCAAATTATATGGAGCTACTCTTATCCAGTTAGAAAATAAAATAGCAAGAGGTTATTAAGGAAAAACTTTATCAATATTTTTCTTCATTCTTACTAGAAATTTGAAATAAGAATTTGACTTTTGAAAAATGCCAGTTAAAGATACTATGAAATACATAAAACATGCAGCATTTATGAGATTATTTGCTGTATACTTTTTTCTCTTTATGACCAGTCAAAAAGGATCTCTCTGTTTTTATATGTAGGTTAAAAGATTTAGAAGGAAATAATAGCTCCCTTATTAAAAAGGTTACATAAGCAAAGATCACAGAGGATAAATATAGCAATGTGACTTAAAACCATTTCACTAATTGCACTCGTCTCAACATTCTCCTTAAACTTTACTTTGAATTTTAATGTAATACATTCCTAACCTTACATTCAGTTCAGTTCAGTTCATCTCAGTCGTGTCTGACTCTTTGCAACTCCATGGACTGCAGCACACCAGGCTTCCCTGTCCATCACCAACCCCTGGAGCTTGCTCAAACTCATGTCCATTGAGTGAGTTGGTGACACCATCCAACCATCTCATCCTCTGTCATCCCCTTCTCCTCCTGCCTTCAATCTTTCCCAGAATCAGGGTCTTTTCCAATGAGTTGGTTCTTCACATCAGGTGGCCAAAGTATTGGAGTTTCAGCTTCAGCATCAGTCCTTCCAATGAATATTCAAGACTGATTTTCTTTAGGACGGATTGGTTGGATCTCCTTGTAGCCCAAGAGACTCTCAAGAGTCGGAGTCTCCAACACCACAGTTCAAAAGCATCAATTCTTCGGTGCTCAGCTTTCTTTTATGGATGTAAGAGTTGGACTCTAAAGAAAGCTGAGCGACGAATTGATCCTTTTGAACTGTGGTGTTGGAGAAGACTCTTGAAAGTCACTTGAACTGCAAGGAGATCCAACCTTACATTACTCACTTAATAATTTTATTGTAGTTTTTCCATATCTGTGCTTTGTGTAAGAATATGTATTGCTTAAGAGTATAAAAGTGAAGTCACTCAGTCGTGCCTGACTTTTTGTGACTCCATGGACTGTAGCTTACCAGGTTCCTCCGTCCACAGGATTTTCCAGGCAAGAATATTGGAGTGGGTTGCCATTTCCTTCTCCAGGTATAAGGTATAAGAGTATAAAGCCTTGATACAATTAAACAGCATACAAATCAAACGCACCTGTAATGGCATTGGATCATCCGTAATGAAGGAAATTTTGAAGTTACTGCATATCAGTTTTCCCCACAAATCGTACTGGCTTGTGTCCGACGCGATGCATTTTCTCACAAAATTGACTTCATTTACAACAATTTCTCCTTTACAAAAAGAAACATATCATTGTGCAAACTACAAACACACCATAAAATGTCAACAGTTGCTGTGTAACCTAGAAGGAAAATTTCCTGATGACACTAAGAAACACTGAGCCAGGACTCCACAACAGTAACAGCCGCAGTGGGGCGCTGTGCTACATTTGTGAGATACAGAACCTGAGGCACAAAGACCTTGGGGTCTGAGATGTTCCACCAGAGGGGCTGAGCTGGAGTCTGCACTGTCTACTGTGCTACACTGCCTCTCATTATTTATTGAAAGGCGTCCCAGAGAAGAAATGACCTCCCCAGTCTCCTGCAGAGTATTACTTGATGGGATAGTTGTGTTCTATTAACATGTGACTTGATCTCCAAGGCCCATGTCTTCGATTCCTTTCATAAGGGATGAGAAACAGTTCAGTGTTAATCTCAAGATTAAGAATGCAATCTATTTATCCTAAAATGTTAGTTGCTCAGTCATGTCCAACTCTGCGACCTCATGGGCTGTAGCCTGCCAAGCTCCTCTGTCCATAGGTTTCTCCAGGCAAGAATACTGGAGTGGGTTGCCATTTCCTTCTCCAGGGGATCTTCTAGACCCAGGGATCAAACCTGGGTCTCCTGCATGGCAGGCAGATTCTATACTGCTTGAGCCAGCAGGGAAGCCCATTTAACCTAAAATAAACCCACAAAGCCAAATCGAGTTTCCCTCTGCACTCACATGATAACTTAGTTGGCAACAAAACTTTAAAATATACTTTTGAATTAAAAGAGTTAAAAGAAATTAAGAAACCAAAACAAAAGTTATAACGTTCTTT
Organism: Bos indicus x Bos taurus; assembly: GCF_003369695.1. Lineage (NCBI taxonomy): Eukaryota > Metazoa > Chordata > Mammalia > Artiodactyla > Bovidae > Bos > Bos indicus x Bos taurus. Next base: position 27,489,239 of record NC_040096.1, read on the forward strand.
GAAAAGAGTGATTTTCTGTAACTGATTTAAACCATGGTCATCATTAATCCTTCAAGTTCTAAAATACAATCAGACCCAGGGATATGTTTAAGTAATCCGCGTCTAGAGTCCTTGGTGAAAAGGTTAGGGTGCTGATCCATTTTGCCTGTTAAACCCTCTAACAATGATGGACAGAACTGTTTGCTGACAAGACCCAAACACCCACCAATTCACAAAGCACAACTTGTCTCAAAACAATCTTCTCTCTTAAATAAATTTGAATTGCAAAGACAACTTTCAAAATTCTTAAAATGCACAAGGCAAGTTTTAAGAACAGAACCCTAACATTTACTTGAGGATTAAATTTAAATGTGCTCATGTCCAATTCTTGGCTTGGACCAGTGGAGTAACTGTTCCTTCTAAGCAGATAAGCCTCTTCCATGTGGCCTGCCAGGCCCCTCGTGCCCCCACATTGTTCTCACACCCTCCCTCCTCTCCAGCCTCAGTGGGCTTCTAGTCACTCTCAGGGGCTGGACTACTTTCACCCATGGGGTCTTCGTACCCTGTGCCCATTCCCTGGAATACTCTTTCCTTCTCCATCAGTCCAATCGCTTTCTCAGGAATGCCTGAGAAAAACCTCTACAGAGATTAACTCCCTCAATCACAGCATCATCTACTTGTAATTCTCAGCCCTGATCACAGCTACTGCACAATGATGTACACTTTACATAAAGTCAGTCAGTGCCTGTCCCACCCTCAGGACCACATGCCCCTGGAGGCAGAGCACAGATTGATTTTTCTCCACTGCTGACAGTGTAGTTGTGAGCTGAAGACTGAGCACGGTGCTGGGGCCCAGTCAATGAGTGCTAACACAAGTGAATGAACCATTTCACTGCTCCGGGTTCACCAGACCAGCACCACCAATGGGGTAGGCATGGTTCCAACCAGACAGAAACCAGTGATGTAATAGGGCCATGTGCCAAGAGGGTCAGGAGATAAGTGCTAGCAGTAACCACAAATTTGGAAAACTGCCCCAGGCCATCCTGCTCGCCTACCACACCACAGAGAGCTGCAAAATCCTCTGGTGGGAGGTTCACAATGTTTTCCTATGTGGTTCTCTCAGCAACTCATCAGCTGAGAGAGTCAGATGAGTGACCTGGACCAAGAGAGAGACCAAGATCTTAAGTAAGCAGTATACCTGGAACTTACAAACAAGTGTTCTGATTTCAACTTGTTTCTTTATGAAAAGTATTAGTTGCTCATTCATGTCTGACTCTTTGCAACCCCATGGACTACAGACTGCCAGGCTCCTCTGTCCACAGAATTCTCCAGGCAAGAATATTGGAGTGGGTAGCTGCTCCCTTCTCTAAGAAGATCTCCCCAACCCGGGGATCAAACCCAGGTGTCCTGCATTGCAGGCTGATTCTTTACTGTCTGACACAGAATTATATGCTCTGTATCGAGACATAGCAGGAGGCACCAAACAGAACTACAGATTCAAAGTGCTAGCCATCAATATACACTGATTCTCACCAAATAACTCAAATACATAAAATTTAAATCTTCCATAACCCCCTGGACACAATGTTTACCAAATGCCATATCAGAATCTAGCAAAGGAACGCTCAACCTTTTCTCTCCACTAGAAAATCATAGCTACCAATCATAAGAGGGCAGTTAACCTGGAGGGGAAAAAAACCCCCAAAACTACAAGAGTCATTTCCTATGTGATTCTCTCAGCAACTCATCAGCTGAGAGAGTCAGATGAGTGACCTGGACCAAGAGAGAGCTCAGACAGTTTGAGGTGGCACTCCTGTAACACTGAGCTCTTTACACAAACTCCTGGCTCACTAAGCAGAGCCCACACCACTTCATGCTCTACCACTTTCCTCAAGGAGCCAATTCACTCAGAGTCTCAAAACAATGCTACAAAAACACACCTGGTTAACACACATAATTCATACACATTTTGGGGGTATGTTATACTCAGATAAAAGTTTGCTTTAAAAAAAAAAAGCCTCACCACAGGATTTCAAGATCCTGGGAAGTAGAGCAGGGATGATCACGGAAAGGAAGAGATGGTGGGCCTGTGGGACAGGACACATGACCACAGTAGTGCTGCTAGCCAACCGTGCTGATGACACCTGCACTCTCCTACCATGGGCACAAATACAATAGACGCAGTTCACCAAGGCACCAAAAATGAGACAAACATGAAAGGAGCAGAAGGCCTTTAATGGGTTCAAGGTGGGCCAACCCAGAAGGCAGCCCCCGGTTTTTGTAAATAAAGTTTTATTGAAATGTAGCCATGTTCATTCATGTGTGTACTATCAGGACTGCTTCCACAGGACAAAGGCAGAGCTAAGTACTTGCAACCAGAGACCTCATGGCTTGCAAAGTCTCAAACACTGACTGGGACTTCACAGAAGATGCTTGCCCAGCTCTGTGCTAGAAGATAGTCACTTAAGTGACAACTCTTAACATTAGTGAAATGAGGCTTGGAAAAAGCACCTGGGCACGTCCCGTCAGAAGACAGGCACTTTGAACCTGCAATGGTGCAGTGACCTCAGGGGACTCAGGAGGCCCACTAAGCAGTGCTGAAGATTCACAACTTCCCTTGGATGTGTCTGCCACAGCTGGGGGGTGGGGTGGAGGTGGGGGGTGGGCAGGGAACAGAGAGAGGGAGAGAAAGAGGGGGAGAGAGAAGGAGAAGAAGGAGGCGAGGATATTTCAAAAGGACATAGGAGCCAAGATGAAAGAATTCATGATCCATCAGTAAAGATGGAGAAATGGTCACAGACTGAAGCTAGGGAGCCAGGATAAACCAAGTGTACTATGGTGTCCTGACTAGAACTCTAAAACAGATAATAGCCATTAGTGGGGGAAAAAAAAAAAAAAAACTAGGGAAATGTGAATAAAACTAGCAGCTTAGTTAATAGTGCTGTTAATTTCTTGTTGTTTAGTTGCTAAGTCATGTCCAACTCTTTGCAATCCCATGGACTATAGCCTGCAAGGCTCCTCTGTCCAAGGGATTTCCCAGGGCAGAATAATGGAGTGGGTTGCCATTTCCTTCTCTAAGGGATCTTCCTGACCCAGGGATCAAACCTGCGTCTCTCTCATTGCAGGCAGATTCTTTACCACTGAGTCACCTGGCTGACTAATTAGCTTAATTTCTTAGTTCAGCTAAATTTATTGAAGTTATAAGATTAGGGGATGCTGGGTGAAGACTATGTGTTAACTATCTGTACGCTTTTACAACGTTTACTTTAAAATAAAACTATCAAAGAAAAGAAAATGGACAAGAAATACACAATACAAGCCAAAAAAAAAACAAACAAAATAAACTAGGGATCTGCTGGGCTGTGGTCCTTCAAGGAAAACTGTCCCACAACTTTTCAAGCGTGGAGTGGAAACGAGCCCCTGGCAGAAAAGGCAAGAGGGCAGGAGGGAGGTAGAAGAACAGGAGGGCACTTTCATGGGGAGATGCAGAGTAGGAGCTTCTTCTTGTGAGCACGTCATAAAATAAGCGCCAAGTTAACCTGGCTGGAGGCTTAGCTGATAACACTAAGTTCTGTTCACATAGAACCAAGCTTTATAGTACAAGGATCACACAGCCAGCTCTCTGCTCGCAGAATAGTCTTCTGCTCACACTTTATAAACAAGAGGGGACCCTGGATAGGAGCTATCCTCAGAGGCTGCCAGCCCTGTCCTGCAGTTGTAGGCCAGGAAACCAGCTCACAGACAGGAGAGAAATAGGGAACACAAAGCCCTCTTCCCAGAGGGGTCAGATACAGACACACAAGAGCCACCTGACTGTTCTTGCTACATTTTAAATTAGTGACCTTGAAGAGGAAACTCACAACAAAAGCTTCAAAGCTCCTGAGAACCTCAATGGTTTCCCAGAGACTGTCCTCCTGGGCTTTCCCTGAGGAGGGAGGCCGGAGTGCTGCCAGCCATGTGGGAGGATCCTCGGCCTCAGGCACTTGCCAGCACACCACGGGCAGGAAGCTACAGGGGCCGCAGGACAGGGGCCGCAGGAAAGAAAAAGTAGGAAATGAGCTTCGGTGCAGTATGTGAAAAGCACCAAAGAAAAATCCGAACCAGAAGATGACAGGCCAAGACGTTCTACTACAACCTGGTAAGGGATCAAGAAATCATCAAAGTTTGTTTTCTCAAGACCTTTTCATCTGTAAAGATAAATAAGGAAATATAATTAAAATTAGTAAGTCTCCAAATGGTACAGCTAGGAAAGCTTTTAACTCCGAGAACCAAAAAATCGTATCACATTATCTTTCATAATATCTTACAGGTTTAGAAAGTCAATACATATTTGATGAATTAAAATAATTTTCCCATAAATTTTAGTTTGAAAAATAGCTTATGACAAAGCCTCACTATACACAGAAGCTAATTAACCTATGGAATGTGCAGAGGCCCAAGGCAAAACTCCAGTCCATGGCCTTACATCTGGTGAGTGACTGTTCCAGATGGCCTGGGGCTGAGGATCCCTGGGTGTGGGACTTTGAACACTAAAGCCAGGACCTGAGGGTCCTGAGCCGCAGAGAAATTCAGGTCCTGGAATTAAACTGGCCTACCAGTTACAAAGGAAAGCTGAAACTCTGCACCAGCCATCTGAGGCTGCCCCTGGTTCTCACAGGGTCACACACGACACAAACAAGCACAGAATCAAGCACCAAACCCAGCAAGCGCTGCCCATGATGGGGGTTGGAGAAGGGCAGCAGGGCAGGCCTCAGGAAGAGGCAAATCTTGACGGCAGATGACAGTCAAGACAGAGAGAACATGTGATCACAGTCACCAAGGACTGGATAAGGAAAAAGTCATCTGGGTTGGAGAGAGACAGGTATCAATATTGGGAAGCAGAGCAGAGGTCAGCAAATTACAGAGATTAAAGACTTGGGATGGTCTCCTGCTTGAGCAGGACTTTTCTTGTGGAAGTTCATGAAGAGTTTCTGAGCGGGAGCCGCAGGGTCAGGAATGCCAAGGTGGCCTGAGGTCCTGCAGCAGGAGCCAAGGAGTGGCCGGCTCCAAATCCTCAGGAGGCTGTCCCAGTGAGGAACAGACCCAACAGGAGACACCGCAGCTCATTACGCTGCTCATGGTTCCGAGGAACAAGTAAAGGTCTTTGTCTCTCAAGAGCAGGGTATCTAAAAATTAAAATACTATGAAATTCAGTCTACAGTGAACTCTAAATCCTAGCTACAACAAAACAAAACAAACGACACCTGAAACTGACAGTCTTTGTTTTAAGGGATTCACAATTCGATAGAGGAAATAATACCTATAGTGAGGCAAAGAACAGCAATACATGAACGGTCCAAGCAGTGAATATGTTTTAAAAAAAAAAGCAAGTAAACCAGACAGCTGTCCAACAATGGCTATTTTCATTTCCGGATGGCCCAAGGTTGTACCCTTTTCTGATCTGATTATAAAGGACTCTGACAATCCACGCATTCATTATCGATCTACTGGTTAATCTTCTAGTGGAAGTGCTGCTGGCACTGCAGAGAGAAGGGGTAGTGGAGCTGATCCCTGGCCTGTGCACAGAGCACGTGCTCTCCAAAGCCCAGGCCTCCCCAGTCCAGCTCAGGTGCCCTTCCTCTGAGCCCCCACCACCTCCACTCCCTCCACTGAAGCCCCTCCTCAGTGGAATGAGGCTCAGGGAAGGACCCCCTCTCTGCTTGGTCCTCCTCTATAGGGAGCACACATGCAGCACCGGCTCCACAGTTCACTCCCTGCTGAGGGCCACACACTTCAGGCTTTCCTTGTTCCCAGTCTGCAGATCCTTAACAAGACCACATCTCAGACACAGAGGAGAGAGAACTCACCAGGCCCCACTCCTTTCAATCACCCCCCACGATGAAACCGATGGTGATTCACCAGCCTCAGCTCAGCTGGGCCAGCAACAGGAAGCCCACTGACTCCCCAGGCATCCCCTTTACTGGCAGCTGAAACCATCTGAAAGCTGCTTGTCAAAGTGGCTCAAAATCAGTTATGCCAGCAAGGGCAGAGCTGAGGATAGAACTCTTTATACCTCACCAGAGCACTCCCCCTAGGATAACATCCAAGCCTAGAGCATAAATCTGGAACTTGGTGTCAGCAGCTCAGTCGGACAGGTCCCGCTGCTTAGTGGTTATGGCACAGCCTGGAGTCCGGCTCATCACCCTGACCTTATTCTTGCTGGCATCACTGGGCAAGTTACTTATCCTCCACAACTTGCGGAGTTTTCTCATCAGTCGAAGGAAGAGAAGTTGGCGCCTTTTTGACGGGGTGGCTCTGAAGAGCAACCTGCAGGCTACATCATGTATGAGTTAAGGATCTTAATCCAAACTGTCAGAAACACGCATGGAACTGGCTTGGCAAGAAGAATTCTGTCTCTGGTGTCGGCTGGACTTCAAGGAGAAGGGAACCACCAGACTGCCCCCCTCCCCCACCTTGGTGCTCTGCCTCTGGAGTTCTCGATGTGACATCACTCTTTTGCGCAGGTCCTCTGGAGCCTCAGCTACAGGCAGCACGACCAAAAGGGAGCTCTTCCCGAAGTGCCCATCTGAAGATACCCAGAGGCAAACCTGTGCTCCTGCCAGCCAGTCTAGGGTTGGGGTATCACCCTCACTGGCCACACAAGAACGCCAGGCTGCGTGGAGTTGTGGAAGGAGAATTTGTCAAAAGAGAAAAGGTATGTTTTTCAGAAAATAGTGGAAAGACTCCAGGCAGACAAAGTAAGAGATGTTCTTTGGGTGAAAGGGAAGTCGCTCAGTCGTGTCCAACTCTTCGCGACCCCATAGACTGCAGCCTACCAGGCTCCAGCATCCATGGGATTTTCCAGGCACGAGTACTGGAGTGGGGTGCCATTGCCTTTGGGTGGGTGCTCATTAAACTGCACGTTTAACATAACAATAATTTTACAGAATGATCTCCAGCTCAAATTCCACAAAACAGGTACACTACAAAAATAATTTGGGGAAGTGACACAAGAGCTTACTTAAAAACTCAAAAAAATTAAAGTGACAGCTGCTAACAGAAGAACATATCTACACCAAAGAAGCTGGAAAGACATAATCTCAGAATAAAGGACAATCCTTTTAATCACATCAATTTAGCTTTATGGAAAAAAGCCCCATTTTCCCTCATTATCTCAGTTTGACCAGGGGCGGATAAAAACTCCATCCAGATATGATGCCAGTCAGGCCCTGAGGAGAATCTGGGAATCACTGGCCCAGGTCATCTTCGGCCTTGTCCACAGGCTGTGTGGAACTCACCCCAGCCCTGCTGCAATTCATGCCTCTCCTCCCCTATCATTGCAGCCTGGGTGCCTGGCTCCCAGGAGGAGCTCAGAGAGGGCATCCGCCAGCCCAGCAGCTAACAAACAGACACAACTTATATACGCTGGAACACACACACACATACACACACACACACACACATACACAAGCACACATGCAGTTTAAAATTCATACTCTCCCTGTTTTCAAAAGATTGGCGTGATTTTACACACACAATACAGTCATTAAGGATGCTGCTGCTGCTGCTGCTAAGTCCCTTCAGTCGTGTCCAACTCTGTGCGACCCCATAGACAGCAGCCCACCAGGCTCCCCCATGCCTGGGATTCTCCAGGCAAGAACACTACAGTGGGTTGCCATTGCCTTCTCCGCATTAAGGATGAGATTCAGGTAATGATGAATCTGGACATCGGGGCCACAAAGCTGAATTAGGTACAATCTTCACCTCAAGGAGTTTCATAAACTGGGCAAGCTGGGAATTATTTACATAAACCACCATCTAAAATTAAATTTCTAGTCAGTTTCTTCTGTTTCCTATGCTTAATAAAAGCTGAAGATCATTTTAGTATAGCCTCATTAAGTTCAACAGAGCACTCGGTAACTACACACAAATAAACAATTGATTGTGTGTTCCAATTTTCATCTGCTTATTGAATTAAAAGTTCAAACTTTGGGCAGCTGAAGTAGGATATCCTTGAACCCAAGGCACCACGCCAAAGCGTAATGTCCAATACTACATCTCTGAACAATTACTTCCTTGTTTCTTGTGCCTATGCAAAGCCACAGGTGACTTGGCCAAGTTTCCTCTTTTAAACTATAGTGAAGGCTAGAACTGTATTATTAAGCTCTCTTAGTAAAAGCCCTAAGCTAGCCCAGGTCTTTAGATTACCAATGCTGCAGTTACTTTCCATGTGTCTCCCAGGATTCACAGGTGGAGGGCAGGGCGGCCAGAAACAGAGCCGCAGAGGTTCTAGCGGGAGTCAGAGATGCAACCTGAGAGGTGAAGCAGGGTGGGGTAGCTAGTGAGGTGTGGGAAGGCCAGGAGAAGGTATGAACAGGAAGGGGAAGGAGGGCGAAAGACATGCTAATTTAGGACTAAGTGTTCTGTGAAGAACAGGTTAGGTGCGGACAGAAGGCTGGGTGTCAAGCCATCATGTGTGCACACACAGAGCCAAAGAAAAAAACGCTACCATGGCTAAGAGGATCCAGATTGAGCTGCGATCTCTAAGACAAGTAAACCACTGACAGTTAGGAAACAGGTTTCCATCTTCCCCATAAAACTCTGACTTTTTAACAGGAAGGTAAGTCTCTTGGACTACAAGGAGATTAAATCACTCAATCCTAAAGGAAATCAACCCTGAATATTCACTGGATGGACTGATGCTGGCTGAAGCTCCAATACTATGGCCACCTGATGCAAAGAGCCAACTCATTGGAAAAGACCCTGATTCTGGGAAAGACTGAGGGCAGGAGAAGGGGACAACAGAGGATGAGATGGTTGGATGGCATCACCAACTCAACGGACATGAGTTTGAGCACGCTCCAGGAGTTGGTGATGGACAGGGAAGCCTGGTGTGCTGCAGTCCATAGGGTCGTAAAGAGTTGGACAAGACTTAGTGCCTGAACCAGTTTTTAGTTGAACTCAGCTGGTAAAGAATCCTCCTGCAATGCAGGAGACCCCAGTTCGATTCCTAGGTTGGGAAGTTCCCCTGGAGGAGGGATAGGCTACCCACTCCAGTATTCTTGGCCTTCCCTGGTGGCTCAGACAGTAAAGAATCTGCCTGAAATGCGGGAGACCTGGGTTTGATGCCTGGGTTGGGAAGATTTCCTGGAGGACAGCATGGCAACCCACTCCAATATTCTTGCCTGGAAAATGCCCATGGACAGAGGAGCCTGGCAGGCTACAGTCCATGGGGTCACAAAGAGTTGCTCACGACTGAGTGACTAAGCACACAAAGTTCTTAGAGCTTACTGATATGTATCAACACATTCACAAGCATATCTTAAACACATAAGTTAATTACTGAAAATCAAGCTCTATCATTTGTAGCTAAGACCATGTGGTTTATTAGTGTCAAATCAAATCAAGTATTGGAAGCAGGGAATCAAAGAACAGGGCCTGCTCAGTCAGAGCAAAAGGAGCCAAAGTTCAGTAGCTCACAGGCTCTCATTCAGGATGAGCACTGCTTGCTGCAGGGACATTTAAAAGACCAGAGTGACTAAACCCAAAACAGATCACGCACAAGGAGCAAAGAATACTTATTAATTCTATTCTTCACTCTGGGGACAAGTGCAAAGGATTATTTAGTACATGCAGTTTGGCTAAAAAGCATTAACAAAATAAAGAGAAAATATTTAAAACTAACTTCCATAATTAAGTTGAAACAATTTTAAAAGTTAACATCTGTAACATGTTACCAAAGGTTGATGTTTTAAAGTTGTTTGTTCTACTTAACATTGTGGCTCAGCTGGTAAAGAATCCGCCTGCAACGTGGGAGATCTGCGTTCAATCCCTAGGTTGGGAAGATCACCTGGAGAAGGGAAAGGCTACCCACTCCAGTATTCTGGCCTGGAGAATTCCATGGACTATATAGTCCATGGGGTTGCAAAGAGTTGGACACGACTGAGCAACTTTCACTTTTCACTTAACATTTAAAATTTTACAGCACAAAATTTAAAGTTTCCGTATTTGTTCAGTTACTACTTATAGAGCTCTAGTCATTTTACCAGATTTAGCATTAAGTAATGACTGAGATTTTAAAATGTTGATAGTAGCCACACAGACTGGTATTTGATTGCATTTCAGGTTTAAAATGGGCTTTTCTGGTTACTTTCCCCAATAATCGAGTTAAACAACTGACTTTTCCTAACTATCATATAATGACTATACACTTCAAACTACCAATCAGATAAATATCTTATATGCGTTAAAACTAAAGCGTATAACAATTTACCATCAATTCTTAGTGATACCTCTAAGGTCATTTAAGGTCAATTTTGCTCTACACCAGTGCTTCTCCAAAGGGAGAAAGTTTTGCACTAAGAGCTCCCCTGACAAAACAGTTTGGCAAGACATTCTGGTTCTCACAAAAGGTAGAGGAGGGGGTGCTCCTAGCATCTGGGGGTAAAGGCCAGGGATGATGCTGAATACGCATCACGCAATGCACAAGACAACCCTAAAACAAAGAATGACCAGGCCCAAAATGTCTGGAGTGTCTCTGTTGGGAAACTCCATTCTAAATTGAAACAAGGAGATTTGCAAACACAGCCAGCTGACACCTTCAAAAAAACAATTGCCAAGTAAGTGATTCAAAGTGCACTAAGCTTTGTTATTAGTACAGAGACTCAGACATAATAAAAGTTGCTTTTCATTCTATTGAAATGACCTGACTATTAACCACAAACGCATGAAGTTGCAGATGGGTATGAAGGGCAGTGCCCTCTCACTACCTAAGCAATTCATGAGTGCTTAAAAAAAGAACATTTCAGGAGACAAAAAGAAAATGAGGTAATGACATTCTTGACAGTTTTCTATGATGCTTCAATTTTCAAGGACAAACATCAATTAATCATTACTTTTTGTTGCTGTCCTTTAGTTCTAACCAACTTTTCCCCCCTCCACAGTTGTTAGATGTTTAACTCGCTAAAGTTTAAAGTAAATGAGTAAAGTTAACCACATGATACTAGTTGGTAAAATAATCTTAGGCCAGTATCTGTCAAATAAAGTATCTGCCAGAACTCTCATGCTTACCTGGCAAAAGAACGGGCTCCAGTTTTTTAATTTTCGGTTCCGAATTAATCTTATCGTCAGTCTGAAACACATTAGCAAAAACAAATCAAAATAAAAATTCCGCCCCCACTCCGTGAGAGAAGGCAAATTTTTTTCCTAAGTGATGACACACGCGACAGGCACGTATCCCCCCACTTAAATTCTTTCATATTTTTACTGAACTCCTGTTCGTGAAGGTATTGGGAGTCGGACCTAAAAAGCACTATTGTACAACCCCCTGAGGCGCCTCCAGGTGTTCACATTTACAACAGGTAGGTGACCCCTCCCTCCAGAAGCCCGCAGGCGATGCAATCTCGCCGGCGGTCACAGCGTGGACAGCCGCTGGGCAAAGGGCTATATAAATCCCGGTTCGATCGCTCCCTGGGGTTCCGTCTCCGAGCAGACAACGGCTGCGGCGGAGTTTTGCAAGTTTCCACCGAGCCGGCGGGGCTCGCTGGAAGGTGGCTTCCCCGCAACGGAATCCGGGGCCGGGGTCCGGAGTCCGGGACAGCCTCCCGGGCCGGCCCGCGCGCGGCTCCCCGGAAGCGCGATGAGAGGGCGGCAGTGGGGAGACGGCTGTTTACCTGGGGCGGCGGCAGGAGGTAGGACCTGAAGGTGGGTCTGGGCGGCTTGAGCGAGAACATGATGCGGCCGCCTGCTCGGTCCGGCCCGGTCGCGGCCCGGGACCCGCCTCCCGACGCCCGCGGGCTGAGAGCTCCCGGTGCGACTGCCCGGGCTCGGTCTGCAGCCAGCCGGGCCGGGCGGGCTGACGGGCGGGGACACGGCGGAGCGCCCGCCCGAGCGGGGAGGAGCCCGGGCCCATCCCCGGAAGGGGCCCGGCGCCGCGCCCCGCCCCGCCCCGCGAGACGGCGCGCGCAGGGCCGGCGGCCGGCCGCTCCCGGCCTCTAGGCTGCGCGGGCGCCGGAATGCGAGGCTTGTGCCGAGCGCCGCTGCCCTGCCCTCAGTGAGTGCGCCGGTGGGGAGTGAGGCCCGGGAGCCATCTTGAGAGCGCGGCCCGGGCGGGGCTGGGGGCGCTCCTACGGCGGCCGGCAGGGTCCACGGAAGCCAGGGGGACGTACGGCGGCCGCCTGGGGTCACGGGGGCGACCCGCGGGGGTCACGGCGGCTCGCGGGGACGTACGGCGGCCGGCATGTGTCACGGACGCCATCCGTGGGGGTCACGGGGACGTACGGAGGCCGGCGGGGGTCACGACAGGTCCCTGGACGCCGCTCGCTACTTCCCCAGCTCGCGCGATCGGTGTTTGCCGTAGTCAGGAGGATCCCAGAGCGAGGAAAGGGGATCCTGTAGCCCGAGATCTACCGGTCACGCCGTCTGCGGCCAGCCTGTGAGGATCGGGCACCGGGGAGGCGGCCCGGGGCAGCGGGCAGTGACCGGGATCAGACGGTCAGCGCAATGCCTTCAAGGTGCACAGTGGGGGAGATCATCTCCCATCACCCAGTGTGTCTGTCCGTGCACGGAGCCATGAGCCTTAGGTGTCCTGCTGAATTGCGTGGGATGCTGAGGCTGTTGACAGAGGACGTTGCCAGGCAACCTGAACGCCTCCGTTTACTTTAACTTCTACCCTCTTTATCAAACTCCATATTAAGCAAGTTACCTTCCTTTCTTTTCTTGGCTATCCTCACGTGTAAAAATAACAGTGAGCAGATAAATGATCAAAAAGCCCAGCGAGAGGCAGACCTTAACTGTTTGGACCAAATAGGCTATGGACCCAATAACTGCAAAGAATCAGCTACCTTCAGCTTATGAAGCCCAGGGCATTTCTGAACTCTAGCATGTTTCCGAACTGGAGCCGCCTTGGGTGGAAGGCGACTGGTGATGTTACATTTTGATAAATTATTAATTGAAACTAGGTTTTTCTTATGTTTTAAAGAATAAATCCCTAATCTAGCATTTTATAATTAATGCCATAGGGAAGCTCCAATGAGGCCATCTGAGTCACAATCATTCTGACAAGTGTCCCTAATGGAAATACTAAAAAATTTAAGGGGCTTCCCTTGTGGCTCAAATGTCTGTATATTAAAAGCTATGGTTTTTACAATAGTCATGTACTGGATGTGAGAGTTGGACCATAAAAAAGGCTGAGCGTGAAGAATTGATGCTTTCAAGTTTTGGTGCAGGAGAAGACTCTTGAGAGTCACTTGAACAGCAAATCAGTCAATCCTAAAGGAAATCAACCCAGAATATTCACTGGAGGGACTGATGCTGAAGCTGAAGTTCTAATACTTTGGCTCCCTGATGGGAAAAGACAACTTATTGGAAAAGACCCTGATGCTGGAAAAGATTGAGGACAAGAGGAGAAGGTGATGACAGGATGTGATGGTTGGATGGCATCACCGACTTCATAGACATTAGTTTGAGCAAACTCAGGGAGATAATGCAGAACAGGGAAGTCTGGTATGGCAAAGAGTTGGGCATGACTTAGCAACTGAACAACAACCTGGTGGGTCAGTAGTAAAGAATCCATCTGTGATGCAGGAAATGTGGGTTCAATCCCTGGGTCGGGACAATCCCCTGGAGAAGAAAGTGCTACCTATTCTGATATTCTTACCTGGGAAATCCCATGGAGAGAGGAGCCTGATGGGGCACAGTCCATGGAGTCGAAAGGAACTGGACAGACTTATCGACTAAACAACAAAATTTAAATAAGACTTCAAAATTTACCTTTTTTAAAAAAAAAATTTATCTTGGATCCAGAACCCCAGTGATCTTTCTGGTTAACTTGTTTAAGTGACATACGATTCCATTTTGCTTGGGTACTACAACTGTACTTTAAAATATCAAGTCCATTGAATTATAGGTATTACAGATACTGCTGTACACATACATTTAACACCTTTTTATGAATTATCTGTGATTCATCTGCATTAAATAGATTAAAAAAAAAAACTAAACTCAGAAAAAAGAGATCATATTTGCGGTTCCCAGAGGCAGGAGGTGGGAGAGGAACTGGAGAGAGGTGGTTAAAAGCTGCAAACTTCCAGTTATAAGAAAAGTAAGTACTAGGGAAATAATATAATACTGCTGTATGTTATCAGAGAAGGCAATGGCACCCCACTCCAGTACTCTTGCCTGGAAAATCCCATGGATGGAGGAGCCTGGTAGGCTACAGTCCATGGGGTTGCTAAGAGTCGGACACGACTGAGCGACTTCACTTTCACTTTTCACTTTCATGCGTTGGAGAAGGAAATGGCAACCCACTCCAGTGTTCTTGCCTGGAGAATCCCAGGGACGGGGGAGCCTGGTGGGCTACCGTCTATGGGGTCACACAGAGTCGGACACGACTAAAGTGACTTAGCGTAGCGTATGTTATATGGGAAAGTTAAGGGAGTAAATCCTAAGAGTTCTCATCACATGGGGAAAAAATGTTTTTTTCTCTCTCTTTACTGTATTCATATAAGATGATGAATGCCAATTAAATTCACTGCAGTAATCATTCTACAATATATGCGAGTCAAATCATTAGACTGTACACCTTAAACTTGTGCAGTGATATATATCAATTATACTTTAATAAAACTGGACAAAATGGATTGTTTTCCCACACACGCTCTGCAAGGAATGTATGGATCTTTCTTTATGCTGAAATGGCTTACTGTGACTTGGACCTTGCCATACAAGTTTTAGGATCTACAACTCTATTAAGTGACCATACAATTAAAAAACTGAAAAACTGATTTCCAGATTTTTCTTGACCTACCCTAAATGTTAGGACCTTTTCAGATACCTAATTGTGTTAGTGTGTTTGGGTTGCCCTACGAAAACATCACAGACTAGGCGGCTTAAACAGCAATTTATTTCTCACAGTTCTGGAGGCTGGGAAGCCCAAGATCAAGTAGGAAAGATGGAATTCTGGTGAGAGCACTCTGGGCTTGCAGACAATGAAGAGAGCTGAGTGGTGGGAGGTGGGTGGTGGGTGGGTGCAGGGTGTCAGAACTCACTCTGGTGCCTCTTCTTTATTCAAGTTAATTTTTTATTGGGGGGTATAGTTGCTTTACAGTGTGTTAGTTTCTGCTGCACATGAATCAAATCAGCCATATGTTTACATATATCCCCTCCCTGTTGAGGTGGGCCTCCCTCCCACCTTCCCCATCCTACCCCCTAAGTCATCACAGAGCACTGAGTTGAGCTCCCTGTGCTACACACCAGCTTCCCACTAGCTATCTGTTTTACACATTGTAGTATAAATGTGTCAGTGCTACCCTCGCAATGCAGCCCACCCCTCCATTGTGTCCACATGTCCATTTTCAATGTCTGCGTCTCTATTCCTGCCCTGCAATGGGTTCATCTGTACCTTCTTTCTAGATTCCACATATAGGCATTAATATACAATGTTTGTTTTTCTGACTTACTTCACTCTATAACAGACCCTAAGTCCATCCATGTCTGCAAATGACCTAATTTTGTTCCTGGTGCCTCATCTTATAGGGACATTCATTAATCCTGTTGGATTAGGATCCCAGCCTTTATGAACTCATTTAACATTAATTACCTCGCAAAGATGTATCTCCTGCCTCCAAATACACTCATTGAATTTCAGCTTTAGTGTCTGAATTTTGGGAGAATCAGTGCAATTCCAAGCACTAGTCTTGGTCTCCTTGATACTCCGTACCTTTGAAATAGCTGCCTATCTCCTTCTTTGTCTCTAATGTCACTCTTTGTCCTCCTGTTTTTCTGACTCTGTTTCTTGTATTGGTTCTTCTATTGTGCAGGATAGGAAGATAGAGGGCAGGAAAAGAGGGTGACAGTGGATGAGAAGGTTGGATGGCATCATTGACTCAATGGACTTGAATTTGAGCAAATTCCAGAAGATAGTGAAAGACAGAGAAGCCTGGCATGCTGCAGTCTATGGGGTCGCAAAGAGTTGAATATGACTGAGTGACTGAACAGAAATGGTGGGGGATAGTGGTATTCCCTACAGACCATTTCCTTTTCCCTGTGAAGAGGGGAAGAAAAAAGCACTTAACACTTTTTGAATACCTATTATGTACTAGGTAATTTATATATTCATTCAGTCAGTTACCAAATTTGTATTGATTGCTACATGTGTATGCGCTTTATTCACTCAGTCATGTCTGATTCTTTTTGACCCCATGGACTGTAGCCCACCAGACTTCTCTGTCTGTGGGATTTCCCAGGCAAGTGGGGTGCCACTCCCTTCTCCAGGGGATCTTCCCGACCCAGGGATCAAACCTGGGTCTCCTGCATTGGCTGGCAGATTGTCTACCATCTGAGCTACCAAGGAAGCCCTATTGATTGCTAACTCTGTGTTAAAAACTACTTGGGTCACTAAGAAGACAGTTTCTACTTTCCTGGCACTTTCATTACAGGTGAAAAGATACACAAAATTAATGTATAACAAGTGCCATGAATTGAAAAATATGGAAAGAGGATGAGGGCTTTTTTTTCAATGGGAGATGGAGTGTGATCAGGGAAGCCTTTCTGATCAGATGACATTTGAGCAGACAGAAACTGAAGGGAGTGAAGGAGCAAGCCAGGTGGAAATCAGAAGGAAGAGGAGAGAGTCATGCAAATGCCCGGGGTTGAGATCCTGCCTGGTGTGTTCAGAGCAGCCTAATCCAGTGGGAGAAGAGGTCAGAGAAAATCAACGAGCCAGATCACATAGGTTCTGAAAGTTTAGGTGCTTTTGTGATGCTTTGAGTTGAGAATGACTTGATCTAACACTTTAAAATAATCACACACACACACACACCCTACTGTAGAGGTACATAATGGTAGAAGCTGTGAGACTGAATAGAAAAGGACCCTACATTGCTTCTCCCCGACCTCCCATGCCCTAAACCTGCCTCTTTCCTGTAGAAAAACTTGAGTCAAAGAATATATTTAATCAGAGAAGTGAGAAAATTCAGAAGCAAAGGAAAACAGTCAAACAGGACAAAATAATAACAGTTTAGTCATTAAGCTCAGTCAAAGACCTTTAGTTCATCCTCAGGGGCTATAGGTAATACTCTGAGCCATATCCTGTGAACTGTCTTCAGTCAGTCAGTTCAGTCACTCAGTCGTGTCTGACTCTTTGTGACCCCATGGACTGCAGCACGCCAGGCTTCCCTGTCCATCACTAACTCCTAGAGCTTGCTCAAATGCTTTAACTGTCTTACAGGTACTAAAACCCCCACGAGGCGGAAGAGGTTAACTATCAATACATGACAACCAGACTGTGTTCATGACCTAAGTTGCCACAATTCTGAGAACTGGGAACAAACCAACTCCAGGACTGAAGATTAATTGTACCCAAAATGATCAAGATGACACTGGTCAGACCACTGATGACCAATTTCAAGATGACTGTCAGAGCTGCCTGTGCTATTTCTGCATGAAGCTCCCTCCTTCTGCCTAGAAAAGCCCTTGCCTACTGATTGTCAGTGGTGGGAGTCAGCCATTGAACAGGAGTCTCCTCTCCCCCTGACCCCCTGCAATGTTGCCAGCTTCTGAAATAAAGCAAACTTCCCACCAACCTTGCCCCTTTACTGACTTTAGAGCAGCCAGCAGCCAGACCCCACTTTCAGTAACAATGCTAGTTGGGGACGGTTAAAAGAGTCCAGATAACAGAAAGTGATGGTGGAAGCAGTCGGGGAGAGATAGTGTATGGTGGTTATGTACAAGGAAATGACAACACACCCCAGTATTCTTGCCTGGGAAATCCCATGGGCAGAGGAGCCTGGTGGGCTATAGTCCATGGGGTCGCAAAGAGTCGAAAAACGACTGAGCAACTAAACAACGTCTACAAAACTATGCCATTACCTGAGTATATGGCCCTTGAAGATAACTATTAAGTCATTTAAAACATCTTTTTCCTGAGGGGGAATTCTGGGAAGATGACAACAGCAGCATAATTTTTCAGTTTCCCCAGGAAAACAGACAAAGGAACTATAAAGCAAAACCGAAGCCCCATGGACAACATTCACCACAAATCTAAGTGAACTGGTTTCCCCAAGATTTCCAAAATATAGGTAAGTAGGAGTAAACCACAGCACTTAGAAGATTTTTGTGATATCAGCAAAGGGAATCAATGAGGCATCTGGAGAATTCCCAAATAGCCAGAAGGTATTTACTGGCCTGGCCAGTCAAGTGGAGAAGAGCAAGTGAAGTAGAGAATGGTGTTTGGGAGTGCAGGGGCTCCTGGTGGTCTGAGGGGTAGAACTTTTGAAACTGCTAGAGGAACTCTTGAAACTGACCTACCTGGGCTTCCTTTAAAGAAAGGGAGCCACACCAAGGACAGACTGCTGGGCATGGAAACAAAACGAGCCAAGTCAAGACAAAAGAAAGGGAAGGTCCAAATAAAGATGGAGGACCAAGAATCTCTGAAAATAAGCCGACTTTACAATTTTTATGTTGTTTGCAGGGCATGTGGGAATCTTAGTTCCCTGACCAAGGACTGAACCTGTGCCCTGTGCAGTGGAAGCATGGACTCTTAACCACTGGCCCAAGGGGGAAGTCCCCTGGCTTTTACAAAATTTTAATGCCAGACTGTAAAAATAAAGAAGGTTCTCTTGTGAAGTTAGAAAAGCTATCCTGACAACTGCCGTCTTCAAAAAGTTTGAGAAAACCTATTTCACATAACAATAATCAAGGGAAAGCATGGAAGTTAAATCCCATAGACAAGTATTGTAATAAAAAAGAAGATCAGAATAGCATTCCTACAGACAGTAAAAGCACACCAGGAAGACACACCCTCCATACAGATCAAAAACAACACCCAGCATTTCATGGAGCTAAAAGACACAAAGAAGATCATAGGAAACATGAATAAATTAGGTAAACCAGAATTAGACATATTGCTTTCCAGGTGGCTCAGATGGTAAAGAATCCACCTGTAATGTGGGAGACCTGGGTTCAATCCCTGGGTCAGGAAGATCCTTAGAGAAGGGAATAGCTACCCATTCCAGTATGTCAACAGGAGACTCAGTGAGACTCCTGGGGATAGATTCAGGCCCCTCATCTGAAGCAAGGTAGGAGGGACCAAGAAAGGGGGGCTGTGTAATGAGTGGACAGGTGGAGAATTCTGATGAGAAGCTTTGCCTTCTTCAAACCTGTTCTCTAGTGCTGTCAGAGGTTCTCCAGCTTATTCTGAGAAATACTTTTTTTTAGGGTGTGGCAAAGGGCTTAAGAATTGATGCTTTGGAACTATGGTGTTGGAGAAGACTCTTGAGAGTCCCTTGGACTGCAAGGAGATCCAACCAATCCATACTAAAGGAAATCAGTCCTGAATATTCATTTGAAGGACTGATGCTGAAGCTGAAACTCCAACACTGGAGACTGAACTGAACTGAACTGAACTGAAAGGGCTGAAAGTTTTCTGGGCATCCAAAGCAAAGAATTAGGAATGAGGCCAAATAGAATGGGTTTATCCTTGGGTCAAATAACACAGGGAACAGGATTGATTGAACAGTCTTGATGTAGCAATAGATAAGCAGTTGTTTTATTTATTAAATAAATGTTATCATTTATCAAATAAATGTTATCATTTATTAAATGTCAAAGTCCCATCATCCATGCAATGGTGTAGCAGTGCTTTCTGGTAAATCCAGCCCAGTTCAGGGATTCTGATCTGCACATGAACCTCTTTAGCCTCCAGAGTCTCTCTGATCAGTATTTTTAGCACAACGGCACTGTGTCTCTCTCTCTACCTCTCTCCCCAACTCTTTGCCACTTTATGGCAATGTTATGTCTGAAATTCCAAATTGAGCCTCACCTTTTGTTTTTAGCTGTGACTCATCTTTGACACTCTTGAGAACTCCCACCTCGAACATGGATCCTTTAGATTTTAGCCACAGCTTTACACAGACCATTGCAATAGACAGAAGTACAATTAATTTGTATTTGGCATCCAGGACTATATGACAACAAGAAGATTCATATGGGACACAATTTTTACACATTAACAAAACTATTGGTCACCTTACCCTATTACAGTGTGACCTCTGATATAATCGTGGCCTTTTTTTCTTATTGTGTAATTTTAAAACATGAAAACATAAAACAAAAACCCATAAAGAAGATATGATACTTAAGTCCCCTTTCCAGTCCTCCCTTCTTGCACCTCTTAGTTTGTTTTCTCTTCCACCCTTCCTTTTCTCATGTTTGCTTTTTCTTTCATTTCCCTTTCTCACATAGCTGCTTACTCCCTTAAATAAACTATTGGTGACACCCAAAAGCATGTCTTTGGCTGTTTTTGGTCCTCAGAAACAGAGATTGTTGTAATTGCTGTTTAGGCGCTATGTCATGTTGGACTCTTTTGTGACCCCCGAGGACTGCAGCCCCCAGGCTCCTCTGTCCATGGGATTTCCCAGGCAGGAATACAGGAGTGGGTTGTCATTTCCTTCTCCGGGGGATCTTCCCGGCCCATGGATTGAATCTGGGTCTCCTACAGTGGCAGGTGGATTCTTTACCTCTGAGCCACCTGGGAAGCCCCAAAGAGATCATAGGCTCTTGCCTATTGATTAAGCAATTGGAGTCTTCACTTTTCTTGACCCTACTCCAACTTAAAAAAGAACTAAGTTTACTAACATATGCTACCAAACTATTACTTAAAGTTTAGTGCCTTTACATTTTAAATTAATCAAAATGTAAATTAAATTAATGGTCAAAGATCTCTAATGAAAATGTTTTCAGAAACTGATGATGTTTAGATGACCAAGATGGAACTCATCTGTGGTTCTGATGTAAAAACCAAAGAAACAAAACACATTAGCACTCTGTTTCTGAGGAAGTCTTCTCTTGCTGAACCTTGGGGTCTTCCATTGTAATTCCAGACACAACTACTAAGTTACTTACACTGCTGGCATGTCCAGGTCTGTGTAAGTTGCCCTGGAGGGCTTTCACACTCCTAGGACGGC
This sequence comes from Bos indicus x Bos taurus, assembly GCF_003369695.1. NCBI lineage: Eukaryota > Metazoa > Chordata > Mammalia > Artiodactyla > Bovidae > Bos > Bos indicus x Bos taurus. The sequence continues at coordinate 27,510,160 of NC_040096.1, forward strand.
CATGTAAACTTTTTGACCTTGAAGATGGGAATCCCAAAGTTTGGTGTGTTTTCACAGACAGTAAGTTTTCCTTGTCAGTTCTGTCAGTAACAGACAAGCGAGAGATCTGAGGGGCTGTTTTAAAAACACAGTTTTCATCTTCCTTGTCTGTGAAATGTCCACAATGCTCAGCCTGCAGTGCAGCTTCGGATGCAAAGGAAGGTATTTCCGTGCTCCGAGATCGCATAATCTTTTGAACTTCATACTTCCATTCCGTGGTCCACTGCTGAACAGTTGAGGGGCATGTTGGGTCCCCGGCTGTACCCCAGTTGTTAGCCCCACCAACCACCTTTCTTCCCCGGGAATACACAAAGCTTCTGGACTTTAGAGTTTCACAAGCGCTGAACGTCTCATCAGGGTAATAGTGGCTTGTCTTTGTTTCTTCCAAGGGATAAGAAATGGTGCTTTCTACCTTTGTGGTTTCCACTGTCAGCTGAGTGCTTTTTTGAAAATCCGACTTGTCTTCTCCATGTATAGCATCTGTTTGACTTAAATTTGGGGAAGTCATTTCTTCTTTTTTAGTGTCTACCTGCCTTTCATCATTTTCAGCTGAAATCCCAGTATCTGGACCTGACTTCGGTTCCGAGCTGCTCTTGCAGTTGTCGGAGGCAAGCTGACCTCGGTCTGGGGATGCTGGCGCGCCAGTACTGGGTGGCAAGCGAAGGCTGCCCTGGCGCTCTGGGGCCAGGTACGTCCTTTGGTCCTTCTCTTCCTTCCCACGGAAGGAACCGGCTTTTTTCCTGGACGCTGCCCCTGGCGGCATGCAGAAGGAAGTATCCTCATACAACAGCTCGTCCCCGTTAAAATGGTACCTATACAGGCTGTAGCCATCGGCGCTGCTGATGCTGCTCCGCCTGAGAAGGAACGTGGCATCACACTCCGAGGAGGCCCGGGACCGCGTCTGTATCAGGTCAGACTTGTCGATTCCCGCCAGGTTTTCCAGCGCATTCACCATTCTGTTAGATAGTTCTTCCAGTTGGGAGAGGCGAAGGTCCACAGTCTGTAGGGAAGTTTTCATAAAGTTTTCTCTTTCGTTGATTTCCTCCAACCTCATTGACATGTTTTCAACTCTAGTGAATACAAAGGGAAAGGTGTATTACACCGAGATGAACTAAAGATTAAAACCAAAAATTAACGTTATTGTTGTTGTATGATTTTTTCAGGCTTTGGGGAATCATGGGACTCAGGCATATTTTTAAACGTCACACACTCCTAATATAACCACCTAAAATTACCCTGAGGAACATCAGGAAACAACAGAAGTACAGTTAACACATACGGTGCTCTTTACCATTCATCACACCAAGTACCTTATATATGTATTAATACATACTCACCAAGGTCCTACTCTAGGCTTGTTTAATCTCACAGCAGCCCTATGAGGCAGGCAGTCTTTTCAACACCCCCATTTTATTGATGGGGCTTCCCAGGTGGCTCAGTGGTAAAGAACCTGCCTGACAGTGTAGAAAGACACAGATTGGATCTTTGGGTTGGGAAGATTCCATGGAGAAGGAAATGGCAACCCACACTAGTATTCTTATCTGGGAAATCCCATGGACAGAGGAGTCTAGCAGCTGCAGTCCATTGGGTCACTGAAGTGTTAGTGACTGAAGAACAACATTTTACCCATGAGGAAATAGAGTCAAGGAGAGGGTAAGTAATCTGCCTAAGGATGCACAGCGGGCAAACACTGGGGCTCCAGCATGAGCTCCAGCTCTGCTGTCTAAGCTGGCACATCACACTGCCTCTGATGATAAAGGAAGACACTAGCACTTAGGTTCGTGAGATTTGAGTATAGCTGTCAGCAAGGAATGGTTACAATGACAAAATAAATACATTCAAATCCTTATTTGAAATTCAGGGGATTCAGAAAATACATTGTTAATAGTTAAGTTTAGGTTCATCACAAATTATTAGAGGAATGCAAATCAAAACTACAATGAGCTATCTATCACCTTACACCAGACAGAATATCCCTCATCAAAAAGTATACAAATAACAAATGCTGTAGAGGGGTGTGGAGAAAAGGAAACTTCCTACACTGTCAATGGGAATGTAAGTTGGTGCAGCCACTATGGAAAAGAGTATGGAGGTTCCTTAAGAAACTAAAACTAGAGTTGCAATATAACCCGGCAATCCCACTCCTGGGCATATATCCAGAGAAAACCATAATTCGAAAATATATAGGAACTCCTGTGTTTATAACAGCACTAAAATAGCTAGGACATGAAAGCAACCTAAGTGTCCATCAACAGATGAATGGATAAAGAAGATGAATTACTCAGCCATAAAAGAGAATGAAATAATGGCATTTGCAGCAACGTGGATGGACTTAGAGAATATCAGACTAAGTGAACTGAGTCATATGGAGAAAGACAAATACCAAATGATATCACTTATATGTGTCATCTAAAATATGACACAAATGAACCTATCTATGAAATGGAAACAGACTCATAGACTTAGCAGATCTCGTGGATGCCAAGGGGGAAGGAGAGTGGGAGGGAAGGTTTGGGAGTTTCTGATTAACAGATGCAAACTAGTATATGTAGAATGTATAATTAAGGTCCTACTGTATAGCACGGAGAATTATATTCAATATCCTGGGTAAGCCATAATGGAAAAGAATATGAAAAATAATATATATATGTATATAAGTAAATCACTTTGAAGCAGAAATTAATACAATATTATAAATCAGTTATACTTCAATGAAATAATTTTTTAATGCAAAAATAATTAAGTTCAGATTATCAGATATTTTACTTCAGGGACAAGTAGTCATTTAGCTATCTGAGAAATACCAATGAACTTAAATTGTTAACTATATTTAATAATTGGTATTCCCTTATGGGATTGTAAGGAAGATCATGGCAGATTATAAATATCTGCTTTTGAATTTTCTTTTAATTCTTAGATGATCAGGCAATAGCCTGTGTTTAGTTCATAATGTTGCCTGAACTAAAACCTGCTAAGGTTCTACTTCTGTTGGCTGCATTGAACAGCTGTGCTCTCATGTGTGGGAGGGTCCTTGGATTCTATTCTTAATTCTTTTCATAGGGAGAGGACTATTTTTATGCCCCTTAGGAAACCACATCGTTTGAACAGGAAGGATCTGGCTTCCTGGAAGTTTGCCACCAGGAGGACCAATTTCACCAAATTCACCATGTATGAGGAGATGTGACTTCCTCCTTTAGAAGCTTCCCTACGGGGATTAACATACACACACTAGTGTATATGAAATAGATGATCAAGATAGACCTACTGTGTAACACCAGGAACTCTACTCAATACTTTGTAATAATCTCTATAGGAAAAGAATCTGAATATATATATATATATATATATATACACATATATAGCTGAATCGTTTTTGCTGTACACTTGAAACTAACACAACATTGTGAATCAACTATGGTTCAATAAATAAATAAATCAACAAATAAATATTAAAAAAAAAACCAACCAAGCTTCCCTACCATTGGGCCTCCCTGGTGACTCAGTGGTAAAGAACCCACCTGCCAAGCAGGAGACGTGGGTTCCATCCCTGGGTCAGAAAGATCCCCTAGAGAAGAAAATGGCTACTCACTTCAGTATTCTTGCCTGGGAAATCCCATGGACAGAGGAGCCTGGTGGGCTACAATCCATGAGGTGGCAAAGAGTTGGACACAACTTAGTGACTAAACAACTACAACAACCATAGGGAACCCAACTACAGTTTCTAAGGGTTCTCTCTCCTCCTGCATTTCAGGGACCAATAAGAACTTTTCACTCCTAATTTTCCATGACTTCAAGTCCAACTTAATTGTCTCTGTTAAATGTCATGTCTTCTCACGCCCTTCAAATCCATTGCCACGAGGATTCATTCTTTTTGTGTTAGAAACCATATTGCTTCTGGAACAGACTTGAGGTCCTTGAACAAACACAGAGTTTTGAGATAAAGCAGCTGTGCAAACTTTTAAAAATAAATAAGCTGGTAAAATAGAGATAAGTATCTTCTCAAATCTTTTCTAATTCTCTGCCTGACTTATCCCTTGTGTGACCTAATCCAGAAGACAGCATCATCAGCCACTTAGAAAAAGGAGACCTCAGACTCATCTGATTCTGTCACCTGACATCTCCCTAACCATCCCTCCTCCCCTGTGATGAATAGATAACCCCGCTGTGTGTAGGACGCCTCTTTAGGTGTCTCAGAAATGCCCCATCCCTACTGTAGCCACTCCCTTAACTGAAGCTGTGGAGGAAACAAAGCTTCAAGATGTGATTTAAGTTAAGAATATTATTTCAAAATAGATAACTGTCAAGAACCTACTGTACAGCTCAGGGCACTCTACTCAGGCTCTGCAGTGACCTAAATGGGAAGGAAATCCAGAAAAGAGGTGATATGTGTATACATATAGCTGATGCACTTTTCTGTACAGCAGAAACTAATGCAATGTTGTATAGCAACTATACTCCAATAAAAAAGTAACTAAATAGAATGTTATTTCAAGCTCATTTTTAAATAGCTACAGTATGGAGATGGCACATTTTATGCCAAATCAAGGGAAGTTGTATTGAGTTTTTAGAGCATGTGTGAAAGAAGGAAGAAAGAACCAGGTGACATTCACTTCTCTCTGAGATGATTTAACAGAAAGGACACTTGGAAAACTATTTCCCCTTCCAGCCTTGACTTGTAACTTTTGTAACATGATGACTTAAGTGTGTTTCACAAATCTTGACATCCATGTATGGAAATCAAGGGAGGGGTTTCCATTTCAGGAGGGGAAAGAGAAGGGATGGAGGAAATCACTGGGAAAGGGTCCCGTCTCTACACACTGAATGGCAGGAAAACATATAAGAAAAATCCATCGTTTATAACAGAACTCACAGTGAGATACGGACTTTCCTGACTTTTGACATCTTAATTGTTTTCTTTTCAGCACAGAACAAAAAACTGTTCTAGGTCCATGGCCTACCCAAGAAATAAAGTCAATTTCCTCTCGAAGACATATTTCCAATAATGTCATATTTCTAAGGTCATGTTTTCTGTTTAAAGCTATCATACAGTTAGTTGACTACTTTTTCTTTTGGTGTACAGTTCTTTTTTTTTTTTTAATGTTTATTTATTTATTTGGCTGCACCAGGTCTTGTTTGTGGCATGCAAGATCCCTGCACCCCCTGCATTAGAATTGTGGTTTCTTAACCACTGGACTACCAGGGAAGTTGCTGACCCATTTTTCACTGGATCATTTCCCCCTTATTATTGAGTTTTGAGAGTTCTTTAGATATCCTGTACACTAGCCCTACAGCAGATATGTGATTTGCATGTGTTTTCTCCCAGTCTGTGCCTCGTTTTTCATTGTCATAGCAGTGTCTTTGTAGAGCAAAAGTTTTTTCTTTTGATGAAATCCAGTCTATCACTTTTTCTTTTCTTTTATAGATGCTTTCTGTGAGTTGTACTTTCAGTTTAGTTTTAAAAACTTTCAATGAAAGGATTCCCTGAACTCTAGGTGCTGAACAGGTATAGAATGACATGACCATATGGGTAGAGGTGGTTCAGTTCAGTTCAGTTCAGTTCAATTCAGTCGCTCAGTCGTGTCCGACTCTTTGCAACCCCATGAATCGCAGCACTCCAGGCCTCCCAATCCATCACCAACTCCCGGAGTTCACTCAAATTCACATCCATCTATTCGGTGATGCCATCCAGCCATCTCATCCTCTGTTGTCCCCTTCTCCTCCTGCCCCCAATCCTTCCCAGCATTAGGGTCTTTTCCAGTGAGTCAGCACTTCACATCAGGTGGCCAAAGTATTGGAGTTTCAGCTTCAACATCAGTCCTTCCAGTGAACACCCAGGACTGATCTCCTTTAGGATGGATTGATTGGATCTCCTTGCAGTCCAAGGGACTCTCAAGAGTCTTCTCCAACACCACAGTTCAAAAGCATCAATTCTTCGGCGCTCAGCTTTCTTCACCGTCCAACTCTCACATCCATACATGACTACTGGAAAAACCATAGCCTTGAGTAGACGGACCTTTGTTGGCAAAGTAATGTCTCTGCTTTTAAATATGCTATCTAGGTTGGTCATAATGGTTACAGATCTTCAAATATTTTTGTCCGTATCTCAGTATATCTAATACCTAGAGGATTTAAATTTGAATCTTATACCACTAAACCTGAAAGCAGTTTAACCAAAATGCATTTTTGTTAAGGTTCTGTGAATAATGTTTTCCATTCCATTCACATAATAGGCACAACAATCTATAAATCAGTGGAACTTTTGCAGTAACTTGGGCTTCCCAGGTGGCACTAGTGGTAAAGAATCCACCTGCCAATGCAAGAGACATAAGAGATGCAGGTTCAATCCCTGGGTCAAGATCCCCTGGAGAAGGAAACGGCAACCCATTCCAGTATTCATGCCTGGAGAATCCCATGGACAGAGGAGCCTGGAGGGCTACAGTCCGTGGGGTCAAAAAGAGTCAGACTTGACTGAAACGACTTAGCATGCACCAACAGAATATATACCTAAGTAGGGCATAACTATTGACTTTCATAGACTCTTATCTATTAAATATAATGTCCAGGCTAGTGAGAAGCAGCTGTATAGCACAGGGAGTTCAGCCTGGTGCTCTGTGATGGCCTAGTTGGGTGGGATGGGAGGTGGGAGGGAGGCTCAAGAGGGAGGGGATATATGTTTACTTATAACTGATTCACTTTGCTCTACAGCAGAAACCAGCACAACATTGTAAAGCAATTATCCTCCAATTAAAAATAAAAATAAATTAAAAAATATGAGGTCCAAATTCATGTTCTCATGGTAAGAGTCCTGTGTGTCTTTGCAAAGGACAGAACACAGACATTGGGAGCTCTGTAGTAAGCCAGTTATTAAAACTCATTTTCTGTACAGTCATTTTTTTATGTGAAACAATCACCCTTTACCTGCAAGGCATCTCACAAATTATATGGGTATGTTTCCTTAATGATAGAGTTAAAAGGTAACATAAAAATATAATGTTAGTGGAGCAACCAGGTCCGGTTCCTACTTGACAAGACCCATGTTTCAAGATTGCATGGTCATCTATGTTGAGTTCTAAGACTATTCCTACACTGTCATTTCATTCCAGGTCTATAGATCATAGAGTTGTCTCATCCAGGCGAAATTCAGCTATTTTAATTCCCATCTGCTTCTTCGTATGGGGCTGCCTTTTAAGTTTAGTAATTGTAGGGAGAACACCCAGGGTGGCACCTGGTTGTGCTTACTTATGGAGTTTTTATATGTGAAAGACTAAACAAAGAACAATACTTGAGTCTTCAATCTTCTGTATTCATTCTTTTCAGTCAGCAAAAGACTTAGTAATCGCTGAAGAATATTAAGTTCTCTGGGATTCTGCCTCCGTGCCACATCATTTATACACAGCAACTTGGCCAGGCAGACCTCAAAGCTCCTTGGATTCTAGAATTCAGGTCATCTAAATCATTAACCTTTCCTGACTCTGTTCTCTGCTCTGGCCAGACTCTGGTCAGGCCCTCATTGAAGCTCTTATTGATATCCTAGGTTTTCTCTCCCTTACTTCCAACATAGCAGTGACAGTCCCTAAGCCTTCATCCATCATGACCAGGACTCCAGGGCTGGGCAGGGATAAACAGGGCTGGAGGTGATGTAATATGTTTTGCTGCCATTTGTGAACCCTGACATCACCATGGTACCCGCACTGACTGGTTCTCAGCAGCCCAGGCCCCCATCGGCCTCCCTTTTGCTGTACCTCAAGCATCATTCACTTTCTGCATCCTTGCCATCAGGTTGAGAGGCATGGAGCCACACTGACTTGACACAATAAAGAGTCACAACTGGGTTGTCATTATTGCCACCAGGAAATCTCTTGGTTTTATTGGCAGGAATATGGCATTCCTACCGTATTTCCCCTCAAGATGAACTCGGATCTTCCCTCTGGCTTCAAGTCTTTAATGTTGCTGGGTCATTCTTTCTCCCCATTCCTACTGCTGCTTTCTTACATGTCTGAATTTTCCATTCATATAAAACTCTTGGCCTCTCTCTAGCCTTTCATTTACTCTTGACAAAAACTGATTTTCTGGAGTGGGGACAAGGACATGAGTGTGCTTCTTTCTCTCTCTCTCTCTTTGGGAGCCCGCTGCCTGCGGGATTGTGGGTTCTCATTTTGTCAGAGTCATGGAGTAAGCTTAGCAGGGGAGAAGGCAGCGGGGGCTATGGGCTCCTGGAGCTGCCTGTGCCTGGGTGGGGACAGGAGTGTGTATTTGGCAAGACCTGATCCACATCCTCTAGCACAAAATGTATTACTAATAAAGCTGATGTTTTTAATCTCAGTCCAATGTCTACAATGACCTCTGATTTGGCTTTCAAAGTCACATAAGGAGTGAGATTGTCATTTACCAGGCACACTGAAACTCCACCACTTCATCCCACCCCTCTTCTATCATCTAAGCATCCTTGACTCTTATGAATTTATAAGATTAAGACTTTCAGGTAAGCTCTTCCCCCACCTTCCCCACTCCTATGTGGACAGCATACTCTCCATCAGAGGAATCACCACCTCTTTTCTAAGACTGATCATTCTTTCAGGTCTTTTTGCAGTTACTGTCTTGTTTCTCTTTGTTATGTCTTTATTAGAAGCATCTTTCTTACCAGCATCTTCTTTTCCTGGTACTTGGGAAGAGGATACCAAAAGATCAATTGCTAATTTCCTGTTAAGCCTACAGGAAACCCAAGACCTTCACAGAGATCCTCTCCCCACCCAATGCTCCCCAGTCCTGGTTAAGGGTGAAGGAAAGCCACTTTCTCCTGGACCCCCTCCTCTTTCTGTCTCTGGCGTCTACCTGTGATTCAGCCAAGAAAGCGTCAACAAAGGGAAGTGGAGGGGCAGGAATGTGCTCCCGTCACCCTGAGAACACAGCCAAGGGAAATGGAAAGCATTGTGTTTTTACTATCTCCCCACCCCCTGCCACCAGCCCCAGCACACTTTCATTCCTCTTACGTGTGCGAGGAGCCCCAGGAGGAAAACGCAATTTGGCAGCAACCTGATAATCACATTCCTGGAGCCTTGATCCAAGAATGGTAAAAATCCAAACAATGCTGGGAAAGGGAGAGGGGGCCAGGCAGGGTGAAAGAGCACTGTTTCCATGGTAAATCACTGCCTGTGATTACAGTCAAGTTAATGTATAACTAAAACGTGGAAATTAGGTTATAAGATGAGGCACCTTATCCTTCTCATACAGAAACCATTTTTTATAATCTTGAAAGGTTAGTAATTACCAGTAAAACAGCAAAGAAGTGTCTCAAAGTTTTATTGAAAAGTATGAAGGCCAAAAGTTGGTGTAGATAACCCTTGAGTTTGGCTGGTAGAATTATTAATACAAGGTGACTAGGTGTATGAGTCGGGAGGGGACAGAGCCCTGCAGCTGCCTGGGGCACCATCCCTCCTGTGGCCTGGGGCAGAGTCGGTGGCCTAAACACACACCAGGAAGACTTCATTGTGTATCATGTATTCTCTTGTAATTGCTAGGGCCCCTGATTGGGAACTATGTGCTGACATATTCTTTTGACATTGTACCATGTTTTTAAGTTTCTTGGTATACACATGTATATCAGACATGAAATACATGGTTTCAGAAAACTTAAATGCTCAAGACTCCAGGGTGAAGGGGACTTCCCCAGTGGTCCAGTGGCTAAAACTCTGCACTCACAATGAAAGGGGCCCAGGTTTGATCCCTCGTCAGGGAACTAGATCCCACGTGCCTTGATTAAGAGTTCTCGTGCTGCAGCTAAAGATCCTGCATGCTGCAATGAAGATCGAAGCTCCCCAGTGCTGCAACTAAGACCTGTTACAGCCAAAATAAAATAAATAAGTAAAATTTAAAAAGAATGATGCTCCAGAATCCCCTTAGGCATGGCTCCCTCGCTATGCTCATCCTTCTACGGACATTGTCCATTAAAGTCTTTGGAACAATGTCTTGTCAATTCTCATGCACTTTAACAAGCTTCAGTTGCTTTTATGAAGTGATCAAGGTTCTCAAAGACTATAAAATGCGAGAAAAAAAAAAAGTCCGTAGTGTGGGTTGATTGTTCTTGTCCACCTTTGCTAGTTGCTCTGTGGTGTGCAGCTGCAGGAAACGCAATGCTACAAAGCATGGAACAAGTCCCTCTCTGTCCCTCCCAGACCTGCCTTCCTCTGCTAATTGACTGACTCCCAAGCACAGGCAATCAGTTCATGTAGCTTGTAAGCAATGATGGTGATCTCGATGGGTAGCCAGGACAGATGACTTTGCCCTTCCTGTACCTCTGTTCCCTGAGGGTGGAAAGGTGATGGGAAGGAGCAAGGAGGGCACTAGTCAGGATGAGGAGGTCAAGCTGGGGACAGACCACCCTTGGCACATATGTCAAGGGCGGGGAGAAACGTCCCCAGCAGTTACACGGCACTGCAGCTGATGGTTCTCCCCATGTATTGCATTGTAAAGGCACCCGCTTTGAGGTTGGGGAACTGTCACAGTTTTGTTTGTTTTGGTTTGGTTTTGGCCTGGGATATTTGCGATAAATGTCATCGTTCACTTCTTATACAATGTATAAGCATCATTTGAAACATTCACACTATTTCAGGGAGGGAAACGCATTCAAAAGCCAAAGTTGGGTCAACAGGAGAACTGCAAGTGAATGTTAAATTGAACTTGATGTCCCCCTCTGCCCTGATGCCCCGCTCCCCCGGTGGCCACACCCCAGGTGCACCTCTCGCAGGTTACACGGATGCGTTCCTCGCTGGAAGACTGCTGCTCGTCCTCCTTCTCCTGGAAGTGCTCCCGGACGCACTGCTCCTCAAACTCGTGCAGCCTCTTCAGCTCCTCGTCGCTGAGAAACAGCTCTAGCATAAGCAGAAGAGGTTACCACGTGAGACATCAGCCAGGTAGGTGCGTCCTTGTGAATTTCACAGGCCACCTTTAATCAAGCTCATTTCCCTATCCCTTGCAGGCAGCACCCTACCTCCTGAACTGGTTATCACACAAAGACTCTTTGTAATATCAGTGATCATCTTTCCATTGGAGATGAACGGCTCACTTTTAATAAAAATTTTTATTGAGGTACGCATGCTAAGTCACTTTAGTCGTGTCTGACTCTTTGTGATCCTATGGACTGTAACCTGCCAGCTTCCTCTGTCCGGGGAATTCTCCCGGCAAGAATATTGGAGTGGGTTGCCATGCCCTCCTCCAGCGTATTGAGGTATAGTTGATTTATAATACTGTGTTAATTTCTGCTGTACAGCAGAGTAACTCAGTTATACACACATTTTTTTTCATATTCTTTTCTATTATGGTTTATCACAGGGTATTAAATATAGTTTCCTGTGCTCTATAGTAGGATCTTATTGTTTTTTCTATCCTATATATACCAGTTTGCATCTGCTAATCCCAAGCTCCCAACTGGTTCCTTTCACTGGAAGTTCAAATTTCAAGCACAGAGTGTCTGGCTGGGTCTGCTGGGTTGCATGACACCTAAACAGCTCACTTTTTAACACAACTCAAATTGCTGCTATTTGGAACGTGAAACCAAGCATGATTTTCTGAGAAATGTTTTCCATATATTTTATGGATAGAGGCAAGGTGGCAGGAATATTTTCCCATTCTCCTTAAGTGTAACACAGTAAAACATTTGGAAAGGAACAATGGGTTTATAGAGAAAAGTTATTTTCAAGAACTCTCTCAATTTTTCATCCCCTCAGGAGTGGACTTTCAGTGATATTAATTAGTAATAAACTAACAGGTATCCAACTGTAACTCTCTTTAGAAACTCGCCCAGGATAGAAACAGAAGAATGCTGCACATACTCAATCCACGATCCTGTTCGTCTTGGTCCCCTTCTCGTTTCTTCCTGCAGCTACGGCTGAGACGCATGATGATAATATAGATGTGGCTTAAAATGATCATTGGTGGAGGCAGGACAGGCCGGTCATGAAATGTCATAATTAGCTGATAACGCTGGAATTTCCACACTTGGTTAGATATTGACTTCACTTCAAAGAAGGTATTGCTTTAAAAAGAATACAGGTTTAGTTAGCTATATTACTTAAAAAAGAATTTTATCGTGACAAAAGTCATATAATATAATCATATTGGACCTAGAGTGTGTCATACAGAATAAAATAAGTCAGGAAGAAAAACAAATACTGTGTATTTATGCATATATGTAGAATCTAGAAAAATGGTACAGAGGAACCTATTTGCAAAGTTGTATTACTTTTTTTAGCACTAGAATAATTATTTTAATTTTAAAAATTGGAGTATAATTGCTTTACAATGTTATGTATACATGTAGCTGATTCACATTGCTGTCTAGCGGAAAATAACACAAAGTTGTAAAGCAGTTGTATTACTTTTGATTGTGATTTCTCAGAACAATTAGAGTTACTCACACTGAATTGAAAATATGCAATAAAATGGCCTTTTGGTTCCATTCTAGGAATTAGGGCTGACTTCTAGATGACCTGCCTTTTGGTTTATCTATCAGTGTGGCTTGTCTACATTGAAGGGCATTTTACTTGTATAAATAATTAAGAATGAAGGGTATTGAGATTGTTATCTCCTACTCTGTTGAAAAACCACACCATAGTCTACTGACTGCTCAGGACATTTTATTTCATATAGTTAAAGATATGAGCCATTCAACTAAGCATTTTGAAGTATTTAAACTTTCAATTCAGTCATAAAACTAGTTGACTACAGTTTTTTGGAACTGAGTTCATTAATTATTGAACATTTTGATTGAAGGTGCATTATTTTGGATATTAGGTTGGTACAATCTTTGTCTTCTTTTAGCTTCCAGCAGAAGGCAGTAAGCCTAGAATTGTTGGAATCCTGATCAAGTGTGTGGTCTACACGGGGTCCTTAGAAAACCCAGTTAACCTCTGTCAACCTTCATTTTCTCATCTGTCAAGTCAGGAGTGTAACCATGTTCTCTCCAGTGCCTTGGTCAGCTCTGAGAGTCTCTATTTCTGTGAGGGATTTTTGTCTCATATTTTTCATCTTAGAAGCTAAAATAGTTTTTTTCAACATTTATTAAACATGGTCACATCCTTAATGCATCATGCCAACAGGGGCAAGTTTTACAAGAAACTGGACTGTGAATTTTAAGCCATTTCTTTCCTAGGTCACTTTATCTTCTATTCAGTAAATGATAAGAAAAATATTTCATGTAAAAAAATTGTACAATAATTGTCATGGTTGTTCATTGGCTAAGTCATGTCTGACTCTTTGTGACCCCATGGACTGCAGCACTCCAGGTTTCCCTGTCCTCCACTATTTTCTGGAGTTTGCTCAGGTTAGTATCCAATGATTGCCACAGCCTATAAAATCAGCTTTGCTTTTGTGCCTCTGACCATGAATTCAAGACTCAACTTGATAAATCTTTCTATCTCAAGAGACTTTCATCTGAGGAAATACTTTCATTAGATTAAAATTCATGCCAAAGTGTTAAAATACAAACTAAGATTGAATTTAAATATATTTAGGTGTCAACTCTTTATTTAGGAATGCATGAAGTCTGATTGTGGTTGAACAAAAAAGACTGCAAAAAAAAAATTTGTATGCATTTGAAAGCCCTAGTGGATTCCATGTAAACGCCAGGCAGCCTCAGAGGTTTCTGAGATTAGACTGAAAATCTGTAAAGTAGTAAATAGTAAGCACATGGTCATCAGCTGTGACACGCACTTGAAAACGGCGATGAGCAGGTTCACAAGCAGGATGTTGGCCACCAGCAGGTAGCAGGCCATGATGGCAGGCGTGAGCCAGGCACCCGGGATGCAAGGGGGGAGCCGCTTGCCTTCCTCATCGTACTGGTTGTCACCACAAGGAGCTGAAATGAGAGTTTGTCTTTTTGTGCTTGATTTTCACATAGAATGGAAAGATTAATAACTGACCTATGCTATTAAAGGACCTATTTCTTTTTTACTGTGATTATTTTTTTCTGATTTCCTAAGCAGTAATTTTCCATGTGAAAGATATCAACTCATACAAAGGAGATAAGAAACTCATTTCTGCACTCAGAGTGAGTCATTCTTAACCTGTCATATTTATAAATATTTTCTCATTTCTGCATTATGTTTTTCAATCTACAGTGAAAATGTATAATGAAAAAATGTGTTCTTCATCTTTAAGCAGACACATCTGTCTTTATGTTTTGTTTTGTTTTGTTTTTACTGTTAACCATTAGAAAGTGATTGGGTCTTCTAATTATGTAATATTAACTTATGTTGTCTTCTTGATCATGAACTTTGAAAATGATTTTATTATGAGGTAGGAGGTAAGTATCCTCTCTAGGCTCAAGTTCATTAATTGACTATTCTGTGCTCTGTTTGAAAAAGAATCTTTTTTCTCTCTGCTCATTTGAAATGCTACTTTGATCCTATAGGACTTATTTTCTGAAGAAAAAGATACTGCTACTGCTGCTAGGTCACTTCAGTCGTGTCCGACTCTGTGCTACCCCATAGACGGCAGCCCATCAGGCTCCCCGTCCCTGGGATTCTCCAGGCAAGAACACTGGAGTGGGTTGCCATTTCCTTCTCCAATGCATGAAAGTGAAAAGTGAAAGTGAAATCGCTCAGTCGTGTCCGACTCTTTGCGACTCCATGGACTGCAGCCTTCCAGGCTCCTCTGTCCATGGGATTTTCCAGGCAAGAGTACTGGAGTGGGTGCCACTGCCTTCTCTGAAGAAAAAGATAGGATGATCCTAATAGTCAATGAAGTAATATCCATGAATTCACAGTCTACTTATTTTTCACTTCCTATTTAAAAAAAAACAACACTGATACCAGGAAACAAGTATTTGAAACCAGCATACAACTCTGGGTAATTAGCTGAGGAAGAGATTAATTAATACACACATTCCATAGACTAGAGTCATCAATTATGTGTAAACTTACGATTAATTTCCATGGCGTAGACTATAGAGTGATTGGATAGCAGCATTTTATTTTTTTAGTTTTGACAGGAAGGAAGAAAAGAAAATAAGACAGTTGAGAGAAATGTCAAACAAATGATGAGTAATATAAGAATTGTTTTGCTGTCAAGAAATGCAAAGTATTCAAGGGAATTACACATTTACACTTGGAAACAGTGATCTACTTAGGAGAATTGTGCACGTTATTAGTTCTAGGAAATATATGTATATATATTTCATGAATATTTATTTTATGATGTCATAAGCAATAGCTAAAGCTCACTAGTTAAAAAGACTTTGAAAAAGACATGAGGCTACTGACAGATGATCATTTTAACGTATAGGTTGACCAATCAAACATCCCCTGTATGCCAACCCAAATACCTTGTCAGCACAAATAAATGCAAAATTACTATGAAGTAATGAGATCAAGAATTGAAAATCTACATTTCCCACTGTTACTGAAAATAACCTCAAGTTTGCCTCTTCATTTTCTGTTTCTACCCAATTTAATTAAAAAATATTACAACTTATGTCTAGATCCAGGGACTTTTTCCACATTTATGTATGTTTACTGAAGCTAATATTCTTTTGAAACCAAATTAGATTTTCATGTTCTGGTTTACCAAGCTACAAACACATCCACTAATTGACTCTGAGATAATCATGATAAAAATGTGGTCTGAATCACATGACAAGATGCAGTAGATGGAAGGCATTTGTGTGAACTGGTTATCAGTCTCACCTAATGAAGATACACTGAACAACCCTGCATCTCCTACAATGCAAAGATGTTCAAAACCTTCTATTCTAAAGAAGCTTCTGCTTCTACTGGAAGTAGTAGCCATGGTACTGTACCTGGCACTTTTTGACAGAACACAATATGCAAATTGAAATATGTGGTGCGAATATGAATATGGGTCTGAAGATACTTGTTCACTGGTAATGCAGTAACTGTCCAGGTGAAATCATGTAAGCTCATTTGAACTTCACTTCCCTACAACACAAGAGACACTGTGACCTACCAACTCAGCTTGGGCAGAGCTGGGGCCTGCATTCCCCAGAAATCCATGTAAGATTGCAGCTCATCTCCTCTGCTAACATCCATATTACTGTTGATAATACAAAACTAGCACCTCAGGAGTGAGGAGGAGATGCACAGCTACATGGACAAGGAGTTGTGAAGCCTGAAGAACGGGATGACACAAGGCACTAGTCACCTTCATGCTCACTGTCTCATTTGGCTGAAATAACACCACAAGCTCTATCTCAGGGCAGAAAGAGATTTAGGTTGAAGAAAAATTAGAATGTTGGCATTGGGACCACATTCATGTGTAGAATGTGCTCAAGGGATGTGAGTCTCAGAATTCCAGGGAATGGTTCTCAGAGTAGAAGATTGGCATCTCAAAAAATTTGTATTTCATAATCTGCACTGATTTCTTCATAAAATAATTGGATGCCTATGACAGAATAAAAAATACTTTACTCCCAAATTAACACAGGCTCTTCCATTAATTTGGAACTGATCATCTGCCTTGGGAAGCAGGGAAGAGAATCTTACTATGAATTCTATTCTTACGGTCTATCTGGTCTGCAAACACCTCCCCGTAGATCATCCAGTAGGGCATGTAGAAGATGTTCCGGGCCAGTTTCCAAGAAGGCTCCTCGTCTGGATGCAAGATGGCTTGACGGGCTACTCCAAAACTCATCAGCACCACTAGCATGATGACCACGAAATACAGCATGTCAATCATCTGAGGAGAGAGGAAATGGGCCAGGTCCACCTGGTTCATTACTGTGTGCTCCCCTCAGAGACTTCATGAGTGCTTAATTAGGATGGAGGAAGCTTCTTTCCCCCTCTCCCTCCCCTCCATGGGCTACTAGTTCTTGTATTCCATGCAACACATACACCTTATTCTAGAATATTGCGATTCCCATCTCCTGCTCTCAATCTTTCTTCTCCTCTCTTGTGTGTGTGTTAGTTGCTCAGTCATTTCTGACTGTTTGCGACCCCAAAGACTGGACCCCACCAGCCTTTTCTGTCCATGGAATTCTTCAGGCAAGAATACTTGAATGGGTAGCCATTCCCTTCTCCAGAGGATCTTCCCAACACACAGGGATCGAACTCAGGTCTCTAGCATTGCAGGCGGCTTCTCTACCATCTGAGCCACCAGTGAAGCCCCTCCTCTCTTTTTACCCATAAACAAATTCCTCTAGTAACTACAACTGCAAGTAGAGAAAGGGAACCATTATGGGAAAACAGGAATTTGTAAGAGAAACTCAGGGGTAAGAAGAGGAGATGTCTAAGGGGATAACAAGATGGTGAGTTGAGAGTGTGTACTAATGTTCATTCATTATACAAATGGTGAGTCATTACAGTGAGTAATGCTCTGGTTACTATGGATACTGGCTTTGTGTAATTCTTAATTTTGAACATCCCTGAAGATGAGAGCCCTGACTGGGACTGCCTAGACTATATGTCCCTTCCCTCAAAACCACTTGCCATACAGAGTTATTCCTAAGCTTGAAAGATGTCCTGTCTTTTAGGACCAGTCCTAACACTGAGACTATTTTAAGTGATGTAAGGATGGTTCATTCTTAGTTTCATATTTTATAGCCTCTTCTGGATAAATGTTGCCATGGATTTGTCTTGACCTCATCACCTGCATTGCCTGTGTCCACTCAATGAAGAATCTGCCTACAATGCAGGAGATGCGGAATGCAGGAGATGCAGATTCAATCCCTGGGTTGAGAAGATACCCTGGAGAAGGAAATGGCCACCCACTCCAGTATTCTTGCCTGGAAAATTCCACAGACAGAGGAGCCTGGTGGGCTACAGTCCATGGTATTTCAGTCAACCAGGACTGAGCACTGAGCAAGTTATAGGTTACTCCAGTCTAGAGTGTGTGATCTGAAAACTGTCTGGAGCTGCGGTGGGGGAGTGACTGGACCCACTTGTTTGTCTCTGGCTTCTACAACATGTTAGGAGATTAACCATTGGGTTATTGACAGAAATATATATACATACAGTAGGCCCTTAACTCTTGTTTGTCAACTGGATTTAATTAAGTGATCATATATGTAGAAGAGCTTAAAGCAAAGAACATTTCCTGTAAGAAACCAATTGCTGGGGAAAGATCAAATGAAACATCACAGAGTCATGCCTGAGGCCTGGCCCCAGGTCCTAACCAACAGCCTCTGTGCTTGCATTTCTTCATGAGCCATCAGCACTAACCATCTTTCCGATCATCATCACGTAGGGTCCCAGGTACTTGTTGACACCAAAGATGTCCAGGACACGGATGTACCAGAAGATGATGTCCACGCAGTAGATCACGCGGCCGTAGCCCATGTAAGGCTGCTTCTGGAGGCGAAGGATGGCTCCGATCATGAACATGGAAATGGCCACAAGGTCTGTGATGTTCCAATACTCCTGCAGCCAAACTTTTATTTTCTGGCTTAGTTTACCCGGTTCTGACATGAGGATCTGAAAAGAAATGCCAAACAATGACAACAACAACAACAACAACAACAAAAGCAGGGAGAGTGGTTTTAGAAGCTTCACCTTAGAATCCTGGGTATGGAGGGCTGGAGCAGCATTCCAGGGGCTTCCCCTGAACCGTAGTGGCTCAGACAGTAAAGAATCTGCCTGCAATGTGGGTGAACTGGGTTCGATCCCTGGGTTGGGAAGATCCCCTGGAGGAGGGCATGGAAATCTGCTCCAGTATTCTTGCCTGGAGAATCCCACAGACAGAAGAGCCTGGTGGGCTACAGTCCATGGGGTCACAAAGAGTCAAACATGACTGAGCACCTAAGCACAGCACAGCAGCATTCCAGGGCATCTGGTCCCCTTTCCTGCTCGAGATTTCTAAGTACTCATCTTCTTAGGCAGATAAAATATCTAGAAAGGGAAATTCCACAAGACTCCTTTGGATTCCTAGTTTCACAAACTCTCAGGAAATGCCTTCTGAGTTATGTCCCTCTGGTCGTAATGAAAGCAGCTGCCTTTTGACCCCTTTTCCAATTCTCTGGACATGTGCCGGTGAGCCCGTGTTCCAGAGTTAGTCCAGGAGGAAAACCCTAGAGCAGAGATAAACCTATGTGGTCCCACAGAGGGGCGTCCACCCACAGGAGATGGAGGGACTGGGATAGAATGGGTAACTCAGCCCAGATTCCTTTGTAACTCGGAGATGAGAAGTCAGGGGAAAGCTGAGCTTCATTTTCTCCTGCTTGAGATCTTACCCTTTCAAAGTTACCGCAGCTTAAAAGAACACTTTCTCAGAGGCTTTCCTAGTGGCCCAAAGGGTAAGAATATGCCTGCAATGCAGGAGACACAGGTTCAATCCCTGGGTTGGGAAGATCCCCTGGAGAAAGGAATGGCAACCCACTCTAGTACGCTTGCCTGGAGAATTCCATGGACAGGGGAGCCTGGTAGGCTACAGTCCATGGGGTCATAAAGAGTTGGACATGACTAAGTGACTAACACACACACACCTTTGTCAGCAAAGTGATGTCTCTCCTCTAGTAAAACTGAAAATATTTAACAAGCAGCATGCAGGGGCACACACAAAGCAAACATAGGTGCAGCTGCGGTGTGCAGCAGGGTGGGGTCTTTAAAGGTGGCGCCCCTTTAGTTATGGAGTTTCTTGGTAGGTCCTGGGGACCCCAAGGGTGGAATGGGGTGGTGGCTATTCATAAGCCAACTCAGAAGGCATTCACTAATTTAAAAACTCATGTGCTCTGACTTATGCCTGCTGCTCTCTTTCCTATAACTGAGGGTGGGGGGCAAGGACAGTGGGCTCTTTGCAGTAAAGAACAGTGTCTTAGCATAGGGCTGGTGCTCAGTGAGCTCACAGTGGCACTAGAGATGGCACGCAGGCCACTTGGGAAGTCCCTGTTGTAGCATGCGCAGAGTTTGAATGAAGCCCAGCCAGAAAAAAAAAGAAGTTGTAACATTTTAGACCTGGCACTTTTCATTTGGGGCTGTCATCAGACTGACAGCATCTAATTAGCTCTCCTGGGAAGAAGTTGCCAGTAATAATTTTTCAGTTCAGTGAAAGGGTCAATACAAAAAAATATATTGCAAAATAAATAATACTGTTTCTCTATCAGTGGGAGAAAGAATACGAAATCTGCTGTGTGTTACCTCAAGTTCATTTCTTCTTGGGTGTATTGTTGCTATTTAGTCGTGCAGTTGTGCCCAACTCCTTGCGACCCCATGGACTGTAGCCTGCCAGGCTCCTCTGTCCATGGAATTTCCCAGGCAAGAATACTGGAGTGGGTTGCCATTTCCTTGGATGTAAGCTTTCCCTTTATAAGCTGATATAATGAGCTGAAACCTGTAGGTGATATTAGAAAGAAAAGGACCTGGCCCACACTTTTTCTGCCACCTGCAAAGGCTGCCCTCTCAGATACGTGAGTTTCAAGTCCCCGTGATATGAATCGTGCATGAACTGGTGTCTGTCCTTTTCCAACACTTAGTTGAAAACCCTGTTTCCTGGGTTTGCAGCAGATGTGCTGGAAGCCTACCCAGAGGTGCTGGAGGCTTCCTCTGGGTGGAGGTGCCCAGCCCCCACCTGCTGCAAGGGCCACTGTTCCCTCCCACCTGCCCCCTTGGGCAATGGGAGCCCTTACCCAGAGGCCCCGCTGGCTGACTCATGTGGGTATGAAACTCAGGTCCCTTTGGTCAAGATGGAACAGACTCTACAGTACTGAATACACTCAGAGTCCCCTGCCAATGAGGCCAGGGACAGATTCCACTGAAGCCACACCTCCCTCAGCCCTGTCCCCTCTCCGGCCTGACCACCCTGCTCCTTCTCCCCTCTCTCCTGAAAGCTCTCCTTTAATAAACCACTTGCACAAGAATCCCCACCTCAGATGGAGGGAGACCCAGCTAGGAGAGGGTGGTTCAAAGTCCTAAGTTACAAGAAAAATGTCATCTCCTACATCTCCCTGTCTACGTTCAACTCCCAGAAAATGGAGCCCCAATTTGTACCCAGTTGGAGTCAGGTGTTTATCTCAGGTACCTGGCAGAATTCCTGCTGCTTTTACAGGCCCTCAGACTTGTTTTTATCACTAAACACCATCTACTCTGCTTTGTGTTCTGATTTCCAAGTTCAGTTTCAGTTTGAAACAGAAGGCATATAAATCTGCAAGGGAACAGAATCAACTTGGGATTGTGACACCCGGAAAGAAAACATCCAGGGCACTTGGGATTTACATGACTCATTTTTGCAATAAGAAGCAATATCTGAGGACTTCTCTGGTGATCCAGCAGTTAGGACACTGTATTCCCATTGTAGGGGGCACAAGTTCAATCCCTGTTGGGTAACTAAAATCCTGCATGCCTTGTGGCCAAAAAGAATTCAAATAAATAAATAAAGAATCTACATCTGAATTGAAGTCATTGGTGGGTGGGGCTGGGACAGGTCTTCAGAGCATCACCTCGCGAATTTTCTCCAAGGCCAGGCTCAGGATGTAGGAGATGACGATCCACTCCTGGAGGCAAGGCCAGCGCTCCATCCGCACCAGGATGACGTAGTTGAACAGCAGTAGGTACCCCAGGTAGGATATCTGAAAGACAGAGATCGACAGCCCGGAAAAGCTCTGAAACCCTGTTTACAGGGGGACACATCTTCTAAAACAAATTTTCACTTTTAGGTGCACTGACTCTATTAGAGGAAACCTTCCACTCACATCACAGGTGCAGTCAGAGAACCTTAAGGCAGGTTGGGAGGCATTTTGTACTTTAGCATAACATGCACGCTGAAAGTCCATTCTCTAAATGAAAGTATATTTGTTACTACTGTTAGCTTCATGGGGCTTCCCTTATGGCTCAGCAGTAAAGAATCTGCTTGCCAATGCAAGAGATGCAGGAGACTCATGTTTGATCCCTGGGTCAGGAAGATCTGCTGGAAGAGGAAATGGCAACCCACTCCAGTATTCTTCTGTAGGAAATCCCATGGACAGAGGAGCCTGGTGGGCTACCATCCACAGGGTTGCAAAGAGTCATACACATACGCATGCACGCACATCAGCTTCATGGGGAAATTATGAAGTTGCACAAAATTATGATAAATAGAGAAACTTTGAGTAGTATACTGGTATGCCTTCTACATTCCTGGAAATTGGAAAATGTTACTGACTCCTCCCTGCATTGCTAATTTCCTTCTTGAATCTTCCCACTGCTAATGGACAGGGGAGTTTCAAAAAGGGGGAGGGTGACGATGGGGAATCTGCCCAGCACACCCAGCGGGTGGTCCTGAGGCCCCTTAATTAGCATCCATTTGTCTGTGGTGTGCTGCACCCACAACAGGGTCCCTATCTTTGAGGCACATAGAGTTGAGTGATACAGGAGTGAGGTACGAGGTTGAGGAAGGTAATCTGAAGATGAGTGAGGTTGATTCACTCCAAAGATGAAGAATCCAGCTTTAGCCCTTACCCCTCTGGTCTAGGCCCCTTCTGAAGTTTTGGTGGTGTGGGTAAGGTGTGTGCTAGCAATTGATCATTTGTGATTCCTAGTCTTTTTTTTTTTTTTTTTTGATGGCCCCTTCCTGATTGGTTTTTTACCAGGATACAGTCAGCATCCCATTTCTAGTCTTTGCAGGAGGATTAGAGCAAGAGTTCTCAAAGTTGAGTTGCATTGGGAACCCCTTGTACTCAGTCACGTCAGTTATGTTCAACTCTTTACAACCCCATGGACTCTAGCCTTCCAGGCTCCTCTGCCCATGAGATTCTCCAGGAAAAGAATACTGAAGTGGGTTGCCATTTCCTTTTCCAGAGGATCTTCCCAGCCCAGGGATTGAACCTGCGTCTCCTGAGCTGTAAAAGCATGCGACCCCCTCTCCTACATCTGCAGGCTACATTTAGAGGCCCTGGGGAGACACCCAAGGCTTGTCATCCTCCTGGCCCCACCCTCTTTATCCACTTGACCTCAGGTTCTGGGCCTGGGCTCAGAACCACCTGGGCCTCAGCTGGTTCTGACCAGAACAGATGGACAGCTGTGGCTTCAGGTGTGGCTACCAAGAGGTTGGGTGTCCAGGCTCTCACTGGCCTGGGTCCCCATGTAGCCCCGGGGGTGCTGTGCCCCAGAACTCTGCCTCCACCTTCTGCCTACCCACATCCATCGCCCTGTCCATGGCCTTGGACCTGGCTCCTCAGTTTCCATCACCTGCTCACACCCAGTCACTAATGGAACCACTAATGGCCAGGATCTGCCTGAGATGGGCTGTGCCCTGGTACCTGGGACTTCATGAGTAGTCTTGACCCTCCCGAAGACTGCAGTGATTTCGGGAGGCACAGTGTGCCCACCACCCCTGCTAGGACCACCCACAACCAGCCCAGTTTCCTTCAGAACCTTCCAAATTGCTCCAGTCTCTTTGCCCCACTTCTCCTGCCCATCTGCACGTGTAAGACTGGACCATTCTTGCTCCAGGCACAGTGCCCTCCTAGAGTCGTCCAGACAGTGGCCACAGATAGGGCTGGATGAGAGTATGTGGCCACAGTTCGGAGACCTTGATTCGTTCCTCAAATCCAGGATTTCATGCTTTGGATTCAACTCCACTTTGAGTGATCCCATCAGTCTTCTGAAAAATGGCATTTGTGAGCTTGCTGTCTCAATATGAGTCATCTTTATTCATTGTTGGACTAGAACTGTATTTTCCTAAGTGTGTATTACTATAAGGCATTTGAAAAATCCTTCTTCTTAAGGAAATAGAATATGATTATTTGGCTTTATGAAATGGTATATTTGGTCTAGAATGATCACATTCCTGTATATAAACATTATCTATCTAGGTCCAATTTTAGTTGAAGATCTGACTTAGTCCCACTTCATGTGCATAATTCATTTTAATCCACTGATTTTTTTAACTTTTTATTTTACATTGGAGTATAGCTGATTAATAATGTTGTGATAGTTCCAGGTAAACATCAAAGGGACTTGGCCATACATATACATGTATCCATGCTCCTCCAAACTCCCCTCCTATCCAGGCTGCCACGTAAAATTGAGCAGAATTTTCCCTGTGCTATATGGTAGGTCTTTTTTGGTTATTCATTTTAAATATAGCAGTGTGTATATGTCCATCCCAAACTCCCTAACTATCCCTTCCCCCGATCCTTCCCCTCTGGTAACCACAAGTCTGTTTTTTAAGTCTGTGGATCTCTTTCTGTTTTGTAAGTAAGGTCATTTGTATCATTTCTTTTTAGATTCTGCATATTAGGGATGTTATACAATTTAATTAAGGATCTTAGTCTCACTTCTATTTGCATAATTCATCTTAATCCATTGATTTTTTTAAGAGGACTTTTTTGAAGAAGAAGAATCATTCTTCTTGATTCTCACACATCTAAAACATGCTAAGGGAGGTCTTACTGTGTAAAACCAGAACTTGACGATGGGGGCGTTGTAGAATTCACAGATCTTGGTCCCAATGGGGACACTTCGTTGCTTTTTGTGTTCGTTCTCTTCGTCCCCCTTTCTGGAGCTGGCATCTGCATTCGCATCCTGAAAACAGAGCAGAGCACATGGCAAGCAGGCTGCCAGATGGGAAACTCCCGGGACCCTAGCCCCACAATCAACAGACAGGCACCTTCCCAAATCAAGGATTATAAAAATGTTCTATATTCTTTTTCTTTTGACATATTATTGTGATTTATTAATAATTGAATTTTTCCAATGGCTAATGACAGAAAACAACAAAATTCTGTAAAGCAATTATCCTTCAATAAAAAATAAATTAAAAAAAGAGAAAAGACGTAGAAGATTTGAATAGACATTTCACCAATGAAGGTATAAGGAAAACAAATAAATACATTACGATGTTCAACCTCAAATGTTCTGTATTCCTTCAGTGTCTAAATTCACGGCAAGAGAAATAGCAACCATTTTGAAGATGAGGGTTGATGGTTGGGGGTATCACTGACCATATTCTCCTCTTCTTTTTCTTTGCCATCCTCATTTTCCTTGGATGTCTGATAGAAGTCATCATAGGTGCGAAAGTCCAAAAACAAGATGGTTGGGGGGAGAAGAATCCCCATGATAACCTAGGTATGATGAGAAAAGTGGATTTTTAAGCTATGAGAACTCGTGAAATTTTTCCCAGTATAGGTAAAATTTTAAATGACGAGCTTCAGCATTCCTCAGTAAGCTAGCAGCCCTGTCTCTGCTCTGATGGTCTGTGGCTTATTCGGTTTGGTACATGGATAGAACTGCAGACACTGAGAAATGTGAACAACCACACATTGTTCAAGATGAACAGCAAGCAGGATGGTGTGGAATCCTAACTTAAAAAGTGAAGATC
The DNA here is from genome assembly GCF_003369695.1 of Bos indicus x Bos taurus. NCBI lineage: Eukaryota > Metazoa > Chordata > Mammalia > Artiodactyla > Bovidae > Bos > Bos indicus x Bos taurus. The sequence goes on from NC_040096.1 coordinate 27,535,438, forward strand.
TTATATTGAGTTTCAAAGCAGGTAGTTTTTTAAAGTAAAATATAGTAGGTAAAAATTAATTAATTAGACCAAAATATTTTAAATAGAAATAACTTAGATGTGAATATATGGGCCAAGAGTTGGAAGATGAATGTGACTCCTGAAAGAAGGATTTGTGAATGTACTTAGTGCCATTGAGCTGTATAGTTAGATAAGGCTAAAATAGTATCTTTTATATTATGTGACTTTTATCACAATAATAAAAAACATTAAAAAACAAAAAAAGAAAAAAAAAACCCAAAGGTTTTCTGAAGAAGTAGGAATTCTGCCTCAAGAATGTAATATAGAAATCCTGATCTCTGTATTACAGATTCTGATTTACCAGTCCTCATTCTCAATCATGTGTGTTGATTCTATAAAATAAACAAATTGGTTCTGTTCTTCTGGGAAAATAAGAAAGAAGAACTTAACATGGGCTCAGCCTAGACAGCAAAAGCATCGCCTAACCTATAGATGGAGACCTCTGTCATTTTTTTTAAAAACACGTTTCTGTTTTTATTTTTTAATTTTTTAGCCATGCTGGGCAGCATGTGGGATTTTAGTTCTCTGGCCAGGGATCGAATCCCCAGCCCCTGTATTGGAATTGTGGAGTTTTGACCACTGGACCACCAGGGAAGTCCCACTCTTGCCATTTTTATCAGTGCTATGCTGTGTGTCTCCAATACTGAGCTGTTTCCAATGTTAAGTCCTAATTTTTTAAAAAAATTTCTCCTCAGCCATCCATTATTAAGAACAACACAAAGGGGCTATTTCGATCATATACTAAAAATTATATTATAAAACACTAATACTTAAAACAGTGTAGTACAGGTATATGAAGAGACCAAACAATGGAGCAGAATGGAAGAATCCAGAAAAAGATTCAAATTCACAAAGGTCATTACTTGTGAGACAAACACCACATCCAATGGGAGGAGTAAAGATGACTATTTAATGCATGGTATTGAGAATCTGTGTGATCATCTATAAAATAATTACTTAGGATCCATATCTCACACAATCACTAGAATAACTTTGTCTAGCTCAATAATTTCATGAAAGAAAATAGGGGAGGGGGATGCATAGAGAGACGATTAAACAACTAAGAATCATCACATGAGAATTCTTTCATAAATGGAGGAGAAAGCCTTTCTAATGATGCTCCCGAATCAAGACACAATCAAAGCAAAGATCAATAGATTTCATACTTAAATCACAAACTTCTGCACAGCAAAACACATCACCACCACAGTAAAAAACAACTCATGGGAAATATACTTGCAGCTCTTGACACAGGCAAAGGACGAATCTTTCTAATTAGAAAAGATCTCCTAGACATCCAGAAGGAAACTTCTAACAACCCAGCAAAAAAAGTGGGCAAAAGCAGTAAACTTAGGGACATTTGTATTTAGAGCAAATGGGTTCATTTTCACTCATAAGAGATACTCAGGGACTTTTTGGGTGGTCCAGTGGTTTGATCCCTGGTCAGGGAACTAAGATCCCACGTGCAGCGTGGCCAAAAATAAAATAACAATAAAGAAACTGATAGCATCTTTAAAGAAGGCGGGGGCGGGGGGGAAGACATTCAAAGAAACTATGCAAAGATCTCATTTTTTACCATTAGATTATAAAAATTCCAGTGTGTGTTCACACACCATATTGGTGGGATTGTGGGAAAACTCTCTGCGCAATGGCAGGGGGGACACTTCCACAGAAGGAAAGGCTATCAAGATCACAAGTCCATATCCCCATGGGGCCAACAGCTCCCCTTCTGAATGTTCACCTAGCAGACATGTGAGGCACGATGTGTGTCCAAGAGCAGCCATGGTGGCCATGAGGGTAGCACCCCCAGGGGTGAGTGACTTGCACTCGAGACTGGCCTGAGCTATGACAGTCACTGTAAAGGAAAACAGGGGAAGCAGGTAAGAATGTAGGAATGTTCTATGTCGTAATACAGAAAGAGTTCCCAGAGAAGTGGAAAAAAGGTACATAACAACGACTATGTCAACCTTTGTGAAAAAGAAAAACAGTAAGTATATTTAATTCACCACGAAAAGAAAAGACAGTATTCATATTAGCTTTACATATGGAAATATACACAAGAAACAAATATCAGTGGTTGCCACTGGGTGGAATAGGCCACATGAGGGACAGGAGTTAGCAGAGAGTCTTGTCACATTTTTAAACACTTTTATTTTTATTTTTTTGATGTGCACCATTTTCAAAGTATTTATTGAATGTGTTACGATATTGTTTTTGTATTATGTTTTGGTTTGGGAGCCCAGAGGCATGTGGAATCTTAGCCCCTTAACCAGGGATGGAACCAGGGATTGAACCCACACTTGAAAGGTGAAGTCTTAACCACTGGACTGCCAGGGAAGTCCCATAAACAGTTTTAATTTTTTAATATGTGCATATGATATGAACAAGTCAAAGAATTAAATTAAAAAAAAATCCTGGCTTTACAATAATTACATATTTATGTTGCAAATTAAAAATGCTTTGAAGGAAATTTGATGCTTACAAATATTTATACCTATGGATAGACATTATATCCAAAAAAGAAAGCATTAGATTAAAAAAAGAAAAGGAAGAGATTGCAAAACACCCACCAAATCTCAAACTTAGTACAGAAAAAGAATATAGACTACCTCATTAATGATATTTTTCCTTTTCAAAACATTTTGTACCTACTGGTTTAAATCAACATATTATTAAAATTAACTTCAGGACTTCCCAGGTGGTCCAGTGGCTAAAAATCCATGCTCCCAATGCAGGAGGCTCAGGTTTTCTCCCTGGTCAGGGAACTAGATTCCACATGCTGCAACTGAAAGGTCCCACATGCCTCAGTGAAGACTGAAGATCCTGCATGCTGAACTAAGACCCGGTGCTGCCAAATAAACAAATAAGTTTTAAAAGTTAACTTCAGCTGTTTCTTTTTTACTTTTTACAATGTACTTGAAAAACTTTTTATAGCTATTAAAAATCTTTTTGTAATGAGAATATTTAAAGTTTAAATTTAAAGCACATATGTGCTTTATTTCTGTTGGACAGTGCTGCTGAAGACAATACAGTTTAATCTCACTCTTTAAATTCTGGCATGTTTAAAAATTACTTTTTAGTATATATATTCAACTACTTTTTGTTTTTTCAGCTGTGCCAGGTAGCATGTGGGATCTTAGATCCCGACCGGGGATTGAACCAGTGCCCTCTGCATTGGGAACCTAAAGTCTTAACCACTGGACCGCCAGGGAACATATGTACCCTGTTTGTTTATGGGTTGAAGAGCTGGAACATATGGACCTGCAGACTTGATCACAGAGTGGACTTGGGGGTGCTCCTCTGCCTTTCTTATCTTCTGCCACTTGGCAGCTGCATGCTGAGGCTGGACCAGACCTTGGTTGTTTTTGTTTTTTTTTTTAATTTTATTGAAGTATAGTTGATTTACAATATTGGGTTTAATTTTTGCTGTACAGCAAATTGACTCTGTTATACATATATTCTTTTTCATATTCTTTTCCATCATGATTTATTACAGAATATTGAATATAGTCCCCTGAGCTATACAGTGGGACCTTGTTGCTTATACATACTATATAAGCTAGTTTGCATCTCCTAATTCCAAACTTCCAATCCTTCCCTCACCCACCAGCCCATCCCCCTTGGCAACCACAAGTCTGTTCTCTATGTCTGTGAGTCTGTTTCTGGTTCGTAGATATGTTCAGCGTAGAGGTTCTTCAATAAACTAAAAATAAAGTTGCCAAATGATTCAGCAGGCCCACTCCTGGCCATATATCTGAACAAAACTATAACTCAAAAAGATACATGCACCCCAATGTTTGTTCATTGCAGCACTATTAACAATAGCCAGGACATGGAAGCAACATAAATATCCATCAACAAAAAAATGGATAAAGAAGATGTAGTACATATATACAATGGAATACTATTCAGCCATAAAAAAGAATGAAATAATGCCATTTACAGCAACATGAATGAACCTAGAGATTACATGGGCTGCTCTGGTGTCTCATCAGTAAAGAATCTGCCTGCAACACAGGAAATGTGGGTTCTATCCCTGGGTTGGGAAAATCCAGTGGTGAAGGAAATGGCAACCTGCTCCAGTATTCTTGCCTGGGAAATGCTATGGACAGAGAAACCTGGTGAGCTACAGCTGTAGCTACAGCTACAGCTACAGGGAACTATGCTCAAAAACCTATAATGGAAGAGGACATAAAAAAGGAATATGCTGCTGCTGCTGCTGCTAAGTTGCTTCAGTCGTGTCCGACTCTGCGACCCCAGAGACAGCAGGCCACCAGGCTCCCCCGTCCCTGGGATTTTCCAGGCAAGAACACTGGAGTGGGTTGCCAAAGTACTTGCTATCATTTTATTATTATTTTTCACTGAAATATAGTTGATTTACAATGTTGTGTTAGTTTCAGGTATACAGCAAAGTTAATCAGTTATATTAGTTTCAGGTATACAGCGAAGTGAATAACTGATCACTTCGCTGTATACCTGAAACTAACATATATATATATATATATATATATATAACTGATTCACTTCACTGTATACCTGAAACTAACATATATATATATATATAACTGGTTCACTTCGCTGTATACCTGAAACTAACATATATATATATAACTGATTCACTTGGCTGTATACCTGAAACTAACACAACATTGTAAATCAACTATATTTCAATGAAAAATAATAATAAAATGATAGCAAGTACTTTCAGAGTCATAAGGCAATCTATAGACACAGAGCTCAGGTGCCTGCCTTAGTGGTGAGTGGATGGCCAAAGGTGCACAACTCATTAGAGTGGACTCCATGCCCACAAGCTAGTCTTGCTGCAGATTGGGCTCTGGTGTTAGACCACCCGTGTTTAGGTGCTGCCCTTCACCTTACAGCTGGGATCCTAGGTGAGTCATCTCAAAGGTTCAGGTTCTCCATCTGTAAGGCAAGGATTGCCACAGGGTCTCCTTCCTGGGGTTGTTCAGTCATGGATGAAACAATCCACAGAAAGTGTTTAGCTCAGCCAGGCAGAGAGTCAGAGCCCACAGGTGTCACTTGACACTACCTAGCCACGTCACAGGTACCTTCAGGCCAGGGTTCTTCCTCATCCGCAGCCTCCCCATCCACATGTCCGTCAGTAGCATCTGGCTGCAGGTGTGGGCGATGAAGTCCCGGTGTTTGGCTGCCACAGCAAGTTTGAGGCAGGTCGAATTGCTCCAGTTTTTCAGCTCGTACGTCAGTAGTTTCATGGCGATCTGCTCATCGTGCTTGTAGGACTGGTCCAGGAGCTCCACAGCCAGCTGGCCAAAGTCTCTGCCGAGATACAGATGGGAGCGGGTGAGGCAATGGCAGCCACACACTTTGTTAGACAGCCGTGTCCATGGGGACATCACGGAGCCACAGGACACAGAGTCCGTGACTCCCTGTCCTCTCCCAGCAGGGAGCTCCTGGGACATCCCCAAGGGGACAGCCAGGGGCCAGGGTCCATGCTCAGCCATGTTGGAGGCTGACTTCCGGAGGCCCCATGAGGACAAGTCGGCAGATTAATAAGTCTGGGGAGCCCTGGCTTAGAGAAAGAAGTGTGTCCACGCTTTCAGGAGTGTTACCTCCAGGTGCCCCACCAAGTTCTCACAGGGAAGACAGGAGGAGAATCCCCTCATGCTGCCAGCCTGGGGAGGGTCCATTCTGAACTATGCCCAGAGCACTCTGTTCTTCCTAACAAAGCCTGCCCTGGGGAAAAATAGTTAACCAGAGTTCAACCTATTGATGTTTTATCAGAGCCGGACTGAGCTGAGGGTAGGGAAATACCTAGCTCCAGCCCCCTGTAGCCATCCTGTCCAACTGTCCTTGGGAAGGTCAAGTCCAAGGGCATAGATTCACTAAGGCTGTACTCCTCTGAATGTGTTTCCTTATGAAAATCTGTTTTGTTGTCTTTGCATTTAAATTGTATTTCCCAGAAAAAGAATCATGGACATAGAGAACACAGCAGTGATTACCAACTGGAACTGAGGAAGGGAGGGGGTGGGTAGTTGAAGTTAGCAGATGTAAGCTTTTTTATATAGGATGGATAAATAACAAGGTCCTACTGTATAGCACAGGGAACTATATTCAGTATCCTATGATAAACTATAATAGAAAAGAATATTAAAAAGAATCACATATATATATGTATACACTTTGTTGTACAGCAGAAATTAACACAACATTGTAAATCAGCTACATTTCAATAAAGATATACTGTCTAAAATTGTTTTTCCACAAATATCATGTATTAATGCATATATGTGGAATCTAGAAAAATGGTATAGTTGATCTCATTTGCAAAGCAGAAATAGAGATACAGATATAGAGAAAAAATGTATGGATGCCAAGGAGGAAGGGAGGGTGAGATGAATCAGGAGATTGGGATTGACATATATACACCAATAGGTATAAAATAGATAACTAATGAGAACCTACTGTACAGCACAGGGAACTCTACTCAGTGCTCTATGGTGACCTGAATGGGAAGTAAATCCAAAAAAGAGGGGATACACGTATAAGTGTAACCGATTCTCTTTGCTATAAAGCAGAAAGTAACATGACATTGTGAAGCAATTATACTCCCATAAAAATTAATTAATGAAAAATTGCATTTCCATAGTTTGCACAAGAAGACAGTCAACAAAAACAATGACAGTCCAGAAATGCCTCAGAAAGACAGAAGGAAATATATTGACACAATGGACAAAGCAGAGATGAATAAGCTTTAAATGTGATGATACTTAAGTGAGAACCACATTTGCCACCCTTCCTGGAAAAGGGGTGGTTCTCAGGACAACCAGGTCTCCCTGAGCTCTACATTCCCTCCAGACACTCACTTTGAGTTGTTGTCCAGGTCCTGGGAGATGTCGTCCACCAGCTCACTCTCGGAGGACTCGTGGGCCATGGACTTGTAGAGCTTGCATGCCACCAGGGCCTTGGCCATGCTCTCCTCCCCTCGCTGCCAGAGGAAGACCGCCATCTTTTGGCGTTTCATCAGCACAGCCCACACCATCAGCTCGTGGAAGGGGTACTGGAATCGACTCACGGCCGGGTCGTCCACATCAATGTCCAACTCCTCCTCCTTTTTCTTTTTCTTCTTTTTCTTCCCTTTGGCTGGCAGCTCGTCATCCTGAGGGGAGATAAACACCCTTACCGTGGTCCTGCCAGTAAAGGGTTTCAGGACCAACTGGAAGAAGGGAAACCTCTCTGTCTGCAGGAACAGAGAGACTTCTTAAGTACATCTATGTGTCCACCCATCTTATGAATTCTTTTGAAAAGATGCACATGTTTATTATGAGAAGTAAACCACTGAAAATCAAATGAGCTGAAAAGGCATACTACTGTTTGAAGCTTATACTCCTGGGTTGGCAGGTTTGTTTGTTTGTTTGTTTCCATAAGCCTCTAAAAATTGAAGAGAAGCTGCAAAACTGAACACAAAGAAAACACTTCAATCCAAATCACCCCATGGGAGAGATAAAGCGCAAAAGTGATTTCCTGAGGGATGTCTTTAAATACCAACACTCTGAACCAGAGATTAATAGGAAAGATGTAGAAGGAGGTGGAGGAAAATTATCTTGGTTTTCTACCAATGGTTTGGGCTTCCCAGGTGGCTCAGTGGTAAAGAATCCACCTGCCAATGCAGGAGATGCAGGAGACAGGGGTTTGATCTTTGGATTGGGAAGATCCCCTGGAGGAGGAAATGGCAACTCACTCCAGTATTCTTGGTTGAAGAATCCCATGGACAGAGGAGCCTGAAGGCCTACAGTCCATGTGATCTCAAAGAATCGGACACGACTGAGTATGCACACACGTCTACCAATAGTTTAAGGAAGCAGGAGTTCTATTTTGAAAGAGATTTGTCTTCTCATGTATGTGTTACAAATGGAAGGCCAATGCTTTCCATTTCCAAGGGATTATGAGGGGTCATCCTAATAATAGAGCAGAATCCTAAAGGAAGGCATTCATGACTGGAAGAACTGGTGGTGAAACATGCATGTGGCATGTAATCATTCAGAAAACTAAGATCATGGCATCTGGTCCCATCACTTCATGGTAAATAGATGGGGAAACAATGGAAACAGTGACAGACTTTATTTTGGGGGGTTCCAAAATCACTGACGATGGTGACTGCAGCCATGAAATTAAAAGACACTTGCTCCTTGGAAGAAAAGCTATGACCAACCTAGACAGCCTATTAAAAAGCAGAAATATTTCTTTGCCAACAAAGGTTCATCTAGTCAAAGCTATGGTTTTTCCAGTAGTCATGTGTGGATGTGAGAGTTGAACTATAAAGAAAGCTGAGTGTGGAAGAATTGATGCTTTTGAACTGTGGTGTTGGAGAAGACTCTTGGGAGTCCCTTGGTCTGCAAGGAGATCCAACCAGTCAATCTTAAAGGAAATCAGTCCTGAATATCCATTGGAAAGACTGATGCTGAAGCTGAAACTCCAGAACTTTGGCCACCTGACTCATTTGAAAAGACCCTGATGCTGGAAAAGATTGAGGGCAGGAGGAGAAGAAAATGACAGAGGATGAAATGGTTGGATGGCATCACCGACTTGATGGACATGAGTTTGAGTAACCTCCAGGAGTTGGTGACGGACAGGGAAGCCTGGTGTGCTGCAGTCCATGGGATCGGGAAGAGTTGGACACGACTGAGTGACTAAACTGAACTGAACAGACTATTCCAGGCTGAGGACCCAGTACCCAATAGGATAACAGAAATGGATCTCTGCTTTTTTGCAAATAGCTTTCTCATCAGTGACCTTCTTTTATTCTCACAGATCCTGAGGGGTTGTTAATGTCTTCTAGTCAGTCAGATGAGGAAGTTGTGGCTTAAAGTCTGAATAATTTGCCCATATTCACATGAGGCTGGGCATGGGGTGGAAAAGGGGGTGGAGCCTGAGTCTTCAATTCTTGTGGCAAGTAGTTCATGACTAAACCAAGTTTTATAACTTCGTTATGAGGTGTTCTGATATTTTTATTGAAACTATCATATCTTGCCTGGAATTTAAATGTTTTTGTTCTAATTTGTCCCAGTAAAACTGCAGTTTCAGTCATTTAGGGAATATTGAAATTAAAAAAGAAATGTAGCTTTATTTTCAAGATTATATCAAGTCAAATAAAAATCCACTAAGGACTAATGAAATATTGTAAAACAGAAAGCTTTTTTTTTTTTGCTACACTACAAAACATTCAGGACCTTAGTTCCCTGACCAGGGATCAAACCTATGCCCCCTGCAGTGGAAGCGCAGTCCTAACCATTGGAGTCTGCCAGGGAGGTCCTGAATGGAAACCCCGTTAATCCTACCTTTCCATAGTATGTTATTAAAATATGAATTGTATGCAACTTCTCATAAAATAATTTTAATATTGCTATAGACAGAAAATAACCAACAAAGGGTTCATTTCCCTAAAGTGCATGAACAGACACAAAGCAACAAATAAAAGAGAAGCAACCCAATAAAATAACAAAAGATATGAACTGGAAGTTAAGAAGAAATGAATCCATTCACAATCACAAATCACAGTAAGAGCCTCTAAACACAGCTCGGTGAGAAATTAACTTGAAAATATTAGTACATACAGAAGCAAATTGAATAATAAAATTACTAAATTTGATCTGACAGCATGCTGAAAGCGAAAGTCATTCAGTCCTGTCTGACTCTTTGTGACCCCATGGACTATACAGTCCAGGGAATTCTCCAGGCCAGAATTCTGGAGTGGGTAGTCTTTCCCTTCTCCAGGGGATTTTCCCAACCCAGGGATCGCGCCCAGGTCTCCTGCAGAGAAGTACATAATTGTGCCCAACAAACTGAGAAAATACATTTGTTTCCACACATATGAATCATTAACAAAATTCCACCTGGCATTATTCCCCAATTCTTTTGAGATTTTCAATCTCAACAAGTTCTAGATATTGGAAATCATATAGTCTACACGCAAAGAGTAACACTAGAAATCAATGAGACTAATATAACCACAATAACAAAAGTCTGTATCTAGGCAACTTAAAATATGCTTATAAATAACTCTTGGATTAAGGAGGAAATTATAAACTGTTTAGAAATGAATATCAATAAAAGTTCTACTTACCAAAACCTGTAGGATACCATGAAAAACAATGCTCAGAGAAAAACGTATACTCTTCATGAATTTATTGAAATACAAGGAAGATTGAAAATGGTCAAACACTTCCAAATTGAGTCAATAAAAATAACACAAAAACCCCATACAAAGTGTATGGAAGGAATGAATGCAAATTAAAATATATTAATAAAATATAAAACAGAAAAAAAGAAAGTTGCTGAATTAAGCAAAAATACCAATGAAATCCAAAGACAGGTATGGTTAAGAAAAAAGGGAGAAGATATAAAAAAAAAAAACTGGAATAAGAAATGGCACACAACTAAAGATACTGAGTAGATTGAAAAAATTAAAATACTCTGTAAAGGTTTATGGGGCTTCCCAGGTGACTCAGTAGTAAAGAATTCCCCTGCCAATGCAGGAGACATGGTTTCAATCCCTGGGTCAGGAAGACACCCTGGAGAAGAAAATGGCAACCCACTCCAGTATTCTTGTCCAGGAAATCTCATGGACAGAGGAGCCTGGCGGGCTACAGTCCATGGGATCACAAAGAGTAGGACCCAACTGAGAGACTAAACAACAACAAAGATTTACACCAGTGAACCTGAAAGTCTAGACGAAGTAAATTGTTTTCTATGAAAATATAACTGACCAAAGCTGACTCCAGAAAATAGAAAGCCTCGATGAACTCCTACTATTAAAGTTATTACTAAGGTGGTGAAAAATGGGCCTCTCACAGCAAGACTGGACAGGCTATTATATGGGAGAGTTCCACCAAGGCTTCACTCAGCAGATAAACCCTATGTGATACAACCAATCTGAGAGACTAAGGGATTATGCAACACTGACTTTCATAACCCTTCTAGTTATGCTGAAGGTCAGTGTCAACTGTGAACAAGAATCAAAACCTTCTACCCTGAATCCATACAGAAATTGGAATGCTACTTAACTCATGAATTTATTTGAGAAGAATCTTTACAATACTCAGTCTTAATATTGTGTTATGGTGCTTCTTCTACTCATTTATGTATTTTAATGTCTAGTGATTTGTTCTTAAGTTCCCTTGTTAGGTTATTCTGGATATTTTTGTCCCATTATGAGGAAACTTTGTTGATTTTCCTGGACTTTCTAGATACAAAATATTTTTCTGCCAATAATAATTTCCTCCTCCTTTTATATATTCTTCCTTTATTTATGTTTTCATGTCATAAAATTTCCAGAACACTTTTAAAAACCAGAGGGAATAATGATGCCAACAATAATGGGTGAGCCTGATTTATTCTTGATTTTAATAAAAGTCAGTTGGGTGGCTTTACCTTTTAAAAAAATGTCTATGACCTTTGAATATAATCTGACTAAATCATCCAAGTAAATCTTGGTGTGTGGTGAAGTGGATTTATTCATGGAAAACAAATTCAATCAATTTTATGTTAAATACAAAATGAAGAGGCTCCATGATACCATGAAACCACTGGAACAAGTCCTACTTACTTCCATTCCCAGAAGTTTGAGAGCTTTTGGCTGCATAATGAAAAGGGAGGGGAAAAAAATTCAGTGGAATCAGATAACTGAAGTTACAATACTGTGAGTTGTACATTATTGATATTGCTAGTAGATTGATAATAGATTAAGAAGTACTTTGGGTAGGGAGGTTCAAGAGGAAAGGAACATATACATATACCTATGGTGGATTAGTGTTGATATATGGCAGAAACATTGTATTGTAATATTGTAAAGCAATTAATACTGTACAACACAATATTATAAAGTAATTATCCTCCAATTAAAAATAAAATTTTAAAAGTACTTTGTATAATTAATAATGAAGGACAAACCTAAGGAAAGCATTTGTCCTTCACAGTTAATGATATAAAGTACTCTTTTATCTATTAAAATCTATTTTCCTTTCCTCTGTTTCTGTCAGTCCAGGTCAGGTGAGGAGAGAGACATGCAGACATGGGACCCCCCACCCCAGGGAGAACCAGAGAAGTTCACCCACAGAAACGCAGACACAGAGCTGTGGGGCTCTGAGTGGGGCGAGAGGAGGTCTTCATGGGAGGTCTCACACATGAGCCGGGCATGAGATACACATGGGGTTTTGAAGTGGGGAGACGTGGCTGACACATTAGTAGAGTTTGTTCTGAAAGTGGTACATGGTCACCCACAACAGGGTGTGGATAATGAGGGAGAGCCTTAGACGCTTCGATCATGAGCTTGACAGTGATTCCTCAGGCACTGGGGAGCCTTGGGAGTTTGTGAGCAAGGAATGCCCCATCAGGTTCCTCATTTTGGAGGATCAGGGTGGTTCCAGTGGTAGGATGCATGGAAGAAAGCAGAGACAAAGGATCCCAGGAGGAAGACAGTTGTGGACAAAGGATGGGGAAGACTCAAGTGCTGGGCTGTGGGCCCGATGTGTGGAGGGAAGAAATGATGCTTCACACCGAGAGCCACTGCAGGAAGATTGGAAGATGTGTAGGGGGATGGAGTGATGAGCTTGGGTTTGAACAGGCTGAGTTACTGTGGAGGTGAGCAAAGAACCATGTGTGACCCCGGGAACCACAGAAGACTGTGTGTCCACTGAGCTCTACCCTCTTGGGTCCAAACAGGTTGTTGTAGAGGGTCCGGAAGCTCTTGCGCGTGTAGTTGCAGCGGTAGGCACCACCCATGAGGTACTCCAGTACGAGCCCAATGTCTATGAGGCTGATGTGGTAGTCAGGAGGAAGGTTACCCTGTAAGGAAAGGAGCCATGTCTCAGGCCCTGTGAGAAGGTACCTGCAGCCTGGACTGCATCACACACATTGGCGTCGTGACCATCCCTGTTGGTGATGTGGGTGTTAACGGAAGCAATGGGGCATTAAACAATCTTCTATCTGTTACCACAGGATGGAGGGAGATAAGAGGGTGAACCATGTTCCAGAAAATGGGTTAAACTTCCCCATGAGATTAGTTAGAAACCCACAGGGCTATAGGGGAGAGGCCTGGGCTTGTCTGTGGGCTTGGACAGAATGACCAGTAATGTGCATTTAAACATAAAGGAAAGAGGGACCTTCCCAGTGGTCCAGAGGTTGAGACTCTGCCTTCCACCACAGGAGGCGCCAGTTTAGTCCCTGATCTGGAAACTGAGGTCCCACATGCAACAGAGTAAGGCCAAAAAATAAAAACAAAGAATATATATACATATATATATATATATATATATATAAAGAATATATATGTATGTATAACTGCATCATTTTGCTGTACAGCAGAAAATAACACAACATTGTAAATCAACTATACTTCAACAAAAAATTGATTAAGGGAAAAAACCATTGAGGACAGATGGTGTAGCTGGTACAAGCCTTCCTTGATGTGAGTAGATTTGCCCTGTTGAGAAGGTGCTTTGACAGCTGCTTGTAGGGGAGAAGGTGTCTTCAGGGGCTGGTGTCCAGATTTTCTACAGAAGGTGGGCATGAGCATATGATGGGCAGGAGGACTCTGTGAAAGGTAGGGGGAGGACGGGACACTCCTGGGACTGGGGCCTTCCTGGAGAAACCTCCACGTGGTGCCCCAGGATTTTCTGAGGGACTCTGAAGGTTTCAGTAAGAACACAATCTCCCTGAGGTGGCTGGGAGTTGGTGAAGGGGCAGAGTTCTGCTGCAGAATGGATGAGGCTGTGTTAAGATGAAGGCAGGGTGTGGGCAGAAGGGAGAGGGACTGAGGGCATCCATGCACCTGTAAGCCAGTCACTCATGCCCCTGGGCAGCTGGCTGATCCAGGAGGCAGAGCTGACCCATCCATTATAAGGATGCTATGCTATGTGCTATTTCTGGCTTAGTTAACTTCCTGCAGCTGAAATGATGGCGGAAACCTGGGATCCATCCCATGGAGACTCTGTTGTTGTTATTTAGTCACTAGTCATGTTTGACTCTTTGCGACTCCATGGACTGCAGCCCACCAGGCTTCTCTGTCCATAGGATTCTCCAGGCAAGAATACTGGAGTGGTTGCCATTTCCTTCTCCACTCACGGAGACTACACTTTTTGAATGTCCTCCTTTTGCACAGGGACCTCATCCTTCACTCAGCCTTTGCAAGTTTGTTCAGCCCTCATAGTGATACTTGATCAAGTCAGGGATTTCACATGAGGGGACAAGATACAGCTCTGCCTCTGTGAGCTTGTTGTTTGTGGCAGGGGAGGGGGTTAATGGCCAAGCCACCAAATCTCAACACAGCAGCATGTTCAGACCCCCACTCTGCCTGTGTGGGCAGGTGAGAAAGGGCTTCCTGGGGAGGGTGACACTGAGGCAGAGCAGGGGCTGCTGCAGCTGAGGGCAGAAAGCACTGCAGATATGACCATGCTCGGCCCAAGACAGAACACATGAGCGTGTGGTGGACCGTATGGTGGGCATCTAATGGGCCCAGTGGATGCAAGTGTCTTAGATTGGAGCCTTAACTTCATGAGATGTGGGAGGCTTTCAAGTGGGGGCATCCTGTGTCTGGGGAGGGCGGGAGGAGAATGATTGAAACCACTTAGGTGAGACCCAGGTGGTTGGGTCTACACTTGAGTAGCAGTGGCTTTTGACTCTCAGCGCTTCCAAAATTAAGAAATCTGGGAAAGTGGGAAACAAGGGCATGGCAGTCCCTGGTCCCTCTTGGTTCCCAGACCCAGTGATTCTGCTCTGATCCAATGAGCATTTGTGAGATACGCTGGGACCAGGGACCCTTCGCTGCAATCCTTGCACCTGGACACACCTCTCCTTGAACAACAAAATACAAAGGAACTGTATGGGACTAAAAATAATCGCATGCATGTGCAGTTGGGGCAAATTCTGGACCCAAAAGATACAAAGAGACCAAAAATTGCAACTGCCTCTTTTGAGAAGCCTGGGGCAAAATCAGGATACTGCCCTCTTCATATAGCACCATGGTTTTTCCAGTGGTCATGTATGGATGTAAGAGTTGGACTGTAAAGAAAGCTGAGCGCCAAAGAATTGATGCTTTTGAACTGTGGTGTTGGATAAGACTCTTGAGAGTCCCTTGGACTGCAAGGAGATCCAACCAGTCCATTCTAAAGGAGATCGCCCTGAGTGTTCTTTGGAAGGAATGATGCTAAAGCTGAAACTCCAGTACTTTGGCCACCTCATGCGAAGAGTTGACTCATTGGAAAAGACTCTGATGCTGGGAGGGATTGGGGGTAGGAGGAAAAGGGGACGACAGAGGATGAAATGGCTGGATGGCATCACCGACTTGATGGATGTGAGTTTGAGTGAACTCCGGGAGATGGTGATGGACAGAGAGGCCTGGCGTGCTGCATTTCATGGGGTCGCAAAGAGTCGGACACGACTGAGCTACTGAACTGAACTGAACTGAAGAGGTGAGCAAACCACCTAAGTCACCCTTCCAGCCCAACCCTGGACACACACCTACTCTCACTCCACTGCTTAAGGAACCAGCTTGCCCTTCCTCAGGGAGCAAGCAAGGGAAACTGTTGTTTGTTCTCACTCCCCATTGCTGCAGCAAGAACCCCAATAAAGCCTCACCTGAATTCCTTGTCTGGCCTCTAGTCAATCTCTATTGATTGGGGAAGTTCAAGAAGCCAGGTTGGTAACATTTGTAGTAAAAGCCACATTCTCACATCAGTAGAATCAGACACCTGTTTGAAGTCTAACCAGTCTTTCTGGGACTCTGACTGAGGGCCCTTTTCTCCCGTTTGAGTTGTTCCCTCCTGCTCAGAACATGAACACCCATCCTGCACTCCTCATGCCAGGCATTGCGTTCTGGCCTCATGAATCATTCTATGTTAACCTGGTCTGATCCTCCAGCCTGTGGCGGACAACAGGACCCGAGAAACTCCACGACAGAACAGGGAATAGATGGGATCCTACAAGACTGTAAGGGGTTTAGTGCTGGAAAGGACGATGGGGCCGTGAAGTGGAGGTGTCTATCACTGTCTAATGAGGAAACAGGGCCAAGAACTGTTGCGTGGGACACGCAGAATGACATGAGGCCTGTCCTGCTAGGACTTCTGGAAAGAGGCACAGGGAAGGAGTCAGGGGAAATCTGAAACCTGTAGAGCATGGGGGCCCTGGGCAGCAGAGAGGAACTTGCTATCCTCCCCCACCTCCACCCCTGGCTGGGGCCAACCTACCACCAGTCATTTAGCGTAAGCCGATTGTGTGTGGGATGAACACCACACTTGAAGAAGATGACATTTGAAAAAAGTAAACTCTTTTTATGGAGAGAGGAATTCATGATTTCTTATGCCTCCAATAAAATGACACCACATTTGGAAATTTTAAAATTGCTTTAGAAAATGTCTTATTGAAAGAAGTCAACAGGTAAAGGACTAGAGAACAGCAGACTGAGACTTGCCTGGTGGTCCAAGGGTTATGACACCAAACTCCCAATGCAGGGGGCACAGGTTCAATCCCCCATCAGGGAATTAGACCCCACGTGCTGCCTGGCATGCAGCCAAAAATTAAATAAATAAAACAAGTAACGTTTGAAATAGCTCATTCAAAATATATATATACATATATATATATAAACAAAAGCAAAGACAAAAAGAGAATACTGACCTTTTTTACATCCCTCACCAGCAAATGAAGTGTATTGGGTGGACCCAGTCTCTGAAAGAGAAGCATTCAGCCATATTAAATATGTTTTTCTCTTCAACTCTTAGAGCAAAATCCGACTCTATAGAATTAATGGATTTGTGAAAGCTGGGATGTCATCCACTATCAGCCTGTGTCTTTACAACACAGGACTGGTCATGGGTAAGAAGTATCCCGCACGTTCAAAAATATGTTGAATACCGTTTATCAAATTATTTTAAAGAGAATCTCACAGGGCACCATATCGTCTTAAAAGTTCACCAAGTTTTAGCAAGTAACCTCTCAGGACCACTTCTACGTCTTAAAATTTTAGAACAGGAGAGAGAATGTACATCTCAAAATTCATATGGTAAGAATACAAGCCAAGAGGATTTCATCCAAACACTGTGATTCTCATGTCAGGCGCTCCTTGTTGTGCAAACTCAGTTTTCCATTTTTATCAAAGCCTCATAAAAAGTGGTAGTCCCCAGAAACAAATGACTGCTTACCCTGGGAACTTTTCACTCTGCTAATGACTCCAGGAGCTGGACTCTTCCTTTGTAGAAACTTGTCCTCATGCACCATCCCTGAGTTAATGGTACAGATGGGGCGGGGGGCTGGGTAGCCTGGCAGAGGTGGGTGAGAATGGGACCCTCGCCGAGCCCACTGGTCAGGCGAGAACACCGGCCCTTAAATGATTCATGCTTAGACACTCCATCATGTCTGACTCTTTGCAACCCCTAGGACTGTAGCCCACCAGGGTCCTCTGTCCCTGGGATTCTTCAGGCAAGAATAGCCGAGTGGGTTGCCATTTCCCTCTCTCTTCCACTAAAGCCGTGTTCTGATGGGGCCAGCTCCCCTCCACTCTCCCTCCTTCACAATCACTCACTGTGTTATAAAGCTCTTCCAGCCTCGGGATGGTGAGAAAGTGTTGCATGTTGACTCCATTTTCAATCAGGAGCTTCACAAAGTCCACACGGTCTAAGACCAGTGCGTCCAGCATGGCCTGCTCCAGAGCATTCACCTGCATGAGCCCAGGGGAGGGGCATGAGTACCTAGGGGGTGCTGGGTAGGGGCAAGTTCACAGGGCAGCTGAGGAGGCAGTGAGAACTTGACCTTCCCCTCGAGGAGGATGACTGGCTCCAAGGACCTGTGAGCCCAAGAAAGGGACCAGAGCCATCCCACCTACCCAGTTCAGCAGCTCAAGCTTCCGGGGGTCAGTTTCTTCCTCTACCTCCTCCTTCACCTTCCCTTTCTTCTTGCCTTTTCCTTTTCCTCTTCCCCCCTTGGTGGTCGCAGCGGGCGGCTTCTTCTCCTTCTCCGTGGCCTTGCTATCCGTTGGGGGTGCCAGGCTTCCCAGGGGCTGCAGTTCAAGCAGGCAGGGTTGGGAAAGGGATTAAAGCTTCCCCTTGTCCCAGGACCAGTGCCTCCCCTCTGCATGCACATGTGTGCACACACACACACACACGTCCAGGTACACAGGAGTGCACACATGCATGCACAGATACACAGACACATACAGGTGCAAGCATGAGCACACAGACTCAGACATGCACACAGGCAACACAGGCACACATACTTGTGAGCACACACACACACACACACACACTTAGCTGTCACAGGCCAGTTGTCTGGTGGCAAAGACCCTGATCTCGTGACCCTCTATTACTTAAATGCTTGAAGTACATTCATGTACTTTAAGTGGCTGTTTCAGTTGACGTGTGTTTTTGTCAAAGGAAAGGGTGCTGAGAGGTAAATTCAAAGGCACCAAAAAGAAGTGTCTGTGGAAAGTGATGGAAACGAGAGAAAACAATTGTGAGGGGCCGGAGATGACAGGTGAAATCACAGATGCTTGTGTGGAGAGAAGCCTGGGCTGAGGTCTCCTGGGTGTAACTGACAGGCACATGTTTCCAGAGAAACAAGGGCCTTTGAAAGATACTACAAGAAAGGGAATTCACTCAATGAACAGTAATAAAAGAATAGATAGTCTTGATGATGAAAGGAATATGCTAAGAAGAAAAGAGAGAATCAATTAGAAATGCAAGGGAGGGGCTTCCCAGGTGGCTCTGTGATAAAGAATCTGCCTGCCAATGTAGGAGATACAGGTTTGATCCCTCGTCCAGGAAGATCCCACATGCCGCAGAGCAACTAACCCCATGTGCCCCAACTACTGAGCCTGTGCTCACAGCCCGTCCTCCACAACAAGAGAAAGCACTGTAATGAGAAGCCTGTGCACCACAGCTAGAGAGTAGCCCCCACACGCTGCAACTAGACAAAGTCCACGTGCAGCAGTGAAGACCCAACACACTCAACAAGCCATAAATAAATAAAATTATTCTTTAAAAAAGAAATGCAAGGGAAAGCAAACATCCATCTATTCAAATAAGGCAAGGTCCAAATTTAATTTAAATTTCGCATAATTTAAACAATGGATGGACTGTAAGAACCTTCATGCTTGTTGTGTTTTCCTTTGTAGGGCCCTGGTGACTCACCCAGGGCTACCTTTCTTTCTCTTTGAGTTCAGCTGTAATGTTAGGCTCAGCAGTGAACAATCTGTACAGAATCACAGTAAAATCTGCTGGTTTTTCCATTTTTAGAATTAACATAAAGACCTAGTATGGAGGATGGAGGAGGCCGAAATGAATAAAGATTATCGAAAGGTACAAACTCCCAGTTATAAAATAAATGCCATGGGATGTCATGTACAACATGGTGACTACAGTTGATAATTCTGTGTTGTATATTTGAAAGTTGCTAAGACAGTAGATCTTAAGAGTTCTCATCACAAGAAAAAAATTGTAACTGTGTGTGGTGACAGATGGTAATTAGATTGTAGTGATTTTATAATATACACATATTGAATCATTATATTGTATACCTAAAACTAATATGTCGTATGTCAATTTATCTCAATTAAAAACAAAATATAAACAAGGACCTAATATATAGCACAGGGAGCTATATTCAATGTCTTGTAATATGCATTAAATCTTCCCTGGTGGCTCAGCAGTAAAGAACCTGCCTGCCAATGCAGGAGATATGGGTTCAATTGCTGGGGCAGGAAAATTCCCTGGAGGAAGAAATGGCAACCCACCCCAGTATTCTGGCCTAAAAAATTCCATGGACAGAGGAGCCTGATGGGCTACAGTCCATGGGGTTGCAGAAAGTTGGACATGACTGAAGCCACTGAGCACACATGCACACACTGATTGCTTAAATTCTTCACACTAATTGGATAAAAGATAACTGTGAAAATGAAATGTACTTTTAAGGTACGTGCCAGACCTGTTTTGAGAAATAAGGTTTTTAAAGTTCGACATGAATCCTCTAGATATTCCAAACCCCCTTTTGAAGCAGCAGAGCCCTAATTTTGCAAACAAAAAATTTCCCCAAGTCCCAATACACAAAACCTATCAAAGAAGCTGCTTTTTTCAAAAAAAATAATTTTAAAAAATATAAGTATAGTTGATTTACAATGTTCTGCTAATTTCTGCTGCTGCTGCTAAGTCGATTCGGTTGTGTCTGGCTCTGTGCGACCCCATAGATGGCAGCCCGCCAGGCTCCTCCGTCCCTGGGATTCTGCTATACAGCAAAGTGATTCAGTTATAAATATACACATATATTACATTTTAAAAATTCTTTTCCATTATGATTTATCCCAGGAGATTGAATAGAATTCCCTGTGCTGTACAGTAGGACCTTGCTGTTTATCCATCCTAGATATCACAGTTTGCATCTGCTAATCCCAAACTCCCAGTCCATCCTTCCCCTACTCCTCTCCCACTTGGTAACCACAAGTTGTAAAGAAGCTGCTTTGATTGAAGGAGCAGGAGGTTGCTGAGAGCTGTTCATCATGCTTGCTCATATCTGCACACACACACCCCCACACCACACCCAGGTACAACCACACACATACACAGATCCCACAGACATACACCGTATGCACGGTAAACCACACACCACACATCCACACATACATTTCACACCCTACACACATACTGCACATAGATACACATATACAATACACCAAACCACATCCACACATACCACACCCCAAAGTCTACACACAAAGGTCACACACACAG